>NW_027635299.1:0-307946 GCF_949748355.1 Melanostigma gelatinosum | reverse complement strand
AAGTTACTTTTTTAGTTACTTTGGAAAAAAGTTACTTTTTTACTTTTTGAGTTACTTTGGAAAAAAAGTTACTTTTTTACTTTTTTAGTTACTTTGGAAAAAAGTTACTTTTTTAGTTACTTTGGAAAAAGTTACTTTTTTAGTTACTTTGGAAAAAAGTTACTTTTTTAGTTACTTTGGAAAAAAAAAATTTTTTAGTTACTTTGGAAAAAGTTACTTTTTTAGTTACTTTGGAAAAAAAGTTACTTTTTTAGTTACTTTGGAAAAAAAAATATTTTTTTAGTTACTTTGGAAAAAAAGTTACTTTTTTAGTTACTTTGGAAAAAAAGTTACTTTTTTAGTTACTTTGGAAAAAAAGTTACTTTTTTAGTTACTTTGGAAAAAAAGTTACTTTTTTAGTTACTTTGGAAAAAAAGTTACTTTTTTAGTTACTTTGGAAAAAAAGTTACTTTTTTAGTTACTTTGGAAAAAAATATATTTTTTTAGTTACTTTGGAAAAAAAGTTACTTTTTTAGTTACTTTAGAAAAAAAAATATTTTTTTAGTTACTTTGGAAAAAAGTTACTTTTTTAGTTACTTTGGAAAACAAAATATTTTTTTAGTTACTTTGGAAAACAAAATATTTTTTTAGTTACTTTGGAAAAAAAGTTACTTTTTTAGTTACTTTGGGAAAAAAAATATTTTTTTAGTTACTTTGGAAAAAAGTTACTTTTTTAGTTACTTTGGAAAAAAAGTTACTTTTTTAGTTACTTTGGAAAAAAAGTTACTTTTTTAGTTACTTTGGAAAAAAAAATATTTTTTTAGTTACTTTGGAAAAAAAGTAACTTTTTTACTTTTTTAGTTACTTTGTAAAAAAAAGTTACTTTTTTAGTTACTTTGTAAAAAAAAGTTACTTTTTTAGTTACTTTGTAAAAAAAGTTACTTTTTTAGTTACTTTGGAAAAAAAGTTACTTTTTTACTTTTTTAGTTACTTTGGAAAAAAAGTTACTTTTTTAGTTACTTTGGAAAAAAAGTTACTTTTTTAGTTACTTTGGAAAAAAAAATATTTTTTTAGTTACTTTGGAAAAAAAGTTACTTTTTTACTTTTTTAGTTACTTTGTAAAAAAAAGTTACTTTTTTAGTTACTTTGGAAAAAAAGTTACTTTTTTAGTTTGGAAAAAAAAATATTTTTTTAGTTACTTTGGAAAAAAAGTTACTTTTTTACTTTTTTAGTTACTTTGTAAAAAAAAGTTACTTTTTTAGTTACTTTGGAAAAAAGTTACTTTTTTAGTTACTTTGGAAAAAAAGTTACTTTTTTAGTTACTTTGGAAAAAAAAATTTTTTTAGTTACTTTGGAAAAAAAGTTACTTTTTTAGTTACTTTGGAAAAAAAGTTACTTTTTTAGTTACTTTGGGAAAAAAAATATTTTTTTAGTTACTTTGGAAAAAAAGTTACTTTTTTAGTTACTTTGGAAAAAAAGTTACTTTTTTAGTTACTTTGGAAAAAAAGTTACTTTTTTAGTTACTTTGGAAAAAAAGTTACTTTTTTAGTTACTTTGGAAAAAAAGTTACTTTTTTAGTTACTTTGGAAAAAAATATATTTTTTTAGTTACTTTGGAAAAAAAGTTACTTTTTTAGTTACTTTAGAAAAAAATATATTTTTTTAGTTACTTTGGAAAAAAGTTACTTTTTTAGTTACTTTGGAAAACAAAATATTTTTTTAGTTACTTTGGAAAACAAAATATTTTTTTAGTTACTTTGGAAAAAAAGTTACTTTTTTAGTTACTTTGGGAAAAAAAATATTTTTTTAGTTACTTTGGAAAAAAAGTTACTTTTTTAGTTACTTTGGAAAAAAAGTTACTTTTTTAGTTACTTTGGAAAAAAAGTTACTTTTTTAGTTACTTTGGAAAAAAAAATATTTTTTTAGTTACTTTGGAAAAAAAGTAACTTTTTTACTTTTTTAGTTACTTTGTAAAAAAAAGTTACTTTTTTAGTTACTTTGTAAAAAAAAGTTACTTTTTTAGTTACTTTGTAAAAAAAGTTACTTTTTTAGTTACTTTGGAAAAAAAGTTACTTTTTTACTTTTTTAGTTACTTTGGAAAAAAAGTTACTTTTTTAGTTACTTTGGAAAAAAAGTTACTTTTTTAGTTACTTTGGAAAAAAAAATATTTTTTTAGTTACTTTGGAAAAAAAGTTACTTTTTTACTTTTTTAGTTACTTTGTAAAAAAAAGTTACTTTTTTAGTTACTTTGGAAAAAAAGTTACTTTTTTAGTTACTTTGGAAAAAAAGTTACTTTTTTACTTTTTTAGTTACTTTGGAAAAAAAGTTACTTTTTTAGTTACTTTGGAAAAAAAGTTACTTTTTTAGTTACTTTGGAAAAAAAGTTACTTTTTTAGTTACTTTGTAAAAAAAGTTACTTTTTTAGTTACTTTGTAAAAAAAGTTACTTTTTTAGTTACTTTGTAAAAAAAGTTACTTTTTTAGTTACTTTGTAAAAAAGTTACTTTTTAGTTACTTTGTAAAAAAAAGTTACTTTTTTAGTTACTTTGTAAAAAAAGTTACTTTTTTAGTTACTTTGTAAAAAAAGTTACTTTTTTACTTTTTTAGTTACTTTGTAAAAAAAAGTTACTTTTTTACTTTTTTAGTTACTTTGGAAAGAAAGTTACTTTTTGAGTTACTTTGGAAAAAAAGTTACTTTTTTACTTTTTGAGTTACTTTGGAAAAAAAGTTACTTTTTTACTTTTTGAGTTACTTTGGAAAAAAAGTTACTTTTTTACTTTTTGAGTTACTTTGGAAAAAAAAATATTTTTTTAGTTACTTTGGGAAAAAAAATATTTTTTTAGTTACTTTGGAAAAAAAGTTACTTTTTTAGTTACTTTGGAAAAAAAGTTACTTTTTTAGTTACTTTGGAAAAAAAGTTACTTTTTTAGTTACTTTGGAAAAAGTTACTTTTTTAGTTACTTTGGAAAAATATATATTTTTTAGTTACTTTGTAAAAAAAAGCTACTTTTTTACTTTTTTAGTTACTTTGGAAAAAAAGTTACTTTTTTACTTTTTGAGTTACTTTGGAAAGAAAGTTACTTTTTTAGTTACTTTGGAAAAAAAGTTACTTTTTTACTTTTTGAGTTACTTTGGAAAAAAAGTTACTTTTTTACTTTTTGAGTTACTTTGGAAAAAAAGTTACTTTTTTACTTTTTGAGTTACTTTGGAAAAAAAAATATTTTTTTAGTTACTTTGGAAAAAAAGTTACTTTTTTAGTTACTTTGGAAAAAAAGTTACTTTTTTAGTTACTTTGGAAAAAAAGTTACTTTTTTAGTTACTTTGGAAAAAAAGTTACTTTTTTAGTTACTTTGGAAAAAAAGTTACTTTTTTAGTTACTTTGGAAAAAAAAATACTTTTTTAGTTACTTTGGAAAAAAAGTTACTTTTTTAGTTACTTTAGAAAAAAAAATATTTTTTTAGTTACTTTGGAAAAAAAGTTACTTTTTTAGTTACTTTGGAAAAAAAAATATTTTTTTAGTTACTTTGGAAAAAAAAATATTTTTTTAGTTACTTTGGAAAAAAAGTTACTTTTTTAGTTACTTTGGAAAAAAAGTTACTTTTTTAGTTACTTTGGAAAAAAAGTTACTTTTTTAGTTACTTTGGAAAAAGTTACTTTTTTAGTTACTTTGGAAAAAAAGTTACTTTTTTAGTTACTTTGGAAAAAAAGTTACTTTTTTTAGTTACTTTGGAAAAAAAGTTACTTTTTTAGTTACTTTGGAAAAAAGTTACTTTTTTAGTTACTTTGGAAAAAAAGTTACTTTTTTAGTTACTTTGGAAAAAAAAATATTTTTTTAGTTACTTTGGAAAAAAAAATATTTTTTTAGTTACTTTGGAAAAAAAGTTACTTTTTTAGTTACTTTGGAAAAAAAGTTACTTTTTTAGTTACTTTGGAAAAAAAGTTACTTTTTTAGTTACTTTGGAAAAAAAGTTACTTTTTTAGTTACTTTGGACAAAAAGTTACTTTTTTAGTTACTTTGGAAAAAAAGTTACTTTTTTACTTTTTTAGTTACTTTGGAAAAAAAGTTACTTTTTTAGTTACTTTGGAAAAAAAGTTACTTTTTTAGTTACTTTGGAAAAAAAGTTACTTTTTTAGTTACTTTGGAAAAAAAAATATTTTTTTAGTTACTTTGGAAAAAAAGTTACTTTTTTACTTTTTTAGTTACTTTGTAAAAAAAAGTTACTTTTTTAGTTACTTTGGAAAAAAAGTTACTTTTTTAGTTACTTTGGAAAAAAAGTTACTTTTTTACTTTTTTAGTTACTTTGTAAAAAAAGTTACTTTTTTAGTTACTTTGGAAAAAAAGTTACTTTTTTAGTTACTTTGGAAAAAAAGTTACTTTTTTAGTTACTTTGGAAAAAAGTTACTTTTTTAGTTACTTTGTAAAAAAGTTACTTTTTTAGTTACTTTGTAAAAAAAAGTTACTTTTTAGTTACTTTGTAAAAAAAAGTTACTTTTTAGTTACTTTGTAAAAAAAGTTACTTTTTTAGTTACTTTGGAAAAAAAGTTACTTTTTTAGTTACTTTGGAAAAAAGTTACTTTTTTAGTTACTTTGGAAAAAAGTTACTTTTTTAGTTACTTTGGAAAAAAGTTACTTTTTTAGTTACTTTGGAAAAAAGTTACTTTTTTAGTTACTTTGGAAAAAAAGTTACTTTTTTAGTTACTTTGGAAAAAAAGTTACTTTTTTAGTTACTTTGGAAAAAAAATATTTTTTTAGTTACTTTGGAAAAAAAGTTACTTTTTTAGTTACTTTGGAAAAAAAAATATTTTTTTAGTTACTTTGGAAAAAAAAATATTTTTTTAGTTACTTTGGAAAAAAAAATATTTTTTTAGTTACTTTGGAAAAAAAGTTACTTTTTTAGTTACTTTGGAAAAAAAGTTACTTTTTTAGTTACTTTGGAAAAAAAAATATTTTTTTAGTTACTTTGGAAAAAAAGTTACTTTTTTAGTTACTTTGGAAAAAAAAATATTTTTTTAGTTACTTTGGAAAAAAAAAATTTTTTTTAGTTACTTTGGAAAAAAAGTTACTTTTTTAGTTACTTTGGAAAAAAAGTTACTTTTTTAGTTACTTTGGAAAAAAAGTTACTTTTTTAGTTACTTTGGAAAAAGTTACTTTTTTAGTTACTTTGGAAAAAAAGTTACTTTTTTAGTTACTTTGGGAAAAAAAATATTTTTTTAGTTACTTTGGAAAAAAAGCTACTTTTTTACTTTTTTAGTTACTTTGGAAAAAAAGTTACTTTTTTACTTTTTGAGTTACTTTGGAAAGAAAGTTACTTTTTTAGTTACTTTGGAAAAAAAGTTACTTTTTTACTTTTTGAGTTACTTTGGAAAAAAAGTTACTTTTTTACTTTTTGAGTTACTTTGGAAAAAAAGTTACTTTTTTACTTTTTGAGTTACTTTGGAAAAAAAAATATTTTTTTAGTTACTTTGGAAAAAAAGTTACTTTTTTAGTTACTTTGGAAAAAAAGTTACTTTTTTAGTTACTTTGGAAAAAAAGTTACTTTTTTAGTTACTTTGGAAAAAAAGTTACTTTTTTAGTTACTTTGGAAAAAAAGTTACTTTTTTAGTTACTTTGGAAAAAAAAATACTTTTTTAGTTACTTTGGAAAAAAAGTTACTTTTTTAGTTACTTTGGAAAAAAAAATATTTTTTTAGTTACTTTGGAAAAAAAAATATTTTTTTAGTTACTTTGGAAAAAAAGTTATTTTTTTAGTTACTTTGGAAAAAAAGTTACTTTTTTAGTTACTTTGGAAAAAAAGTTACTTTTTTAGTTACTTTGTAAAAAAAGTTACTTTTTTAGTTACTTTGGAAAAAAAGTTACTTTTTTACTTTTTTAGTTACTTTGGAAAAAAAGTTACTTTTTTAGTTACTTTGGAAAAAAAGTTACTTTTTTAGTTACTTTGGAAAAAAAGTTACTTTTTTAGTTACTTTGGAAAAAAAAATATTTTTTTAGTTACTTTGGAAAAAAAGTTACTTTTTTACTTTTTTAGTTACTTTGTAAAAAAAAGTTACTTTTTTAGTTACTTTGTAAAAAAAAGTTACTTTTTTAGTTACTTTGGAAAAAAAGTTACTTTTTTAGTTACTTTGGAAAAAAAGTTACTTTTTTAGTTACTTTGGAAAAAAAGTTACTTTTTTAGTTACTTTGGGAAAAAAAATATTTTTTTAGTTACTTTGGAAAAAAAGTTACTTTTTTACTTTTTTAGTTACTTTGTAAAAAAAAGTTACTTTTTTAGTTACTTTGTAAAAAAAGTTACTTTTTTAGTTACTTTGTAAAAAAAAGTTACTTTTTTACTTTTTTAGTTACTTTGTAAAAAAAGTTACTTTTTTAGTTACTTTGTAAAAAAAGTTACTTTTTTAGTTACTTTGGAAAAAAAGTTACTTTTTTAGTTACTTTGGAAAAAAGTTACTTTTTAGTTACTTTGTAAAAAAAAGTTACTTTTTTAGTTACTTTGTAAAAAAAGTTACTTTTTTAGTTACTTTGGAAAAAAAGTTACTTTTTTACTTTTTGAGTTACTTTGGAAAGAAAGTTACTTTTTTAGTTACTTTGGAAAAAAAGTTACTTTTTTACTTTTTGAGTTACTTTGGAAAAAAAGTTACTTTTTTACTTTTTGAGTTACTTTGGAAAGAAAGTTACTTTTTTAGTTACTTTGGAAAAAAAGTTACTTTTTTACTTTTTGAGTTACTTTGGAAAAAAAGTTACTTTTTTACTTTTTTAGTTACTTTGGAAAAAAGTTACTTTTTTAGTTACTTTGGAAAAAAGTTACTTTTTTAGTTACTTTGGAAAAAAAGTTACTTTTTTAGTTACTTTGGAAAAAAAAAAATTTTTAGTTACTTTGGAAAAAGTTACTTTTTTAGTTACTTTGGAAAAAAAGTTACTTTTTTAGTTACTTTGGAAAAAAAAATATTTTTTTAGTTACTTTGGAAAAAAAGTTACTTTTTTAGTTACTTTGGAAAAAAAGTTACTTTTTTAGTTACTTTGGAAAAAAAGTTACTTTTTTAGTTACTTTGGAAAAAAAGTTACTTTTTTAGTTACTTTGGAAAAAAAGTTACTTTTTTAGTTACTTTGGAAAAAAAGTTACTTTTTTAGTTACTTTGGAAAAAAATATATTTTTTTAGTTACTTTGGAAAAAAAGTTACTTTTTTAGTTACTTTAGAAAAAAAAATATTTTTTTAGTTACTTTGGAAAAAAGTTACTTTTTTAGTTACTTTGGAAAACAAAATATTTTTTTAGTTACTTTGGAAAACAAAATATTTTTTTAGTTACTTTGGAAAAAAAGTTACTTTTTTAGTTACTTTGGGAAAAAAAATATTTTTTTAGTTACTTTGGAAAAAAAGTTACTTTTTTAGTTACTTTGGAAAAAAAGTTACTTTTTTAGTTACTTTGGAAAAAAAGTTACTTTTTTAGTTACTTTGGAAAAAAAAATATTTTTTTAGTTACTTTGGAAAAAAAGTTACTTTTTTACTTTTTTAGTTACTTTGTAAAAAAAAGTTACTTTTTTAGTTACTTTGTAAAAAAAGTTACTTTTTTAGTTACTTTGTAAAAAAAAGTTACTTTTTTACTTTTTTAGTTACTTTGTAAAAAAAGTTACTTTTTTAGTTACTTTGTAAAAAAAGTTACTTTTTTAGTTACTTTGGAAAAAAAGTTACTTTTTTAGTTACTTTGGAAAAAAGTTACTTTTTAGTTACTTTGTAAAAAAAAGTTACTTTTTTAGTTACTTTGTAAAAAAAGTTACTTTTTTAGTTACTTTGGAAAAAAAGTTACTTTTTTACTTTTTGAGTTACTTTGGAAAGAAAGTTACTTTTTTAGTTACTTTGGAAAAAAAGTTACTTTTTTACTTTTTGAGTTACTTTGGAAAAAAAGTTACTTTTTTACTTTTTGAGTTACTTTGGAAAGAAAGTTACTTTTTTAGTTACTTTGGAAAAAAAGTTACTTTTTTACTTTTTGAGTTACTTTGGAAAAAAAGTTACTTTTTTACTTTTTTAGTTACTTTGGAAAAAAGTTACTTTTTTAGTTACTTTGGAAAAAAGTTACTTTTTTAGTTACTTTGGAAAAAAAGTTACTTTTTTAGTTACTTTGGAAAAAAAAAAATTTTTAGTTACTTTGGAAAAAGTTACTTTTTTAGTTACTTTGGAAAAAAAGTTACTTTTTTAGTTACTTTGGAAAAAAAAATATTTTTTTAGTTACTTTGGAAAAAAAGTTACTTTTTTAGTTACTTTGGAAAAAAAGTTACTTTTTTAGTTACTTTGGAAAAAAAGTTACTTTTTTAGTTACTTTGGAAAAAAAGTTACTTTTTTAGTTACTTTGGAAAAAAAGTTACTTTTTTAGTTACTTTGGAAAAAAAGTTACTTTTTTAGTTACTTTGGAAAAAAATATATTTTTTTAGTTACTTTGGAAAAAAAGTTACTTTTTTAGTTACTTTAGAAAAAAAAATATTTTTTTAGTTACTTTGGAAAAAAGTTACTTTTTTAGTTACTTTGGAAAACAAAATATTTTTTTAGTTACTTTGGAAAACAAAATATTTTTTTAGTTACTTTGGAAAAAAAGTTACTTTTTTAGTTACTTTGGGAAAAAAAATATTTTTTTAGTTACTTTGGAAAAAAAGTTACTTTTTTAGTTACTTTGGAAAAAAAGTTACTTTTTTAGTTACTTTGGAAAAAAAGTTACTTTTTTAGTTACTTTGGAAAAAAAAATATTTTTTTAGTTACTTTGGAAAAAAAGTAACTTTTTTACTTTTTTAGTTACTTTGTAAAAAAAAGTTACTTTTTTAGTTACTTTGTAAAAAAAAGTTACTTTTTTAGTTACTTTGTAAAAAAAGTTACTTTTTTAGTTACTTTGGAAAAAAAGTTACTTTTTTACTTTTTTAGTTACTTTGGAAAAAAAGTTACTTTTTTAGTTACTTTGGAAAAAAAGTTACTTTTTTAGTTACTTTGGAAAAAAAAATATTTTTTTAGTTACTTTGGAAAAAAAGTTACTTTTTTACTTTTTTAGTTACTTTGTAAAAAAAAGTTACTTTTTTAGTTACTTTGGAAAAAAAGTTACTTTTTTAGTTTGGAAAAAAAAATATTTTTTTAGTTACTTTGGAAAAAAAGTTACTTTTTTACTTTTTTAGTTACTTTGTAAAAAAAAGTTACTTTTTTAGTTACTTTGGAAAAAAGTTACTTTTTTAGTTACTTTGGAAAAAAAGTTACTTTTTTAGTTACTTTGGAAAAAAAAATTTTTTTAGTTACTTTGGAAAAAAAGTTACTTTTTTAGTTACTTTGGAAAAAAAGTTACTTTTTTAGTTACTTTGGAAAAAAAAATATTTTTTTAGTTACTTTGGAAAAAAAGTTACTTTTTTAGTTACTTTGGAAAAAAAGTTACTTTTTTAGTTACTTTGGAAAAAAAGTTACTTTTTTAGTTACTTTGGAAAAAAAGTTACTTTTTTAGTTACTTTGGAAAAAAAGTTACTTTTTTAGTTACTTTGGAAAAAAAAATATTTTTTTAGTTACTTTGGAAAAAAAGTTACTTTTTTAGTTACTTTAGAAAAAAAAATATTTTTTTAGTTACTTTGGAAAAAAGTTACTTTTTTAGTTACTTTGGAAAACAAAATATTTTTTTAGTTACTTTGGAAAACAAAATATTTTTTTAGTTACTTTGGAAAAAAAGTTACTTTTTTAGTTACTTTGGGAAAAAAAATATTTTTTTAGTTACTTTGGAAAAAAAGTTACTTTTTTAGTTACTTTGGAAAAAAAGTTACTTTTTTAGTTACTTTGGAAAAAAAGTTACTTTTTTAGTTACTTTGGAAAAAAAAATATTTTTTTAGTTACTTTGGAAAAAAAGTAACTTTTTTACTTTTTTAGTTACTTTGTAAAAAAAAGTTACTTTTTTAGTTACTTTGTAAAAAAAAGTTACTTTTTTAGTTACTTTGTAAAAAAAGTTACTTTTTTAGTTACTTTGGAAAAAAAGTTACTTTTTTACTTTTTTAGTTACTTTGGAAAAAAAGTTACTTTTTTAGTTACTTTGGAAAAAAAGTTACTTTTTTAGTTACTTTGGAAAAAAAAATATTTTTTTAGTTACTTTGGAAAAAAAGTTACTTTTTTACTTTTTTAGTTACTTTGTAAAAAAAAGTTACTTTTTTAGTTACTTTGGAAAAAAAGTTACTTTTTTAGTTACTTTGGAAAAAAAGTTACTTTTTTACTTTTTTAGTTACTTTGGAAAAAAAGTTACTTTTTTAGTTACTTTGGAAAAAAAGTTACTTTTTTAGTTACTTTGGAAAAAAAGTTACTTTTTTAGTTACTTTGGAAAAAAAATATTTTTTTAGTTACTTTGGAAAAAAAGTTACTTTTTTAGTTACTTTGGAAAAAAGTTACTTTTTAGTTACTTTGTAAAAAAAAGTTACTTTTTTAGTTACTTTGTAAAAAAAGTTACTTTTTTAGTTACTTTGTAAAAAAAAGTTACTTTTTTAGTTACTTTGGAAAAAAATATATTTTTTTAGTTACTTTGGAAAAAAAGTTACTTTTTTAGTTACTTTAGAAAAAAAAATATTTTTTTAGTTACTTTGGAAAAAAGTTACTTTTTTAGTTACTTTGGAAAACAAAATATTTTTTTAGTTACTTTGGAAAACAAAATATTTTTTTAGTTACTTTGGAAAAAAAGTTACTTTTTTAGTTACTTTGGGAAAAAAAATATTTTTTTAGTTACTTTGGAAAAAAAGTTACTTTTTTAGTTACTTTGGAAAAAAAGTTACTTTTTTAGTTACTTTGGAAAAAAAGTTACTTTTTTAGTTACTTTGGAAAAAAAAATATTTTTTTAGTTACTTTGGAAAAAAAGTAACTTTTTTACTTTTTTAGTTACTTTGTAAAAAAAAGTTACTTTTTTAGTTACTTTGTAAAAAAAAGTTACTTTTTTAGTTACTTTGTAAAAAAAAGTTACTTTTTTAGTTACTTTGGAAAAAAAGTTACTTTTTTACTTTTTTAGTTACTTTGGAAAAAAAGTTACTTTTTTAGTTACTTTGGAAAAAAAGTTACTTTTTTAGTTACTTTGGAAAAAAAAATATTTTTTTAGTTACTTTGGAAAAAAAGTTACTTTTTTACTTTTTTAGTTACTTTGTAAAAAAAAGTTACTTTTTTAGTTACTTTGGAAAAAAAGTTACTTTTTTAGTTACTTTGGAAAAAAAGTTACTTTTTTACTTTTTTAGTTACTTTGGAAAAAAAGTTACTTTTTTAGTTACTTTGGAAAAAAAGTTACTTTTTTAGTTACTTTGGAAAAAAAGTTACTTTTTTAGTTACTTTGGAAAAAAAATATTTTTTTAGTTACTTTGGAAAAAAAGTTACTTTTTTAGTTACTTTGGAAAAAAGTTACTTTTTAGTTACTTTGTAAAAAAAAGTTACTTTTTTAGTTACTTTGTAAAAAAAGTTACTTTTTTAGTTACTTTGTAAAAAAAAGTTACTTTTTTACTTTTTTAGTTACTTTGTAAAAAAAGTTACTTTTTTAGTTACTTTGTAAAAAAAGTTACTTTTTTAGTTACTTTGTAAAAAAAGTTACTTTTTTAGTTACTTTGGAAAAAAGTTACTTTTTAGTTACTTTGTAAAAAAAAGTTACTTTTTTAGTTACTTTGTAAAAAAAGTTACTTTTTTAGTTACTTTGTAAAAAAAGTTACTTTTTTACTTTTTTAGTTACTTTGGAAAAAAAGTTACTTTTTTACTTTTTTAGTTACTTTGGAAAGAAAGTTACTTTTTTAGTTACTTTGGAAAAAAAGTTACTTTTTTACTTTTTGAGTTACTTTGGAAAAAAAGTTACTTTTTTACTTTTTGAGTTACTTTGGAAAGAAAGTTACTTTTTTAGTTACTTTGGAAAAAAAGTTACTTTTTTACTTTTTGAGTTACTTTGGAAAAAAAGTTACTTTTTTTACTTTTTTAGTTACTTTGGAAAAAAGTTACTTTTTTAGTTACTTTGGAAAAAAGTTACTTTTTTAGTTACTTTGGAAAAAAGTTACTTTTTTAGTTACTTTGGAAAAAAAGTTACTTTTTTAGTTACTTTGGAAAAAAAATTTTTTTAGTTACTTTGGAAAAAAAGTTACTTTTTTAGTTACTTTGGAAAAAAAGTTACTTTTTTAGTTACTTTGGGAAAAAAAATATTTTTTTAGTTACTTTGGAAAAAAAGTTACTTTCTTAGTTACTTTGGAAAAAAAAATATTTTTTTAGTTACTTTGGAAAAAAAGTTACTTTTTTAGTTACTTTGGAAAAAAAGTTACTTTTTTAGTTACTTTGGAAAAAAAGTTACTTTTTTAGTTACTTTGGAAAAAAAGTTACTTTTTTAGTTACTTTGGAAAAAAAATTATTTTTTTAGTTACTTTGGAAAAAAAGTTACTTTTTTAGTTACTTTGGAAAAAAAGTTACTTTTTTAGTTACTTTGGAAAAAAAGTTACTTTTTTAGTTACTTTGGAAAAAAAGTTACTTTTTTACTTTTTTAGTTACTTTGTAAAAAAAAGTTACTTTTTTAGTTACTTTGGAAAAAAAGTTACTTTTTTAGTTACTTTGGAAAAAAAGTTACTTTTTTACTTTTTTAGTTACTTTGGAAAAAAAGTTACTTTTTTAGTTACTTTGGAAAAAAAGTTACTTTTTTAGTTACTTTGGAAAAAAAGTTACTTTTTTAGTTACTTTGGAAAAAAAGTTACTTTTTTAGTTACTTTGGAAAAAAAGTTACTTTTTTACTTTTTTAGTTACTTTGGAAAAAAAGTTACTTTTTTACTTTTTTAGTTACTTTGGAAAAAAAGTTACTTTTTTACTTTTTTAGTTACTTTGGAAAAAAAGTTACTTTTTTAGTTACTTTGGAAAAAAAGTTACTTTTTTAGTTACTTTGGAAAAAAAGTTACTTTTTTAGTTACTTTGGAAAAAAAGTTACTTTTTTAGTTACTTTGGAAAAAAAAATATTTTTTTAGTTACTTTGGAAAAAAAGTTACTTTTTTAGTTACTTTGGAAAAAAAGTTACTTTTTTAGTTACTTTGGAAAAAAAGTTACTTTTTTAGTTACTTTGGAAAAAAAAATATTTTTTTAGTTACTTTGGAAAAAAAGTTACTTTTTTAGTTACTTTGGAAAAAAAGTTACTTTTTTAGTTACTTTGGAAAAAAAAAGTTACTTTTTTAGTTACTTTGGAAAAAAAGTTACTTTTTTAGTTACTTTGGAAAAAAAGTTACTTTTTTAGTTACTTTGGAAAAAAAGTTACTTTTTTAGTTACTTTGGAAAAAAAGTTACTTTTTTAGTTACTTTGGAAAAAAAAATATTTTTTTAGTTACTTTGGAAAAAAAGTTACTTTTTTAGTTACTTTGGAAAAGAAGTTACTTTTTTAGTTACTTTGGAAAAAAAGTTACTTTTTTAGTTACTTTGGAAAAAAAATATTTTTTTAGTTACTTTGGAAAAAAAGTTACTTTTTTACTTTTTTAGTTACTTTGTAAAAAAAAGTTACTTTTTTAGTTACTTTGTAAAAAAAAGTTACTTTTTTAGTTACTTTGTAAAAAAAGTTACTTTTTTAGTTACTTTGGAAAAAAAGTTACTTTTTTACTTTTTTAGTTACTTTGGAAAAAAAGTTACTTTTTTAGTTACTTTGGAAAAAAAGTTACTTTTTTAGTTACTTTGGAAAAAAAGTTACTTTTTTAGTTACTTTGGAAAAAAAGTTACTTTTTTACTTTTTTAGTTACTTTGGAAAAAAAGTTACTTTTTTAGTTACTTTGGAAAAAAAGTTACTTTTTTAGTTACTTTGGAAAAAAAGTTACTTTTTTAGTTACTTTGGAAAAAAAATATTTTTTTAGTTACTTTGGAAAAAAAGTTACTTTTTTAGTTACTTTGGAAAAAAGTTACTTTTTAGTTACTTTGTAAAAAAAAGTTACTTTTTTAGTTACTTTGTAAAAAAAGTTACTTTTTTAGTTACTTTGTAAAAAAAGTTACTTTTTTACTTTTTTAGTTACTTTGTAAAAAAAGTTACTTTTTTAGTTACTTTGTAAAAAAAGTTACTTTTTTAGTTACTTTGGAAAAAAAGTTACTTTTTTAGTTACTTTGGAAAAAAGTTACTTTTTAGTTACTTTGTAAAAAAAAGTTACTTTTTTAGTTACTTTGTAAAAAAAGTTACTTTTTTAGTTACTTTGTAAAAAAAGTTACTTTTTTACTTTTTTAGTTACTTTGGAAAAAAAGTTACTTTTTTACTTTTTTAGTTACTTTGGAAAGAAAGTTACTTTTTTAGTTACTTTGGAAAAAAAGTTACTTTTTTACTTTTTGAGTTACTTTGGAAAAAAAGTTACTTTTTTACTTTTTGAGTTACTTTGGAAAGAAAGTTACTTTTTTAGTTACTTTGGAAAAAAAGTTACTTTTTTACTTTTTGAGTTACTTTGGAAAAAAAGTTACTTTTTTACTTTTTTAGTTACTTTGGAAAAAAGTTACTTTTTTAGTTACTTTGGAAAAAAGTTACTTTTTTAGTTACTTTGGAAAAAAGTTACTTTTTTAGTTACTTTGGAAAAAAAAGTTACTTTTTTAGTTACTTTGGAAAAAAAAAATTTTTTAGTTACTTTGGAAAAAAAGTTACTTTTTTAGTTACTTTGGAAAAAAAAATATTTTTTTAGTTACTTTGGAAAAAAAGTTACTTTCTTAGTTACTTTGGAAAAAAAAATATTTTTTTAGTTACTTTGGAAAAAAAGTTACTTTTTTAGTTACTTTGGAAAAAAAGTTACTTTTTTAGTTACTTTGGAAAAAAAGTAACTTTTTTAGTTACTTTGGAAAAAAAGTAACTTTTTTAGTTACTTTGGAAAAAAAGTTACTTTTTTAGTTACTTTGGAAAAAAAAATATTTTTTTAGTTACTTTGGAAAAAAAGTTACTTTTTTAGTTACTTTGGAAAAAAAGTTACTTTTTTAGTTACTTTGGAAAAAAAGTTACTTTTTTACTTTTTTAGTTACTTTGGAAAAAAAGTTACTTTTTTAGTTACTTTGGAAAAAAAGTTACTTTTTTACTTTTTTAGTTACTTTGTAAAAAAAAGTTACTTTCTTAGTTACTTTGGAAAAAAAGTTACTTTTTTAGTTACTTTGGAAAAAAAGTTACTTTTTTAGTTACTTTCGAAAAAAAGTTACTTTTTTAGTTACTTTGGAAAAAAAGTTACTTTTTTACTTTTTTAGTTACTTTCGAAAAAAAGTTACTTTTTTACTTTTTTAGTTACTTTGGAAAAAAAGTTACTTTTTTAGTTACTTTGTAAAAAAAGTTACTTTTTTAGTTACTTTGTAAAAAAAGTTACTTTTTTACTTTTTTAGTTACTTTGTAAAAAAAGTTACTTTTTTAGTTACTTTGTAAAAAAAGTTACTTTTTTAGTTACTTTGGAAAAAAAGTTACTTTTTTAGTTACTTTGGAAAAAAGTTACTTTTTAGTTACTTTGTAAAAAAAAGTTACTTTTTTAGTTACTTTGTAAAAAAAGTTACTTTTTTAGTTACTTTGTAAAAAAAGTTACTTTTTTACTTTTTTAGTTACTTTGGAAAAAAAGTTACTTTTTTACTTTTTTAGTTACTTTGGAAAGAAAGTTACTTTTTTAGTTACTTTGGAAAAAAAGTTACTTTTTTACTTTTTGAGTTACTTTGGAAAAAAAGTTACTTTTTTACTTTTTGAGTTACTTTGGAAAGAAAGTTACTTTTTTAGTTACTTTGGAAAAAAAGTTACTTTTTTACTTTTTGAGTTACTTTGGAAAAAAAGTTACTTTTTTACTTTTTTAGTTACTTTGGAAAAAAGTTACTTTTTTAGTTACTTTGGAAAAAAGTTACTTTTTTAGTTACTTTGGAAAAAAGTTACTTTTTTAGTTACT
This sequence comes from Melanostigma gelatinosum, assembly GCF_949748355.1. Lineage (NCBI taxonomy): Eukaryota > Metazoa > Chordata > Actinopteri > Perciformes > Zoarcidae > Melanostigma > Melanostigma gelatinosum. The sequence goes on along the minus strand of NW_027635299.1, from coordinate 292,122 downwards.
TTGGAAAAAAAAGTTACTTTTTTAGTTACTTTGGAAAAAAAAAATTTTTTAGTTACTTTGGAAAAAAAGTTACTTTTTTAGTTACTTTGGAAAAAAAAATATTTTTTTAGTTACTTTGGAAAAAAAGTTACTTTCTTAGTTACTTTGGAAAAAAAAATATTTTTTTAGTTACTTTGGAAAAAAAGTTACTTTTTTAGTTACTTTGGAAAAAAAGTTACTTTTTTAGTTACTTTGGAAAAAAAGTAACTTTTTTAGTTACTTTGGAAAAAAAGTAACTTTTTTAGTTACTTTGGAAAAAAAGTTACTTTTTTAGTTACTTTGGAAAAAAAAATATTTTTTTAGTTACTTTGGAAAAAAAGTTACTTTTTTAGTTACTTTGGAAAAAAAGTTACTTTTTTAGTTACTTTGGAAAAAAAGTTACTTTTTTACTTTTTTAGTTACTTTGGAAAAAAAGTTACTTTTTTAGTTACTTTGGAAAAAAAGTTACTTTTTTACTTTTTTAGTTACTTTGTAAAAAAAAGTTACTTTCTTAGTTACTTTGGAAAAAAAGTTACTTTTTTAGTTACTTTGGAAAAAAAGTTACTTTTTTAGTTACTTTCGAAAAAAAGTTACTTTTTTAGTTACTTTGGAAAAAAAGTTACTTTTTTACTTTTTTAGTTACTTTCGAAAAAAAGTTACTTTTTTACTTTTTTAGTTACTTTGGAAAAAAAGTTACTTTTTTAGTTACTTTGGAAAAAAAGTTACTTTTTTAGTTACTTTGGAAAAAAAGTTACTTTTTTAGTTACTTTGGAAAAAAGTTACTTTTTTAGTTACTTTGGAAAAAAAGTTACTTTTTTAGTTACTTTGGAAAAAATTTTACTTTTTTAGTTACTTTGGAAAAAAATTTACTTTTTTAGTTACTTTGGAAAAAAAGTTACTTTTTTAGTTACTTTGGAAAAAAATATATTTTTTAGTTACTTTGTAAAAAAAAGCTACTTTTTTACTTTTTGAGTTACTTTTGAAAAAAAGTTACTTTTTTACTTTTTTAGTTACTTTGGAAAAAAGTTACTTTTTTAGTTACTTTGGAAAAAAGTTACTTTTTTAGTTACTTTGGAAAAAAGTTACTTTTTTAGTTACTTTGGAAAAAAATATTTTTTTAGTTACTTTGGAAAAAAAGTTACTTTTTTAGTTACTTTGGAAAAAAAGTTACTTTTTTAGTTACTTTGGAAAAAAAAATATTTTTTTAGTTACTTTGGAAAAAAAATATTTTTTTAGTTACTTTGGAAAAAAAGTTACTTTTTTAGTTACTTTGGAAAAAAGTTACTTTTTTAGTTACTTTGGAAAAAAAGTTACTTTTTTAGTTACTTTGGAAAAAAAGTTACTTTTTTAGTTACTTTGGAAAAAAAAATATTTTTTTAGTTACTTTGGAAAAAAAGTTACTTTTTTAGTTACTTTGGAAAAAAAGTTACTTTTTTTAGTTACTTTGGAAAAAAAAATATTTTTTTAGTTACTTTGGAAAAAAAGTTACTTTTTTAGTTACTTTGGAAAAAAAAATATTTTTTTAGTTACTTTGGAAAAAAGTTACTTTTTTAGTTACTTTGGAAAAAAATATATTTTTTTAGTTACTTTGGAAAAAAAGTTACTTTTTTAGTTACTTTGGAAAAAAAGTTACTTTTTTAGTTACTTTGGAAAAAAAGTTACTTTTTTAGTTACTTTGTAAAAAAAGTTACTTTTTTAGTTACTTTGGAAAAAAAGTTACTTTTTTAGTTACTTTGGAAAAAAGTTACTTTTTTACTTTTTGAGTTACTTTGGAAAAAAAGTTACTTTTTTACTTTTTGAGTTACTTTGGAAAAAAAGTTACTTTTTTACTTTTTTAGTTACTTTGGAAAAAAGTTACTTTTTTACTTTTTGAGTTACTTTGGAAAAAAAGTTACTTTTTTACTTTTTGAGTTACTTTGGAAAAAAAGTTACTTTTTTACTTTTTTAGTTACTTTGGAAAAAAAGTTACTTTTTTAGTTACTTTGGAAAAAAAGTTACTTTTTTAGTTACTTTGGAAAAAAAGTAACTTTTTTAGTTACTTTGGAAAAAAAGTTACTTTTTTAGTTACTTTGGAAAAAAAAATATTTTTTTAGTTACTTTGGAAAAAAAGTAACTTTTTTAGTTACTTTGGAAAAAAAGTTACTTTTTTAGTTACTTTGGAAAAAAAAATATTTTTTTAGTTACTTTGGAAAAAAAGTTACTTTTTTAGTTACTTTGGAAAAAAAGTTACTTTTTTAGTTACTTTGGAAAAAAAGTTACTTTTTTACTTTTTTAGTTACTTTGGAAAAAAAGTTACTTTTTTAGTTACTTTGGAAAAAAAGTTACTTTTTTACTTTTTTAGTTACTTTGTAAAAAAAAGTTACTTTCTTAGTTACTTTGGAAAAAAGTTACTTTTTTAGTTACTTTGGAAAAAAGTTACTTTTTTAGTTACTTTGGAAAAAAATATTTTTTTAGTTACTTTGGAAAAAAAGTTACTTTTTTAGTTACTTTGGAAAAAAAGTTACTTTTTTAGTTACTTTGGAAAAAAAAATATTTTTTTAGTTACTTTGGAAAAAAAGTTACTTTTTTAGTTACTTTGGAAAAAAAGTTACTTTTTTTAGTTACTTTGGAAAAAAAAATATTTTTTTAGTTACTTTGGAAAAAAAGTTACTTTTTTAGTTACTTTGGAAAAAAAAAAATTTTTTTAGTTACTTTGGAAAAAAGTTACTTTTTTAGTTACTTTGGAAAAAAATATATTTTTTTAGTTACTTTGGAAAAAAAGTTACTTTTTTAGTTACTTTGGAAAAAAAGTTACTTTTTTAGTTACTTTGGAAAAAAAGTTACTTTTTTAGTTACTTTGGAAAAAAAGTTACTTTTTTAGTTACTTTGGAAAAAAAAATATTTTTTTAGTTACTTTGGAAAAAAATATATTTTTTTAGTTACTTTGGAAAAAAAAATATTTTTTTAGTTACTTTGGAAAAAATGTTACTTTTTTAGTTACTTTGGAATTTTTTTTTATTTTTTTAGTTACTTTGGAAAACAAGTTACTTTTTTAGTTACTTTGGAAAAAAAGTTACTTTTTTAGTTACTTTGGAAAAAAAGTTACTTTTTTAGTTACTTTGTAAAAAAAGTTACTTTTTTAGTTACTTTGGAAAAAAAGTTACTTTTTTAGTTACTTTGGAAAAAAGTTACTTTTTTACTTTTTGAGTTACTTTGGAAAAAAAGTTACTTTTTTACTTTTTGAGTTACTTTGGAAAAAAAGTTACTTTTTTACTTTTTTAGTTACTTTGGAAAAAAGTTACTTTTTTACTTTTTGAGTTACTTTGGAAAAAAAGTTACTTTTTTACTTTTTGAGTTACTTTGGAAAAAAAGTTACTTTTTTACTTTTTTAGTTACTTTGGAAAAAAAGTTACTTTTTTAGTTACTTTGGAAAAAAAAATTTTTTTAGTTACTTTGGAAAAAAAGTTACTTTTTTAGTTACTTTGGAAAAAAAGTTACTTTTTTAGTTAGTTTGGAAAAAAAATGTTTTTTTAGTTACTTTGGAAAAAAAATTATTTTTTTAGTTACTTTGGAAAAAAAGTGACTTTTTTAGTTACTTTGGAAAAAAAGTTACTTTTTTAGTTACTTTGTAAAAAAGTTACTTTTTAGTTACTTTGTAAAAAAAAGTTACTTTTTTAGTTACTTTGTAAAAAAAGTTACTTTTTTAGTTACTTTGTAAAAAAAGTTACTTTTTTACTTTTTTAGTTACTTTGGAAAAAAAGTTACTTTTTTACTTTTTGAGTTACTTTGGAAAAAAAGTTACTTTTTTACTTTTTTAGTTACTTTGGAAAAAAGTTACTTTTTTAGTTACTTTTGAAAAAAAGTTACTTTTTTAGTTACTTTGGAAAAAAAGTTACTTTTTTAGTTACTTTGGAAAAAAAGTTACTTTTTTAGTTACTTTGGAAAAAAAGTTACTTTTTTTGTTACTTTGGAAAAAAAGTTACTTTTTTAGTTACTTTGGAAAAAAAAATATTTTTTTAGTTACTTTGGAAAAAAAGTTACTTTTTTAGTTACTTTGGAAAAAAAAATATTTTTTTAGTTACTTTGGAAAAAAAGTTACTTTTTTAGTTACTTTGGAAAAAAAAATATTTTTTTAGTTACTTTGGAAAAAAATATATTTTTTTAGTTACTTTGGAAAAAAAGTTACTTTTTTAGTTACTTTGGAAAAAAGTTACTTTTTTAGTTACTTTGGAAAAAAAGTTACTTTTTTAGTTACTTTGGAAAAAAAGTTACTTTTTTAGTTACTTTGGAAAAAAAGTTACTTTTTTAGTTACTTTGGAAAAAAAGTTACTTTTTTAGTTACTTTGGAAAAAAAGTTACTTTTTTAGTTACTTTGGAAAAAAAGTTACTTTTTTAGTTACTTTGGAAAAAAAGTTACTTTTTTAGTTACTTTGGAAAAAAAGGTACTTTTTTAGTTACTTTGGAAAAAAAAATATTTTTTTAGTTACTTTGGAAAAAAAGTTACTTTTTTAGTTACTTTGGAAAAAAAGTTACTTTTTTAGTTACTTTGGAAAAAAAATATTTTTTTAGTTACTTTGGGAAAAAAAATATTTTTTTAGTTACTTTGGAAAAAAAAATATTTTTTTAGTTACTTTGGAAAAAAAAATATTTTTTAAGTTACTTTGGGAAAAAAAATATTTTTTTAGTTACCTTGGAAAAAAAGTTACTTTTTTAGTTACTTTGGAAAAAAAGTTACTTTTTTAGTTACTTTGGAAAAAAAAATATTTTTTTAGTTACTTTGGAAAAAAATATTTTTTTAGTTACTTTGGGAAAAAAAATATATTTTTAGTTACTTTGGAAAAAAAAATATTTTTTTAGTTACTTTGGAAAAAAAAGTTACTTTTTTAGTTACTTTGGAAAAAAAGTTACTTTTTTAGTTACTTTGGAAAAAAAATATTTTTTTAGTTACTTTGGAAAAAAATATTTTTTTAGTTACTTTGGGGAAAAAAATATATTTTTAGTTACTTTGGAAAAAAAATATTTTTTTAGTTACTTTGGAAAAAAAAGTTACTTTTTTAGTTACTTTGGAAAAAAAGTTACTTTTTTAGTTACTTTGGAAAAAAAGTTACTTTTTTAGTTACTTTGGAAAAAAAGTTACTTTTTTAGTTACTTTGGGAAAAAAAATATTTTTTTAGTTACTTTGGAAAAAAAGTTACTTTTTTAGTTACTTTGGAAAAAAAATATTTTTTTTGTTACTTTGGAAAAAAAAGTTACTTTTTTAGTTACTTTGGAAAAAAAATTACTTTTTTAGTTACTTTGGAAAAAAAGTTACTTTTTTAGTTACTTTGGAAAAAAAGTTACTTTTTTAGTTACTTTGGAAAAAAGTTACTTTTTAGTTACTTTGTAAAAAAAAGTTACTTTTTTAGTTACTTTGGAAAAAAAGTTACTTTTACTTTTTTAGTTACTTTGGAAAAAAAGTTACTTTTTTACTTTTTTAGTTACTTTGGAAAGAAAGTTACTTTTTTAGTTACTTTGGAAAAAAAGTTACTTTTTTACTTTTTGAGTTACTTTGGAAAAAAAGTTACTTTTTTACTTTTTGAGTTACTTTGGAAAAAAGTTACTTTTTTAGTTACTTTGGAAAAAAAGTTACTTTTTTACTTTTTTAGTTACTTTGGAAAAAAGTTACTTTTTTAGTTACTTTGGAAAAAAAGTTACTTTTTTAGTTACTTTGGAAAAAAAATATTTTTTTTGTTACTTTGGAAAAAAAGTTACTTTTTTAGTTACTTTGGAAAAAAAATTACTTTTTTAGTTACTTTGGAAAAAAAAATATTTTTTTAGTTACTTTGGAAAAAAAAATATTTTTTTAGTTACTTTGGAAAAAAAAATATTTTTTTAGTTACTTTGTAAAAAAAGTTACTTTTTTAGTTACTTTGGAAAAAAGTTACTTTTTTAGTTACTTTGGAAAAAAAGTTACTTTTTTACTTTTTTAGTTACTTTGTAAAAAAAAGTTACTTTTTTAGTTACTTTGTAAAAAAAGTTACTTTTTTAGTTACTTTGGAAAAAAAGTTACTTTTTTACTTTTTTAGTTACTTTGGAAAAAAAGTTACTTTTTTAGTTACTTTGTAAAAAAAGTTACTTTTTTAGTTACTTTGGAAAAAAAGTTACTTTTTTAGTTACTTTGGAAAAAAGTTACTTTTTAGTTACTTTGTAAAAAAAAGTTACTTTTTTAGTTACTTTGGAAAAAAAGTTACTTTTACTTTTTTAGTTACTTTGGAAAAAAAGTTACTTTTTTACTTTTTTAGTTACTTTGGAAAGAAAGTTACTTTTTTAGTTACTTTGGAAAAAAAGTTACTTTTTTACTTTTTGAGTTACTTTGGAAAAAAAGTTACTTTTTTACTTTTTGAGTTACTTTGGAAAAAAGTTACTTTTTTAGTTACTTTGGAAAAAAAGTTACTTTTTTACTTTTTTAGTTACTTTGGAAAAAAGTTACTTTTTTAGTTACTTTGGAAAAAAAGTTACTTTTTTAGTTACTTTGGAAAAAAAGTTACTTTTTTACTTTTTTAGTTACTTTGGAAAAAAGTTACTTTTTTAGTTACTTTGTAAAAAAAGTTACTTTTTTAGTTACTTTGGAAAAAAAGTTACTTTTTTAGTTACTTTGGAAAAAAAGTTACTTTTTTAGTTACTTTGGAAAAAAAGTTACTTTTTTACTTTTTTAGTTACTTTGGAAAAAAAGTTACTTTTTTAGTTACTTTGGAAAAAAAGTTACTTTTTTAGTTACTTTGGAAAAAAAGTTACTTTTTTAGTTACTTTGGAAAAAAAGTTACTTTTTTAGTTACTTTGGAAAAAATTTTACTTTTTTAGTTACTTTGGAAAAAAATATATTTTTTTAGTTACTTTGGAAAAAAAGTTACTTTTTTAGTTACTTTGGAAAAAAATATATTTTTTAGTTACTTTGTAAAAAAAGCTACTTTTTTACTTTTTTAGTTACTTTGGAAAAAAAGTTACTTTTTTACTTTTTGAGTTACTTTGGAAAGAAAGTTACTTTTTGAGTTACTTTGGAAAAAAAGTTACTTTTTTACTTTTTGAGTTACTTTGGAAAAAAAGTTACTTTTTTACTTTTTTAGTTACTTTGGAAAAAAGTTACTTTTTTAGTTACTTTGGAAAAAAGTAACTTTTTTAGTTACTTTGGAAAAAAAGTTACTTTTTTAGTTACTTTGGAAAAAAGTTACTTTTTAGTTACTTTGTAAAAAAAAGTTACTTTTTTAGTTACTTTGTAAAAAAAAGTTACTTTTTTACTTTTTTAGTTACTTTGGAAAAAAAGTTACTTTTTTACTTTTTTAGTTACTTTGGAAAGAAAGTTACTTTTTTAGTTACTTTGGAAAAAAAGTTACTTTTTTACTTTTTGAGTTACTTTGGAAAAAAAGTTACTTTTTTACTTTTTGAGTTACTTTGGAAAAAAAGTTACTTTTTTACTTTTTTAGTTACTTTGGAAAAAAGTTACTTTTTTAGTTACTTTGGAAAAAAAGTTACTTTTTTAGTTACTTTGGAAAAAAAGTTACTTTTTTACTTTTTTAGTTACTTTGGAAAAAAGTTACTTTTTTAGTTACTTTGGAAAAAAAGTTACTTTTTTAGTTACTTTGGAAAAAAAGTTACTTTTTTAGTTACTTTGGAAAAAAAGTAACTTTTTTAGTTACTTTGGAAAAAAAGTTACTTTTTTAGTTACTTTGGAAAAAAAGTTACTTTTTTACTTTTTTAGTTACTTTGGAAAAAAAGTTACTTTTTTACTTTTTTAGTTACTTTGGAAAAAAGTTACTTTTTTAGTTACTTTGGAAAAAAAGTTACTTTTTTACTTTTTTAGTTACTTTGTAAAAAAAAGTTACTTTTTTAGTTACTTTGGAAAAAAAGTTACTTTTTTAGTTACTTTGGAAAAAAAAGTTACTTTTTTACTTTTTTAGTTACTTTGGAAAAAAAGTTACTTTTTTAGTTACTTTGTAAAAAAAGTTACTTTTTTAGTTACTTTGGAAAAAAAGTTACTTTTTTAGTTACTTTGGAAAAAAGTTACTTTTTAGTTACTTTGTAAAAAAAAGTTACTTTTTTAGTTACTTTGGAAAAAAAGTTACTTTTTTACTTTTTTAGTTACTTTGGAAAAAAAGTTACTTTTTTACTTTTTTAGTTACTTTGGAAAGAAAGTTACTTTTTTAGTTACTTTGGAAAAAAAGTTACTTTTTTACTTTTTTAGTTACTTTGGAAAAAAAGTTACTTTTTTACTTTTTTAGTTACTTTGGAAAGAAAGTTACTTTTTTAGTTACTTTGGAAAAAAAGTTACTTTTTTACTTTTTTAGTTACTTTGGAAAAAAAGTTACTTTTTTACTTTTTTAGTTACTTTGGAAAGAAAGTTACTTTTTTAGTTACTTTGGAAAAAAAGTTACTTTTTTACTTTTTGAGTTACTTTGGAAAAAAAGTTACTTTTTTTCTTTTTGAGTTACTTTGGAAAAAAAGTTACTTTTTTACTTTTTTAGTTACTTTGGAAAAAAGTTACTTTTTTAGTTACTTTGGAAAAAAAGTTACTTTTTTACTTTTTTAGTTACTTTGGAAAAAAGTTACTTTTTTAGTTACTTTGGAAAAAAAGTTACTTTTTTAGTTACTTTGGAAAAAAAGTTACTTTTTTACTTTTTTAGTTACTTTGGAAAAAAGTTACTTTTTTAGTTACTTTGTAAAAAAAGTTACTTTTTTAGTTACTTTGGAAAAAAAGTTACTTTTTTAGTTACTTTGGAAAAAAAGTTACTTTTTTAGTTACTTTGGAAAAAAAGTTACTTTTTTACTTTTTTAGTTACTTTGGAAAAAAAGTTACTTTTTTAGTTACTTTGGAAAAAAAGTTACTTTTTTAGTTACTTTGGAAAAAAAGTTACTTTTTTAGTTACTTTGGAAAAAAAGTTACTTTTTTAGTTACTTTGGAAAAAAAGTTACTTTTTTAGTTACTTTGGAAAAAAAAATATTTTTTTAGTTACTTTGGAAAAAAAGTTACTTTTTTAGTTACATTGGAAAAAAATATATTTTTTAGTTACTTTGTAAAAAAAGCTACTTTTTTACTTTTTTAGTTACTTTGGAAAAAAAGTTACTTTTTTACTTTTTGAGTTACTTTGGAAAGAAAGTTACTTTTTGAGTTACTTTGGAAAAGAAGTTACTTTTTTACTTTTTGAGTTACTTTGGAAAAAAAGTTACTTTTTTACTTTTTTAGTTACTTTGGAAAAAAGTTACTTTTTTAGTTACTTTGGAAAAAAGTTACTTTTTTAGTTACTTTGGAAAAAAGTAACTTTTTTAGTTACTTTGGAAAAAAAGTAACTTTTTTACTTTTTGAGTTACTTTGGAAAAAAAGTTACTTTTTTACTTTTTGAGTTACTTTGGAAAAAAAGTTACTTTTTTACTTTTTTAGTTACTTTGGAAAGAAAGTTACTTTTTTAGTTACTTTGGAAAAAAAGTTACTTTTTTACTTTTTGAGTTACTTTGGAAAAAAAGTTACTTTTTTACTTTTTGAGTTACTTTGGAAAAAAAGTTACTTTTTTACTTTTTTAGTTACTTTGGAAAAAAGTTACTTTTTTAGTTACTTTGGAAAAAAAGTTACTTTTTTAGTTACTTTGGAAAAAAAGTTACTTTTTTACTTTTTTAGTTACTTTGGAAAAAAGTTACTTTTTTACTTTTTTAGTTACTTTGGAAAAAAGTTACTTTTTTAGTTACTTTGGAAAAAAAGTTACTTTTTTAGTTACTTTGGAAAAAAAGTTACTTTTTTAGTTACTTTGGAAAAAAAGTTACTTTTTTAGTTACTTTGGAAAAAAAGTTACTTTTTTAGTTACTTTGGAAAAAAAGTTACTTTTTTACTTTTTTAGTTACTTTGGAAAAAAAGTTACTTTTTTAGTTACTTTGGAAAAAAAGTTACTTTTTTAGTTACTTTGGAAAAAAAGTTACTTTTTTAGTTACTTTGGAAAAAAAGTTACTTTTTTAGTTACTTTGGAAAAAAAGTTACTTTTTTAGTTACTTTGGAAAAAAAGTTACTTTTTTAGTTACTTTGGAAAAAAATTTACTTTTTTAGTTACTTTGGAAAAAAAAATATTTTTTTAGTTACTTTGTAAAAAAAGCTACTTTTTTACTTTTTTAGTTACTTTGGAAAAAAAGTTACTTTTTTACTTTTTGAGTTACTTTGGAAAGAAAGTTACTTTTTGAGTTACTTTGGAAAAAAAGTTACTTTTTTACTTTTTGAGTTACTTTGGAAAAAAAGTTACTTTTTTACTTTTTTAGTTACTTTGGAAAAAAGTTACTTTTTTAGTTACTTTGGAAAAAAGTTACTTTTTTAGTTACTTTGGAAAAAAGTTACTTTTTTAGTTACTTTGGAAAAAAGTAACTTTTTTAGTTACTTTGGAAAAAAAGTTACTTTTTTAGTTACTTTGGAAAAAAAAATTTTTTTAGTTACTTTGGAAAAAAAGTTACTTTTTTAGTTACTTTGGAAAAAAAGTTACTTTTTTAGTTACTTTGGAAAAAAAAGTTACTTTTTTAGTTACTTTGGAAAAAAGAAAAATTTTTTAGTTACTTTGGAAAAAAAGTTACTTTTTTAGTTACTTTGGAAAAAAAGTTACTTTTTTAGTTACTTTGGAAAAAAAATATTTTTTTAGTTACTTTGGAAAAAAAGTTACTTTTTTAGTTTGGAAAAAAAAATATTTTTTTAGTTACTTTGGAAAAAAAAATATTTTTTTAGTTACTTTGGGAAAAAAAATATTTTTTTAGTTACTTTGGAAAAAAAGTTACTTTTTTAGTTACTTTGGAAAAAAAGTTACTTTTTTAGTTACTTTGGAAAAAAAAATATTTTTTTAGTTACTTTGGAAAAAAAGTTACTTTTTTAGTTACTTTGGAAAAAAAAATATTTTTTTAGTTACTTTGGAAAAAAAGTTATTTTTTTAGTTACTTTGGAAAAAAAGTTACTTTTTTAGTTACTTTGGAAAAAAAGTTACTTTTTTAGTTACTTTGGAAAAAAAGTTACTTTTTTAGTTACTTTGGAAAAAAAAATATTTTTTTAGTTACTTTGGAAAAAAAGTTACTTTTTTAGTTACTTTGGAAAAAAAGTTACTTTTTTAGTTACTTTGGAAAAAAAGTAACTTTTTTAGTTACTTTGGAAAAAAAGTTACTTTTTTAGTTACTTTGGAAAAAAAAATATTTTTTTAGTTACTTTGGAAAAAAAAATATTTTTTTAGTTACTTTGGAAAAAATGTTACTTTTTTAGTTTGGAAAAAAAATTATTTTTTTAGTTACTTTGGAAAAAAAGTTACTTTTTTACTTTTTGAGTTACTTTGGAAAGAAAGTTACTTTTTTAGTTACTTTGGAAAAAAAAGTTACTTTTTTAGTTACTTTGGAAAAAAAGTTACTTTTTTACTTTTTTAGTTACTTTGTAAAAAAAAAGTTACTTTTTTAGTTACTTTGGAAAAAAAGTTACTTTTTTAGTTACTTTGGAAAAAAAGTTACTTTTTTACTTTTTTAGTTACTTTGGAAAAAAAGTTACTTTTTTAGTTACTTTGGAAAAAAAGTTACTTTTTTAGTTACTTTGGAAAAAAAGTTACTTTTTTACTTTTTTAGTTACTTTGGAAAAAAAGTTACTTTTTTAGTTACTTTGGAAAAAAAGTTACTTTTTTACTTTTTTAGTTACTTTGGAAAAAAAGTTACTTTTTTAGTTACTTTGGAAAAAAAGTTACTTTTTTAGTTACTTTGGAAAAAAAGTTACTTTTTTAGTTACTTTGGAAAAAAAGTTACTTTTTTACTTTTTTAGTTACTTTGGAAAAAAAGTTACTTTTTTAGTTACTTTGGAAAAAAAGTTACTTTTTTACTTTTTTAGTTACTTTGGAAAAAAAGTTACTTTTTTATTTACTTTGGAAAAAAAGTTACTTTTTTACTTTTTTAGTTACTTTGGAAAAAAAGTTACTTTTTTACTTTTTTAGTTACTTTGGAAAAAAAGTTACTTTTTTAGTTACTTTGGAAAAAAAGTTACTTTTTTACTTTTTTAGTTACTTTGGAAAAAAAGTTACTTTTGTAGTTACTTTGGAAAAAAAGTTACTTTTTTACTTTTTTAGTTACTTTGGAAAAAAAGTTACTTTTTTAGTTACTTTGGAAAAAAAGTTACTTTTTTAGTTACTTTGGAAAAAAAGTTACTTTTTTAGTTACTTTGGAAAAAAAGTTACTTTTTTACTTTTTTAGTTACTTTGGAAAAAAAGTTACTTTTTTAGTTACTTTGGAAAAAAAGTTACTTTTTTACTTTTTTAGTTACTTTGGAAAAAAAGTTACTTTTTTATTTACTTTGGAAAAAAAGTTACTTTTTTACTTTTTTAGTTACTTTGGAAAAAAAGTTACTTTTTTACTTTTTTAGTTACTTTGGAAAAAAAGTTACTTTTTTAGTTACTTTGGAAAAAAAAATATTTTTTTAGTTACTTTGGAAAAAAAAATATTTTTTTAGTTACTTTGGAAAAAAAGTTACTTTTTTAGTTACTTTGGAAAAAAAAAAATTTTTTAGTTACTTTGGAAAAAAAAATATTTTTTTAGTTTCTTTGGAAAAGAAAATATTTTTTTAGTTACTTTGGAAAAAAAAAAAATTTTTTAGTTACTTTGGAAAAAAAAAAATTTTTTTAGTTACTTTGGAAAAATAAATATTTTTTTAGTTACTTTGGAAAAAAAAATATTTTTTTAGTTTCTTTGGAAAAAAGTTACTTTTTTAGTTACTTTGGAAAAAAAGTTACTTTTTTAGTTACTTTGGAAAAAAAGTTACTTTTTTAGTTACTTTGGGAAAAAAAATATTTTTTTAGTTACTTTGGAAAAAAAAATATTTTTTTAGTTACTTTGGAAAAAAAAATATTTTTTTAGTTACTTTGGAAAAAAAAATATTTTTTTTGTTACTTTGGAAAAAAAGTTACTTTTTTACTTTTTTAGTTACTTTGGAAAGAAAGTTACTTTTTTAGTTACTTTGGAAAAAAAGTTACTTTTTTACTTTTTTAGTTACTTTGGAAAAAAAGTTACTTTTTTACTTTTTTAGTTACTTTGGAAAGAAAGTTACTTTTTTAGTTACTTTGGAAAAAAAGTTACTTTTTTACTTTTTGAGTTACTTTGGAAAAAAAGTTACTTTTTTTCTTTTTGAGTTACTTTGGAAAAAAAGTTACTTTTTTACTTTTTTAGTTACTTTGGAAAAAAGTTACTTTTTTAGTTACTTTGGAAAAAAAGTTACTTTTTTACTTTTTTAGTTACTTTGGAAAAAAGTTACTTTTTTAGTTACTTTGGAAAAAAAGTTACTTTTTTAGTTACTTTGGAAAAAAAGTTACTTTTTTACTTTTTTAGTTACTTTGGAAAAAAAGTTACTTTTTTAGTTACTTTGGAAAAAAAGTTACTTTTTTAGTTACTTTGGAAAAAAAGTTACTTTTTTAGTTACTTTGGAAAAAAAGTTACTTTTTTACTTTTTTAGTTACTTTGGAAAAAAAGTTACTTTTTTAGTTACTTTGGAAAAAAAGTTACTTTTTTAGTTACTTTGGAAAAAAAGTTACTTTTTTAGTTACTTTGGAAAAAAAGTTACTTTTTTAGTTACTTTGGAAAAAAAGTTACTTTTTTAGTTACTTTGGAAAAAAAAATATTTTTTTAGTTACTTTGGAAAAAAAGTTACTTTTTTAGTTACATTGGAAAAAAATATATTTTTTAGTTACTTTGTAAAAAAAAGCTACTTTTTTACTTTTTTAGTTACTTTGGATAAAAAGTTACTTTTTTACTTTTTGAGTTACTTTGGAAAGAAAGTTACTTTTTGAGTTACTTTGGAAAAGAAGTTACTTTTTTACTTTTTGAGTTACTTTGGAAAAAAAGTTACTTTTTTACTTTTTTAGTTACTTTGGAAAAAAGTTACTTTTTTAGTTACTTTGGAAAAAAGTTACTTTTTTAGTTACTTTGGAAAAAAGTAACTTTTTTAGTTACTTTGGAAAAAAAGTTACTTTTTTACTTTTTGAGTTACTTTGGAAAAAAAGTTACTTTTTTACTTTTTGAGTTACTTTGGAAAAAAAGTTACTTTTTTACTTTTTTAGTTACTTTGGAAAAAAAGTTACTTTTTTACTTTTTTAGTTACTTTGGAAAGAAAGTTACTTTTTTAGTTACTTTGGAAAAAAAGTTACTTTTTTACTTTTTGAGTTACTTTGGAAAAAAAGTTACTTTTTTACTTTTTGAGTTACTTTGGAAAAAAAGTTACTTTTTTACTTTTTTAGTTACTTTGGAAAAAAGTTACTTTTTTAGTTACTTTGGAAAAAAAGTTACTTTTTTAGTTACTTTGGAAAAAAAGTTACTTTTTTACTTTTTTAGTTACTTTGGAAAAAAGTTACTTTTTTAGTTACTTTGGAAAAAAAGTTACTTTTTTAGTTACTTTGGAAAAAAAGTTACTTTTTTAGTTACTTTGGAAAAAAAGTTACTTTTTTAGTTACTTTGGAAAAAAAGTTACTTTTTTAGTTACTTTGGAAAAAAAGTTACTTTTTTACTTTTTTAGTTACTTTGGAAAAAAAGTTACTTTTTTAGTTACTTTGGAAAAAAAGTTACTTTTTTACTTTTTTAGTTACTTTGGAAAAAAAGTTACTTTTTTACTTTTTTAGTTACTTTGGAAAAAAGTTACTTTTTTAGTTACTTTGGAAAAAAAGTTACTTTTTTAGTTACTTTGGAAAAAAAGTTACTTTTTTAGTTACTTTGGAAAAAAAGTTACTTTTTTAGTTACTTTGGAAAAAAAGTTACTTTTTTAGTTACTTTGGAAAAAAAGTTACTTTTTTAGTTACTTTGGAAAAAAAGTTACTTTTTTAGTTACTTTGGAAAAAAAGTTACTTTTTTAGTTACTTTGGAAAAAAAGTTACTTTTTTAGTTACTTTGGAAAAAAATTTACTTTTTTAGTTACTTTGGAAAAAAAAAAAATTTTTTAGTTACTTTGTAAAAAAAGCTACTTTTTTACTTTTTTAGTTACTTTGGAAAAAAAGTTACTTTTTTACTTTTTGAGTTACTTTGGAAAGAAAGTTACTTTTTGAGTTACTTTGGAAAAAAAGTTACTTTTTTACTTTTTGAGTTACTTTGGAAAAAAAGTTACTTTTTTACTTTTTTAGTTACTTTGGAAAAAAGTTACTTTTTTAGTTACTTTGGAAAAAAGTTACTTTTTTAGTTACTTTGGAAAAAAGTTACTTTTTTAGTTACTTTGGAAAAAAGTAACTTTTTTAGTTACTTTGGAAAAAAAGTTACTTTTTTAGTTACTTTGGAAAAAAAAAATTTTTTAGTTACTTTGGAAAAAAAGTTACTTTTTTAGTTACTTTGGAAAAAAAGTTACTTTTTTAGTTACTTTGGAAAAAAAGTTACTTTTTTAGTTACTTTGGAAAAAAGAAAATTTTTTTAGTTACTTTGGAAAAAAAGTTACTTTTTTAGTTACTTTGGAAAAAAAGTTACTTTTTTAGTTACTTTGGAAAAAAAATATTTTTTTAGTTACTTTGGAAAAAAAGTTACTTTTTTAGTTTGGAAAAAAAAATATTTTTTTAGTTACTTTGGAAAAAAAAATATTTTTTTAGTTACTTTGGGAAAAAAAAATATTTTTTTAGTTACTTTGGAAAAAAAGTTACTTTTTTAGTTACTTTGGAAAAAAAAAAGTTACTTTTTTAGTTACTTTGGAAAAAAAAATATTTTTTTAGTTACTTTGGAAAAAAAGTTACTTTTTTAGTTACTTTGGAAAAAAAAATATTTTTTTAGTTACTTTGGAAAAAAAGTTACTTTTTTAGTTACTTTGGAAAAAAAGTTACTTTTTTAGTTACTTTGGAAAAAAAGTTACTTTTTTAGTTACTTTGGAAAAAAAGTTACTTTTTTAGTTACTTTGGAAAAAAAGTAACTTTTTTAGTTACTTTGGAAAAAAAGTTACTTTTTTAGTTACTTTGGAAAAAAAAATATTTTTTTAGTTACTTTGGAAAAAAAAATATTTTTTTAGTTACTTTGGAAAAAATGTTACTTTTTTAGTTTGGAAAAAAAATTATTTTTTTAGTTACTTTGGAAAAAAAGTTACTTTTTTACTTTTTGAGTTACTTTGGAAAGAAAGTTACTTTTTTAGTTACTTTGGAAAAAAAGTTACTTTTTTAGTTACTTTGGAAAAAAAGTTACTTTTTTACTTTTTTAGTTACTTTGTAAAAAAAAAGTTACTTTTTTAGTTACTTTGGAAAAAAAGTTACTTTTTTAGTTACTTTGGAAAAAAAGTTACTTTTTTACTTTTTTAGTTACTTTGGAAAAAAAGTTACTTTTTTACTTTTTTAGTTACTTTGGAAAAAAAGTTACTTTTTTAGTTACTTTGGAAAAAAAGTTACTTTTTTACTTTTTTAGTTACTTTGGAAAAAAAGTTACTTTTTTAGTTACTTTGGAAAAAAAGTTACTTTTTTACTTTTTTAGTTACTTTGGAAAAAAAGTTACTTTTTTATTTACTTTGGAAAAAAAGTTACTTTTTTACTTTTTTAGTTACTTTGGAAAAAAAGTTACTTTTTTAGTTACTTTGGAAAAAAAAATATTTTTTTAGTTACTTTGGAAAAAAAAATATTTTTTTAGTTACTTTGGAAAAAAAGTTACTTTTTTAGTTACTTTGGAAAAAAAAATTTTTTTTAGTTACTTTGGAAAAAAAAATATTTTTTTAGTTTCTTTGGAAAAGAAAATATTTTTTTAGTTACTTTGGAAAAAAAAAAAAATTTTTAGTTACTTTGGAAAAAAAAAATTTTTTTTAGTTACTTTGGAAAAATAAATATTTTTTTAGTTACTTTGGAAAAAAAAATATTTTTTTAGTTTCTTTGGAAAAAAGTTACTTTTTTAGTTACTTTGGAAAAAAAGTTACTTTTTTAGTTACTTTGGAAAAAAAGTTACTTTTTTAGTTACTTTGGGAAAAAAAATATTTTTTTAGTTACTTTGGAAAAAAAAATATTTTTTTAGTTACTTTGGAAAAAAAAATATTTTTTTAGTTACTTTGGAAAAAAAAATATTTTTTTAGTTACTTTGGAAAAAAAGTTACTTTTTTAGTTACTTTGGAAAAAAAAATATTTTTTTTGTTACTTTGGAAAAAAAAATATTTTTTTTGTTACTTTGGAAAAAAAAATATTTTTTTTGTTACTTTGGAAAAAAAATTATTTTTTTAGTTTCTTTGGAAAAAAAGTTACTTTTTTAGTTACTTTGGAAAAAAAGTTACTTTTTTAGTTACTTTGGAAAAAAAAATATTTTTTTAGTTACTTTGGGAAAAAAAATATTTTTTTAGTTACTTTGGAAAAAAAAATATTTTTTTAGTTACTTTGGAAAAAAAGTTACTTTTTTAGTTACTTTGGAAAAAAAAATATTTTTTTAGTTACTTTGGAAAAAAAATATATTTTTTTAGTTACTTTGGAAAAAAAAATATTTTTTTAGTTACTTTGGAAAAAAAAATATTTTTTTAGTTACTTTGGAAAAAAAATATTTTTTTAGTTTCTTTGGAAAAAAAAATATTTTTTTAGTTACTTTGGAAAAAAAAATATTTTTTTAGTTACTTTGGAAAAAAAAATATTTTTTTAGTTACTTTGGAAAAAAAATATTTTTTTAGTTACTTTGGAAAAAAAAAATTTTTTTTAGTTACTTTGGAAAAAAATATATTTTTTTAGTTACTTTGGAAAAAAAGTTACTTTTTTAGTTACTTTGGAAAAAAAAATATTTTTTTAGTTACTTTGGAAAAAAAAATATTTTTTTTGTTACTTTGAAAAAAAAAAATTTTTTTAGTTACTTTGGAAAAAAAAATATTTTTTTAGTTACTTTGGAAAAAAAAATATTTTTTTAGTTACTTTGGAAAAAAAGTTACTTTTTTAGTTACTTTGGAAAAAAAAATTTTTTTTTAGTTACTTTGGAAAATAAAATATTTTTTTAGTTACTTTGGAAAAAAAAATTTTTTAGTTTCTTTCGAAAAAAATATTTTTTTTTAGTTACTTTGGGAAAAAAAATATTTTTTTAGTTACTTTGGAAAAAAAAATATTTTTTTAGTTACTTTGGAAAAAAAAATATTTTTTTAGTTACTTTGGAAAAAAAAATTTTTTTTAGTTTCTTTGGAAAAAAGTTACTTTTTTAGTTACTTTGGAAAAAAAGTTACTTTTTTAGTTACTTTGGAAAAAAAGTTACTTTTTTAGTTACTTTGGAAAAAAAAATATTTTTTTAGTTACTTTGGAAAAAAAAATATTTTTTTAGTTACTTTGGAAAAAAAAATATTTTTTTAGTTACTTTGGAAAAAAAAATATTTTTTTTGTTACTTTGGAAAAAAAAATATTTTTAGTTACTTTGGAAAAGTTACTTTTTTAGTTACTTTGGAAAAAAAAATATTTTTTTAGTTACTTTGGAAAAAAAAATATTTTTTTTGTTACTTTGGAAAAAATATATTTTTTTAGTTACTATGGAAAAAAAAAAATTTTTTAGTTACTTTGGAAAAAATTTTTTTTTTTTAGTTTCTTTGGAAAAAAAAATATTTTTTTACTTACTTTGGAAAAAAAGTTACTTTTTTAGTTACTTTGGAAAAAAAATATTTTTTTAGTTACTTTGGAAAAAAAAATATTTTTTTTGTTACTTTGGAAAAAAATATATTTTTTTAGTTACTTTGGAAAAAAAAATTTTTTTTAGTTACTTTGGGAAAAAAATTTTTTTTTTAGTTTCTTTGGAAAATTTTTTTTTTTTTTAGTTACTTTGGAAAAAAAAATATTTTTTTAGTTACTTTGGGAAAAAAAATATTTTTTTAGTTTCTTTGGAAAAAAAAATATTTTTTTAGTTATTTTGGAAAAAAAAATATTTTTTTAGTTACTTTGGAAAAAAAGTTACTTTTTTAGTTACTTTGGAAAAAAAAATATTTTTTTAGTTACTTTGGAAAAAAAAATATTTTTTTAGTTACTTTGGAAAAAAAATATTTTTTTAGTTACTTTGGAAAAAAAAATATTTTTTTAGTTACTTTGGAAAAAAAGTTACTTTTTTAGTTACTTTGGAAAAAAAATATTTTTTTAGTTACTTTGGAAAAAAAAAAATTTTTTTTGTTACTTTGGAAAAAAAAAAATTTTTTTAGTTTCTTTGGAAATTTTTTTTTTTTTTTAGTTACTTTGAAAAAAAAAATATTTTTTTAGTTACTTTGGAAAAAAAAATATTTTTTTAGTTACTTTGGAAAAAAAAATATTTTTTTAGTTTCTTTGGAAAAAAAAATATTTTTTTAGTTACTTTGGAAAAAAATATATTTTTTTAGTTACTTTGGAAAAAAAAATATTTTTTTAGTTACTTTGGAAAAAAAAATATTTTTTTAGTTACTTTGGAAAAAAAGTTACTTTTTTAGTTACTTTGGAAAAAAAAAAAATTTTTTAGTTACTTTGGAAAAAAAGTTACTTTTTTAGTTACTTTGGAAAAAAAAATATTTTTTTAGTTACTTTGGAAAAAAAAATATTTTTTTAGTTACTTTGGAAAAAAAAAAATTTTTTTAGTTTCTTTGGAATTTTTTTTTTTTTTTTTAGTTACTTTGGAAAAAAAAAAAATTTTTTAGTTACTTTGGAAAAAAAATATTTTTTTAGTTACTTTGGAAAAAAAAATATTTTTTTAGTTACTTTGGAAAAAAAAATATTTTTTTAGTTACTTTGGAAAAAAAGTTATTTTTTTAGTTACTTTGGAAAAAAAGTTACTTTTTTAGTTACTTTGGAAAAAAAAATATTTTTTTAGTTACTTTGGAAAAAAAAATATTTTTTTAGTTACTTTGGAAAAAAAGTTACTTTTTTAGTTACTTTGGAAAAAAAAATATTTTTTTTGTTACTTTGGAAAAAAAAATATTTTTTTTGTTACTTTGGAAAAAAAAAATTTTTTTTTGTTACTTTGGAAAAAAAAAAAAATTTTAGTTTCTTTGGAAAAAAAATTTTTTTTTTAGTTACTTTGGAAAAAAAAATTATTTTTTAGTTACTTTGGAAAAACAAATATTTTTTTAGTTACTTTGGAAAAAAAAAAAATTTTTTAGTTACTTTGGAAAAACAAAAAAAATTTTTAGTTACTTTGGAAAAAAAAAAATTTTTTTTGTTACTTTGGAAAAAAAAATATTTTTTTTGTTACTTTGGAAAAAAAAATATTTTTTTTGTTACTTTGGAAAAAAAAATATTTTTTTTGTTACTTTGGGAAAAATTTTTTTTTTTTTGTTACTTTGGAAAAATTTTTTTTTTTTTAGTTACTTTGGAAAAAAAAACATTTTTTAGTTACTTTGGGAAAAAAAATATTTTTTTAGTTACTTTGGAAAAAAAAATATTTTTTTAGTTACTTTGGAAAAAAAAATATTTTTTTAGTTTCTTTGGAAAAAAAAATATTTTTTTAGTTACTTTGGAAAAAAAAATATTTTTTTAGTTACTTTGGAAAAAAAAATATTTCTTTAGTTACTTTGGAAAAAAAATATTTTTTTTGTTACTTTGGAAAAAAACATTTTTTTTTAGTTTCTTTGGAAAAAAAATATTTTTTTAGTTACTTTGGAAAAAAAATATTTTTTTAGTTACTTTGGAAAAAAAAATATTTTTTTAGTTACTTTGGAAAAAAAAATATTTTTTTTGTTACTTTGGAAAAAAAAAATATTTTTTTAGTTTCTTTGGAAAAAATTTTTTTTTTTTAGTTACTTTGGAAAAAAAAATATTTTTTTAGTTACTTTGGAAAAAAAATATTTTTTTAGTTACTTTGGAAAAAAAAATATTTTTTTAGTTACTTTGGAAAAAAAAATATTTTTTTAGTTACTTTGGAAAAAAAAATATTTTTTTAGTTACTTTGGAAAAAAAATATTTTTTTAGTTTCTTTGGAAAAAAAAATATTTTTTTAGTTACTTTGGAAAAAAAAATATTTTTTTAGTTACTTTGGAAAAAAAATATTTTTTTAGTTTCTTTGGAAAAAAAATATTTTTTTAGTTACTTTGGAAAAAAAGTTACTTTTTTTGTTACTTTGGAAAAAAAAATATTTTTTTAGTTTCTTTGGAAAAAAAGTTACTTTTTTAGTTACTTTGGAAAAAAAGTTACTTTTTTAGTTACTTTGGAAAAAAAAATATTTTTTTAGTTACTTTGGGAAAAAAAATATTTTTTTAGTTACTTTGGAAAAAAAAATATTTTTTTAGTTACTTTGGAAAAAAAGTTACTTTTTTAGTTACTTTGGAAAAAAAAATATTTTTTTAGTTACTTTGGAAAAAAAAATATTTTTTTAGTTACTTTGGAAAAAAAAATATTTTTTTAGTTTCTTTGGAAAAAAAAATATTTTTTTAGTTACTTTGGAAAAAAATATATATTTTTAGTTACTTTGGAAAAAAAAATATTTTTTTAGTTACTTTGGAAAAAAAAATATTTTTTTAGTTACTTTGGAAAAAAAGTTACTTTTTTAGTTACTTTGGAAAAAAAAATATTTTTTTAGTTACTTTGGAAAAAAAGTTACTTTTTTAGTTACTTTGGAAAAAAAAATATTTTTTTAGTTACTTTGGAAAAAAAAAAATTTTTTTAGTTACTTTGGAAAAAAAAAATTTTTTTTAGTTTCTTTGGAATTTTTTTTTTTTTTTTTAGTTACTTTGGAAAAAAAAATATTTTTTTAGTTACTTTGGGAAAAAAATATTTTTTTAGTTACTTTGGAAAAAAAAATATTTTTTTAGTTACTTTGGAAAAAAAAATATTTTTTTAGTTACTTTGGAAAAAAAGTTATTTTTTTAGTTACTTTGGAAAAAAAAGTTACTTTTTTAGTTACTTTGGAAAAAAATATATTTTTTTAGTTACTTTGGAAAAAAATATATTTTTTTAGTTACTTTGGAAAAAAAAATATTTTTTTAGTTACTTTGGAAAAAAAGTTACTTTTTTAGTTACTTTGGAAAAAAAAAAAAATTGTTGTTACTTTGGAAAAAAAAATATTTTTTTTGTTACTTTGGAAAAAAAAAAAAAAAATTTGTTACTTTGGAAAAAAAAAATTTTTTTAGTTTCTTTGGAAAAAATTTTTTTTTTTTAGTTACTTTGGAAAAAAAAAATTATTTTTTAGTTACTTTGGAAAAAAAAATATTTTTTTAGTTACTTTGGAAAAAAAAATATTTTTTTAGTTACTTTGGAAAAAAAAATATTTTTTTAGTTACTTTGGAAAAAAAAATATTTTTTTAGTTACTTTGGAAAAAAAGTTACTTTTTTAGTTACTTTGGAAAAAAAAATATTTTTTTAGTTACTTTGGAAAAAAAAATATTTTTTTTGTTACTTTGGAAAAAAAAAAAAAAATTTTGTTACTTTGGAAAAAAAAATTTTTTTTTAGTTTCTTTGGAACATTTTTTTTTTTTTTAGTTACTTTGGAAAAAAAAATATTTTTTTAGTTACTTTGGAAAAAAAAAAAATTTTTTAGTTACTTTGGAAAAAAAAAAAAAATTTTTGTTACTTTGGAAAAAAAAATATTTTTTTTGTTACTTTGGAAAAAAAATATATTTTTTTTGTTACTTTGGAAAAAAAAATATTTTTTTTGTTACTTTGGAAAAAAAAATTTTTTTTTTGTTACTTTGGAAAAAAAAAATTTTTTTTAGTTACTTTGGAAAAAAAACATTTTTTAGTTACTTTGGAAAAAAAAATATTTTTTTAGTTACTTTGGAAAAAAAAATATTTTTTTAGTTACTTTGGAAAAAAAATATTTTTTCAGTTTCTTTGGAAAAAAAAATATTTTTTTAGTTACTTTGGAAAAAAAATATTTTTTTAGTTACTTTGGAAAAAAAAATATTTCTTTAGTTACTTTGGAAAAAAAATATTTTTTTTGTTACTTTGGAAAAAAACATTTTTTTTTTAGTTTCTTTGGAAAAAAAATATTTTTTTAGTTACTTTGGAAAAAAAAATATTTTTTTAGTTACTTTGGAAAAAAAAAATATTTTTTTAGTTACTTTGGAAAAAAAATATATTTTTTTAGTTTCTTTGGAAAAAAAATATTTTTTTAGTTACTTTGGAAAAAAATATATTTTTTTAGTTACTTTGGAAAAAAAAATATTTTTTTAGTTACTTTGGAAAAAAAAATATTTTTTTTGTTACTTTGGAAAAAGAAAATATTTTTTTAGTTACTTTGGAAAAAAAAGTTACTTTTTTAGTTACTTTGGAAAAAAAAATATTTTTTTTGTTACTTTGGAAAAAAAAATATTTTTTTTGTTACTTTGGAAAAAAAAATATTTTTTTTGTTACTTTGGAAAAAAAATATATTTTTTTAGTTTCTTTGGAAAAAATATTTTTTTTTTAGTTACTTTGGAAAAAAAAATATTTTTTTAGTTACTTTGGAAAAAAAATATTTTTTTAGTTACTTTGGAAAAAAAAATATTTTTTTAGTTACTTTGGAAAAAAAAATATTTTTTTAGTTACTTTGGAAAAAAAATATTTTTTTAGTTTCTTTGGAAAAAAAAATTTTTTTTAGTTACTTTGGAAAAAAAGTTACTTTTTTAGTTACTTTGGAAAAAAAAATATTTTTTTAGTTACTTTGGAAAAAAAAATATTTTTTTTGTTACTTTGGAAAAAAAAATATTTTTTTAGTTACTTTGGAAAAAAAATATTTTTTTAGTTTCTTTGGGAAAAAAAATATTTTTTTAGTTACTTTGGAAAAAAAAATATTTTTTTAGTTACTTTGGAAAAAAAAATATTTTTTTAGTTACTTTGGAAAAAAAAATATTTTTTTAGTTACTTTGGAAAAAAAAATATTTTTTTAGTTACTTTGGAAAAAAAATATTTTTTTAGTTACTTTGGAAAAAAAAATATTTTTTTAGTTACTTTGGAAAAAAAGTTACTTTTTTAGTTACTTTGGAAAAAAAAAATTTTTTTAGTTACTTTGGAAAAAAAAATATTTTTTTTGTTACTTTGAAAAAAAAATATTTTTTTTAGTTACTTTGGAAAAAAAAAAATTTTTTTAGTTACTTTGGAAAAAAAAATATTTTTTTAGTTACTTTGGAAAAAAAAATATTTTTTTAGTTACTTTGGAAAAAAAAATATTTTTTTAGTTACTTTGGAAAAAAAGTTACTTTTTTAGTTACTTTGGAAAAAAAAATATTTTTTTTGTTACTTTGGAAAAAAAAATATTTTTTTTGTTACTTTGGAAAAAAATATATATTTTTTGTTACTTTGGAAAAAAAAATATTTTTTTAGTTTCTTTGGAAAAAAAGTTACTTTTTTAGTTACTTTGGAAAAAAAGTTACTTTTTTAGTTACTTTGGAAAAAAAAATATTTTTTTAGTTACTTTGGGAAAAAAAATATTTTTTTAGTTACTTTGGAAAAAAAAATATTTTTTTAGTTACTTTGGAAAAAAAGTTACTTTTTTAGTTACTTTGGAAAAAAAAATATATTTTTAGTTACTTTGGAAAAAAAAATATTTTTTTAGTTACTTTGGAAAAAAAAAAATTTTTTTAGTTACTTTGGAAAAAAAAATATTTTTTTAGTTACTTTGGAAAAAAAATATTTTTTTAGTTTCTTTGGAAAAAAAAATATTTTTTTAGTTACTTTGGAAAAAAAAATATTTTTTTAGTTACTTTGGAAAAAAAAATATTTTTTTAGTTACTTTGGAAAAAATATATATTTTTAGTTACTTTGGAAAAAAAAATATTTTTTTAGTTACTTTGGAAAAAAAAATATTTTTTTAGTTACTTTGGAAAAAAAGTTACTTTTTTAGTTACTTTGGAAAAAAAAATTTTTTTTAGTTACTTTGGAAAAAAAAATATTTTTTTTGTTACTTTGAAAAAAAAAATTTTTTTTAGTTACTTTGGAAAAAAAAAATTTTTTTTAGTTACTTTGGAAAAAAAAATATTTTTTTTAGTTACTTTGGAAAAAAAAATATTTTTTTAGTTACTTTGGAAAAAAAATATTTTTTTAGTTACTTTGGAAAAAAAAATATTTTTTTAGTTACTTTGGAAAAAAAGTTACTTTTTTAGTTACTTTGGAAAAAAAAATATTTTTTTAGTTACTTTGGAAAAAAAAATATTTTTTTAGTTACTTTGGAAAAAAAATTTTTTAGTTTCTTTCGAAAAAAATATTTTTTTTTAGTTACTTTGGGAAAAAAAATATTTTTTTAGTTACTTTGGAAAAAAAAATATTTTTTTAGTTACTTTGGAAAAAAAAATATTTTTTTAGTTACTTTGGAAAAAAAATTTTTTTTTAGTTTCTTTGGAAAAAAGTTACTTTTTTAGTTACTTTGGAAAAAAAGTTACTTTTTTAGTTACTTTGGAAAAAAAGTTACTTTTTTTGTTACTTTGGAAAAAAAAATATTTTTTTAGTTACTTTGGAAAAAAAAATATTTTTTTAGTTACTTTGGAAAAAAAATATTTTTTTAGTTACTTTGGAAAAAAAAATATTTTTTTTGTTACTTTGGAAAAAAAAATATTTTTAGTTACTTTGGAAAAGTTACTTTTTTAGTTACTTTGGAAAAAAAAATATTTTTTTAGTTACTTTGGAAAAAAAAATATTTTTTTTGTTACTTTGGAAAAAATATATTTTTTTAGTTACTATGGAAAAAAAAAAAATTTTTTAGTTACTTTGGAAAAAAAAATTTTTTTTTAGTTTCTTTGGAAAAAAAAATATTTTTTTACTTACTTTGGAAAAAAAGTTACTTTTTTAGTTACTTTGGAAAAAAAAAATATTTTTTTAGTTACTTTGGAAAAAAAAATATTTTTTTTGTTACTTTGGAAAAAATATATATTTTTTTAGTTACTTTGGGAAAAAATTTTTTTTTTAGTTACTTTGGAAAAAAAAAAAAAATTTTAGTTTCTTTGGAAAAATTTTTTTTTTTTTAGTTACTTTGGAAAAAAAAATATTTTTTTAGTTACTTTGGGAAAAAAAATATTTTTTTAGTTTCTTTGGAAAAAAAAATATTTTTTTAGTTACTTTGGAAAAAAAAATATTTTTTTAGTTACTTTGGAAAAAAAGTTACTTTTTTAGTTACTTTGGAAAAAAAAATATTTTTTTAGTTACTTTGGAAAAAAAAATATTTTTTTAGTTACTTTGGAAAAAAAATATTTTTTTAGTTACTTTGGAAAAAAAAATATTTTTTTAGTTACTTTGGAAAAAAAGTTACTTTTTTAGTTACTTTGGAAAAAAAAATA
Source organism: Melanostigma gelatinosum (assembly GCF_949748355.1). Taxonomy (NCBI): domain Eukaryota; kingdom Metazoa; phylum Chordata; class Actinopteri; order Perciformes; family Zoarcidae; genus Melanostigma; species Melanostigma gelatinosum. Next base: position 266,027 of record NW_027635299.1, on the reverse strand, counting down.
TTTTTTTAGTAACTTTGGAAAAAAAAATATTTTTTTTGTTACTTTGGAAAAAAAATAAATATTTTTTTTGTTACTTTGGAAAAAAAAAAAAATTTTAGTTTCTTTGGAATTTTTTTTTTTTTTTAGTTACTTTGAAAAAAAAAATATTTTTTTAGTTACTTTGGAAAAAAAAATATTTTTTTAGTTACTTTGGAAAAAAAAATATTTTTTTAGTTTCTTTGGAAAAAAAAATATTTTTTTAGTTACTTTGGAAAAAAATATATTTTTTTAGTTACTTTGGAAAAAAAAATATTTTTTTAGTTACTTTGGAAAAAAAAATATTTTTTTAGTTACTTTGGAAAAAAAGTTACTTTTTTAGTTACTTTGGAAAAAAAAATATTTTTTTAGTTACTTTGGAAAAAAAGTTACTTTTTTAGTTACTTTGGAAAAAAAAATATTTTTTTAGTTACTTTGGAAAAAAAAATATTTTTTTAGTTACTTTGGAAAAAAAAAAAAAATTTTGTTTCTTTGGAATTTTTTTTTTTTTTTTAGTTACTTTGGAAAAAAAAATATTTTTTTAGTTACTTTGGAAAAAAAATATTTTTTTAGTTACTTTGGAAAAAAAAATATTTTTTTAGTTACTTTGGAAAAAAAAATATTTTTTTAGTTACTTTGGAAAAAAAGTTATTTTTTTAGTTACTTTGGAAAAAAAGTTACTTTTTTAGTTACTTTGGAAAAAAATATATTTTTTTAGTTACTTTGGGAAAAAAAATATTTTTTTAGTTACTTTGGAAAAAAAGTTACTTTTTTAGTTACTTTGGAAAAAAAAATATTTTTTTTGTTACTTTGGAAAAAAAAATATTTTTTTTGTTACTTTGGAAAAAAAAAAAAAAATTTTGTTACTTTGGAAAAAAAAAATATTTTTTAGTTTCTTTGGAAAAAAAAATTTTTTTTTAGTTACTTTGGAAAAAAAAATTATTTTTTTAGTTACTTTGGAAAAAAAAATATTTTTTTAGTTACTTTGGAAAAAAAAATATTTTTTTAGTTTCTTTGGAAAAAAAAATATTTTTTTAGTTTCTTTGGAAAAAAAAATATTTTTTTAGTTACTTTGGAAAAAAATATATTTTTTTAGTTACTTTGGAAAAAAAAATATTTTTTTAGTTACTTTGGAAAAAAAAATATTTTTTTAGTTACTTTGGAAAAAAAGTTACTTTTTTAGTTACTTTGGAAAAAAAAATATTTTTTTAGTTACTTTGGAAAAAAAGTTACTTTTTTAGTTACTTTGGAAAAAAAAATATTTTTTTAGTTACTTTGGAAAAAAAAATATTTTTTTAGTTACTTTGGAAAAAAAAAAAAAAATTTTGTTTCTTTGGAATTTTTTTTTTTTTTTTAGTTACTTTGGAAAAAAAAATATTTTTTTAGTTACTTTGGAAAAAAAATATTTTTTTAGTTACTTTGGAAAAAAAAATATTTTTTTAGTTACTTTGGAAAAAAAAATATTTTTTTAGTTACTTTGGAAAAAAAGTTATTTTTTTAGTTACTTTGGAAAAAAAGTTACTTTTTTAGTTACTTTGGAAAAAAATATATTTTTTTAGTTACTTTGGGAAAAAAAATATTTTTTTAGTTACTTTGGAAAAAAAGTTACTTTTTTAGTTACTTTGGAAAAAAAATATTTTTTTTGTTACTTTGGAAAAAAAAATATTTTTTTTGTTACTTTGGAAAAAAAAAAAAAAATTTTGTTACTTTGGAAAAAAAAAATATTTTTTAGTTTCTTTGGAAAAAAAAAATTTTTTTTAGTTACTTTGGAAAAAAAAATTATTTTTTTAGTTACTTTGGAAAAAAAAATATTTTTTTAGTTACTTTGGAAAAAAAAATATTTTTTTAGTTTCTTTGGAAAAAAAAATATTTTTTTAGTTACTTTGGAAAAAAAAATATTTTTTTAGTTACTTTGGAAAAAAAAATATTTTTTTAGTTACTTTGGAAAAAAAAATATTTTTTTAGTTACTTTGGAAAAAAAGTTACTTTTTTAGTTACTTTGGAAAAAAAAATATATTTTTAGTTACTTTGGAAAAAAAAATATTTTTTTAGTTACTTTGGAAAAAAAAATATTTTTTTAGTTACTTTGGAAAAAAAGTTACTTTTTTAGTTACTTTGGAAAAAAAAAATTTTTTTAGTTACTTTGGAAAAAAAAATATTTTTTTTGTTACTTTGAAAAAAAAAAAATTTTTTAGTTACTTTGGAAAAAAAAAATTTTTTTTAGTTACTTTGGAAAAAAAAATATTTTTTTAGTTACTTTGGAAAAAAAAATATTTTTTTAGTTACTTTGGAAAAAAAAATATTTTTTTAGTTACTTTGGAAAAAAAAATATTTTTTTAGTTACTTTGGAAAAAAAGTTACTTTTTTAGTTACTTTGGAAAAAAAAATATTTTTTTAGTTACTTTGGAAAAAAAAATATTTTTTTAGTTACTTTGGAAAAAAAAAATTTTTAGTTTCTTTCGAAAAAAATATTTTTTTTTAGTTACTTTGGGAAAAAAAATATTTTTTTAGTTACTTTGGAAAAAAAAATATTTTTTTAGTTACTTTGGAAAAAAAAATATTTTTTTAGTTACTTTGGAAAAAAAATTTTTTTTTAGTTTCTTTGGAAAAAAGTTACTTTTTTAGTTACTTTGGAAAAAAAGTTACTTTTTTAGTTACTTTGGAAAAAAAAATATTTTTTTTGTTACTTTGGAAAAAAAAATATTTTTAGTTACTTTGGAAAAGTTACTTTTTTAGTTACTTTGGAAAAAAAAATATTTTTTTAGTTACTTTGGAAAAAAAAATATTTTTTTTGTTACTTTGGAAAAAATATATTTTTTTAGTTACTATGGAAAAAAAAAAAAATTTTAGTTACTTTGGAAAAAAAATATTTTTTTTAGTTTCTTTGGAAAAAAAAATATTTTTTTACTTACTTTGGAAAAAAAGTTACTTTTTTAGTTACTTTGGAAAAAAAAATATTTTTTTAGTTACTTTGGAAAAAAAAATATTTTTTTTGTTACTTTGGAAAAAAATATATTTTTTTAGTTACTTTGGAAAAAAAAATTTTTTTTAGTTACTTTGGAAAAAAAATATTTTTTTAGTTACTTTGGAAAAAAAATATTTTTTTAGTTACTTTGGAAAAAAAAATATTTTTTTAGTTACTTTGGAAAAAAAGTTACTTTTTTAGTTACTTTGGAAAAAAAAATATTTTTTTAGTTACTTTGGAAAAAAAAATATTTTTTTTGTTACTTTGGAAAAAAAAAAAAAAAATTTGTTTCTTTGGAATTTTTTTTTTTTTTTTAGTTACTTTGAAAAAAAAAATATTTTTTTAGTTACTTTGGAAAAAAAAATATTTTTTTAGTTACTTTGGAAAAAAAAATATTTTTTTAGTTTCTTTGGAAAAAAAAATATTTTTTTAGTTACTTTGGAAAAAAAAATATTTTTTTAGTTACTTTGGAAAAAAAAATATTTTTTTAGTTACTTTGGAAAAAAAAATATTTTTTTAGTTACTTTGGAAAAAAAGTTACTTTTTTAGTTACTTTGGAAAAAAAAATATTTTTTTAGTTACTTTGGAAAAAAAGTTACTTTTTTAGTTACTTTGGAAAAAAAAAAAAAATTTTAGTTTCTTTGGAATTTTTTTTTTTTTTTTTAGTTACTTTGGAAAAAAAAATATTTTTTTAGTTACTTTGGAAAAAAAATATCTTTTTAGTTACTTTGGAAAAAAAAATATTTTTTTAGTTACTTTGGAAAAAAAGTTATTTTTTTAGTTACTTTGGAAAAAAAGTTACTTTTTTAGTTACTTTGGAAAAAAATATATTTTTTTAGTTACTTTGGGAAAAAAAATATTTTTTTAGTTACTTTGGAAAAAAAGTTACTTTTTTAGTTACTTTGGAAAAAAAAATATTTTTTTTGTTACTTTGGAAAAAAAAATATTTTTTTTGTTACTTTGGAAAAAAAAAAAAAATTTTGTTACTTTGGAAAAAAAAAATATTTTTTAGTTTCTTTGGAAAAATTTTTTTTTTTTTAGTTACTTTGGAAAAAAAAATTATTTTTTAGTTACTTTGGAAAAAAAAATATTTTTTTAGTTACTTTGGAAAAAAAAATATTTTTTTAGTTACTTTGGAAAAAAAAATATTTTTTTAGTTACTTTGGAAAAAAAGTTACTTTTTTAGTTACTTTGGAAAAAAAAATATTTTTTTAGTTACTTTGGAAAAAAAAATATTTTTTTTGTTACTTTGGAAAAAAAAAAAAAAAATTTGTTACTTTGGAAAAAAAAAAAAAATTTTAGTTTCTTTGGAAATTTTTTTTTTTTTTTAGTTACTTTGGAAAAAAAAAAAAATTTTTAGTTACTTTGGAAAAAAAAAAAAAATTTTAGTTACTTTGGAAAAAAAAAAAAAAATTTTGTTACTTTGGAAAAAAAAATATTTTTTTTGTTACTTTGGAAAAAAAAATATTTTTTTTGTTACTTTGGAAAAAAAAATATTTTTTTTGTTACTTTGGAAAAAAAAAATTTTTTTTTTGTTACTTTGGAAAATTTTTTTTTTTTTTAGTTACTTTGGAAAAAAAACATTTTTTAGTTACTTTGGAAAAAAAAATATTTTTTTAGTTACTTTGGAAAAAAAAATATTTTTTTAGTTTCTTTGGAAAAAAAAATATTTTTTTAGTTACTTTGGAAAAAAAAATATTTTTTTAGTTACTTTGGAAAAAAAAATATTTCTTTAGTTACTTTGGAAAAAAAATATTTTTTTTGTTACTTTGGAAAAAAACATTTTTTTTTAGTTTCTTTGGAAAAAAAATATTTTTTTAGTTACTTTGGAAAAAAAAATATTTTTTTAGTTACTTTGGAAAAAAAAATATTTTTTTAGTTACTTTGGAAAAAAAAATATTTTTTTAGTTTCTTTGGAAAAAAAATATTTTTTTAGTTACTTTGGAAAAAAAAAATTTTTTTTAGTTACTTTGGAAAAAAAAATATTTTTTTAGTTACTTTGGAAAAAAAAATATTTTTTTTGTTACTTTGGAAAAAGAAAATATTTTTTTTGTTACTTTGGAAAAAAAAGTTACTTTTTTAGTTACTTTGGAAAAAAAAATATTTTTTTTGTTACTTTGGAAAAAAAAATATTTTTTTTGTTACTTTGGAAAAAAAAATATTTTTTTTGTTACTTTGGAAAAAAAATATATTTTTTTAGTTTCTTTGGAAAATTTTTTTTTTTTTTAGTTACTTTGGAAAAAAAAATATTTTTTTAGTTACTTTGGAAAAAAAATATTTTTTTAGTTACTTTGGAAAAAAAAATATTTTTTTAGTTACTTTGGAAAAAAAAATATTTTTTTAGTTACTTTGGAAAAAAAAATATTTTTTTAGTTACTTTGGAAAAAAAATATTTTTTTAGTTTCTTTGGAAAAAAAAATATTTTTTTAGTTACTTTGGAAAAAAAAATATTTTTTTAGTTACTTTGGAAAAAAAGTTATTTTTTTAGTTACATTGGAAAAAAAGTTACTTTTTTAGTTACTTTGGAAAAAAATATATTTTTTTAGTTACTTTGGGAAAAAAAATATTTTTTTAGTTACTTTGGAAAAAAAGTTACTTTTTTAGTTACTTTGGAAAAAAAAATATTTTTTTTGTTACTTTGGAAAAAAAAATATTTTTTTTGTTACTTTGGAAAAAAAAAAATTTTTTTGTTACTTTGGAAAAAAAAAATATTTTTTAGTTTCTTTGGAAAAAAAATTTTTTTTTTAGTTACTTTGGAAAAAAAAATTATTTTTTAGTTACTTTGGAAAAAAAAATATTTTTTTAGTTACTTTGGAAAAAAAAATATTTTTTTAGTTACTTTGGAAAAAAAAATTTTTTTTAGTTTCTTTGGAAAAAAGTTACTTTTTTAGTTACTTTGGAAAAAAAAATATTTTTTTAGTTACTTTGGAAAAAAAAATATTTTTTTAGTTACTTTGGAAAAAAAATATTTTTTTAGTTACTTTGGAAAAAAAAATATTTTTTTTGTTACTTTGGAAAAAAAAATATTTTTAGTTACTTTGGAAAAGTTACTTTTTTAGTTACTTTGGAAAAAAAAATATTTTTTTAGTTACTTTGGAAAAAAAAATATTTTTTTTGTTACTTTGGAAAAAATATATTTTTTTAGTTACTATGGAAAAAAAAATATTTTTTTAGTTACTTTGGAAAAAAAGTTACTTTTTTAGTTACTTTGGAAAAAAAAATATTTTTTTAGTTACTTTGGAAAAAAAAATATTTTTTTTGTTACTTTGGAAAAAAAAAAAAAAAATTTGTTACTTTGGAAAAAAAAAAAAAATTTTAGTTTCTTTGGAAAATTTTTTTTTTTTTTAGTTACTTTGGAAAAAAAAAAAATTTTTTAGTTACTTTGGAAAAAAAAAAATTTTTTTAGTTACTTTGGAAAAAAAAAAAAAAATTTTGTTACTTTGGAAAAAAAAATATTTTTTTTGTTACTTTGGAAAAAAAAATATTTTTTTTGTTACTTTGGAAAAAAAAATATTTTTTTTGTTACTTTGGAAAAAAAAAATTTTTTTTTTGTTACTTTGGAAAAATTTTTTTTTTTTTAGTTACTTTGGAAAAAAAAACATTTTTTAGTTACTTTGGAAAAAAAAATATTTTTTTAGTTACTTTGGAAAAAAAAATATTTTTTTAGTTTCTTTGGAAAAAAAAATATTTTTTTAGTTACTTTGGAAAAAAAAATATTTTTTTAGTTACTTTGGAAAAAAAAATATTTCTTTAGTTACTTTGGAAAAAAAATATTTTTTTTGTTACTTTGGAAAAAAACATTTTTTTTTAGTTTCTTTGGAAAAAAAATATTTTTTTAGTTACTTTGGAAAAAAAAATATTTTTTTAGTTACTTTGGAAAAAAAAATATTTTTTTAGTTACTTTGGAAAAAAAAATATTTTTTTAGTTTCTTTGGAAAAAAAATATTTTTTTAGTTACTTTGGAAAAAAAAAATTTTTTTTAGTTACTTTGGAAAAAAAAATATTTTTTTAGTTACTTTGGAAAAAAAAATATTTTTTTTGTTACTTTGGAAAAAGAAAATATTTTTTTTGTTACTTTGGAAAAAAAAGTTACTTTTTTAGTTACTTTGGAAAAAAAAATATTTTTTTTGTTACTTTGGAAAAAAAAATATTTTTTTTGTTACTTTGGAAAAAAAAATATTTTTTTTGTTACTTTGGAAAAAAAATATATTTTTTTAGTTTCTTTGGAAATTTTTTTTTTTTTTTAGTTACTTTGGAAAAAAAAATATTTTTTTAGTTACTTTGGAAAAAAAATATTTTTTTAGTTACTTTGGAAAAAAAAATATTTTTTTAGTTACTTTGGAAAAAAAAATATTTTTTTAGTTACTTTGGAAAAAAAAATATTTTTTTAGTTACTTTGGAAAAAAAATATTTTTTTAGTTTCTTTGGAAAAAAAAATATTTTTTTAGTTACTTTGGAAAAAAAAATATTTTTTTAGTTACTTTGGAAAAAAAGTTATTTTTTTAGTTACTTTGGAAAAAAAGTTACTTTTTTAGTTACTTTGGAAAAAAATATATTTTTTTAGTTACTTTGGGAAAAAAAATATTTTTTTAGTTACTTTGGAAAAAAAGTTACTTTTTTAGTTACTTTGGAAAAAAAAATATTTTTTTTGTTACTTTGGAAAAAAAAAAAATTTTTTTGTTACTTTGGAAAAAAAAATTTTTTTTTGTTACTTTGGAAAAAAAAATATTTTTTAGTTTCTTTGGAAAAAAATTTTTTTTTTTAGTTACTTTGGAAAAAAAAAATATTTTTTAGTTACTTTGGAAAAAAAAATATTTTTTTAGTTACTTTGGAAAAAAAAAAATTTTTTTAGTTACTTTGGAAAAAAAAAATTTTTTTAGTTACTTTGGAAAAAAAATATTTTTTTAGTTACTTTGGAAAAAAAAATATTTTTTTTGTTACTTTGGAAAAAAAAATATTTTTAGTTACTTTGGAAAAGTTACTTTTTTAGTTACTTTGGAAAAAAAAATATTTTTTTAGTTACTTTGGAAAAAAAAATATTTTTTTTGTTACTTTGGAAAAAATATATTTTTTTAGTTACTATGGAAAAAAAAATATTTTTTTAGTTACTTTGGAAAAAAAGTTACTTTTTTAGTTACTTTGGAAAAAAAAATATTTTTTTAGTTACTTTGGAAAAAAAAATATTTTTTTTGTTACTTTGGAAAAAAAAAAAAAAAATTTGTTACTTTGGAAAAAAAAAAAATTTTTTAGTTTCTTTGGAAAATTTTTTTTTTTTTTAGTTACTTTGGAAAAAAAAAATTTTTTTTAGTTACTTTGGAAAAAAAAAAAAATTTTTAGTTACTTTGGAAAAAAAAAAAAAATTTTTGTTACTTTGGAAAAAAAAATATTTTTTTTGTTACTTTGGAAAAAAAAATATTTTTTTTGTTACTTTGGAAAAAAAAATTTTTTTTTTGTTACTTTGGAAAAAAAAAATTTTTTTTTTGTTACTTTGGAAAAAAAAATTTTTTTTTAGTTACTTTGGAAAAAAAAACATTTTTTAGTTACTTTGGAAAAAAAAATATTTTTTTAGTTACTTTGGAAAAAAAAATATTTTTTTAGTTTCTTTGGAAAAAAAAATATTTTTTTAGTTACTTTGGAAAAAAAAATATTTTTTTAGTTACTTTGGAAAAAAAAATATTTCTTTAGTTACTTTGGAAAAAAAATATTTTTTTTGTTACTTTGGAAAAAAACATTTTTTTTTAGTTTCTTTGGAAAAAAAATATTTTTTTAGTTACTTTGGAAAAAAAAATATTTTTTTAGTTACTTTGGAAAAAAAAATATTTTTTTAGTTACTTTGGAAAAAAAAATATTTTTTTAGTTTCTTTGGAAAAAAAATATTTTTTTAGTTACTTTGGAAAAAAAAAATTTTTTTTAGTTACTTTGGAAAAAAAAATATTTTTTTAGTTACTTTGGAAAAAAAAATATTTTTTTTGTTACTTTGGAAAAAGAAAATATTTTTTTTGTTACTTTGGAAAAAAAAGTTACTTTTTTAGTTACTTTGGAAAAAAAAATATTTTTTTTGTTACTTTGGAAAAAAAAATATTTTTTTTGTTACTTTGGAAAAAAAAATATTTTTTTTGTTACTTTGGAAAAAAAATATATTTTTTTAGTTTCTTTGGAAATTTTTTTTTTTTTTTAGTTACTTTGGAAAAAAAAATATTTTTTTAGTTACTTTGGAAAAAAAATATTTTTTTAGTTACTTTGGAAAAAAAAATATTTTTTTAGTTACTTTGGAAAAAAAAATATTTTTTTAGTTACTTTGGAAAAAAAAATATTTTTTTAGTTACTTTGGAAAAAAAATATTTTTTTAGTTTCTTTGGAAAAAAAAATATTTTTTTAGTTACTTTGGAAAAAAAAATATTTTTTTAGTTACTTTGGAAAAAAAATATATTTTTTTAGTTTCTTTGGAAAATTTTTTTTTTTTTTAGTTACTTTGGAAAAAAAAATATTTTTTTAGTTACTTTGGAAAAAAAATATTTTTTTAGTTACTTTGGAAAAAAAAATATTTTTTTAGTTACTTTGGAAAAAAAAATATTTTTTTAGTTACTTTGGAAAAAAAAATATTTTTTTAGTTACTTTGGAAAAAAAATATTTTTTTAGTTTCTTTGGAAAAAAAAATATTTTTTTAGTTACTTTGGAAAAAAAAATATTTTTTTAGTTACTTTGGAAAAAAAGTTATTTTTTTAGTTACTTTGGAAAAAAAGTTACTTTTTTAGTTACTTTGGAAAAAAATATATTTTTTTAGTTACTTTGGGAAAAAAAATATTTTTTTAGTTACTTTGGAAAAAAAGTTACTTTTTTAGTTACTTTGGAAAAAAAAATATTTTTTTTGTTACTTTGGAAAAAAAAATATTTTTTTTGTTACTTTGGAAAAAAAAAATTTTTTTTGTTACTTTGGAAAAAAAAAATATTTTTTAGTTTCTTTGGAAAAAAAATTTTTTTTTTAGTTACTTTGGAAAAAAAAATTATTTTTTAGTTACTTTGGAAAAAAAAATATTTTTTTAGTTACTTTGGAAAAAAAAATATTTTTTTAGTTACTTTGGAAAAAAAAATTTTTTTTAGTTTCTTTGGAAAAAAGTTACTTTTTTAGTTACTTTGGAAAAAAAGTTACTTTTTTAGTTACTTTGGAAAAAAAGTTACTTTTTTAGTTACTTTGGAAAAAAAAATATTTTTTTAGTTACTTTGGAAAAAAAAATATTTTTTTAGTTACTTTGGAAAAAAAATATTTTTTTAGTTACTTTGGAAAAAAAAATATTTTTTTTGTTACTTTGGAAAAAAAAATATTTTTAGTTACTTTGGAAAAGTTACTTTTTTAGTTACTTTGGAAAAAAAAATATTTTTTTAGTTACTTTGGAAAAAAAAATATTTTTTTTGTTACTTTGGAAAAAATATATTTTTTTAGTTACTATGGAAAAAAAAAAAATTTTTTAGTTACTTTGGAAAAAAATTTTTTTTTTTAGTTTCTTTGGAAAAAAAAATATTTTTTTACTTACTTTGGAAAAAAAGTTACTTTTTTAGTTACTTTGGAAAAAAAAATATTTTTTTAGTTACTTTGGAAAAAAAAATATTTTTTTTGTTACTTTGGAAAAAAATATATTTTTTTAGTTACTTTGGAAAAAAAATTTTTTTTTAGTTACTTTGGAAAAAAAAAAAAAATTTTAGTTTCTTTGGAATTTTTTTTTTTTTTTTAGTTACTTTGGAAAAAAAAATATTTTTTTAGTTACTTTGGGAAAAAAAATATTTTTTTAGTTTCTTTGGAAAAAAAAATATTTTTTTAGTTACTTTGGAAAAAAAAATATTTTTTTAGTTACTTTGGAAAAAAAGTTACTTTTTTAGTTACTTTGGAAAAAAAAATATTTTTTTAGTTACTTTGGAAAAAAAAATATTTTTTTAGTTACTTTGGAAAAAAAATATTTTTTTAGTTACTTTGGAAAAAAAAATATTTTTTTAGTTACTTTGGAAAAAAAGTTACTTTTTTAGTTACTTTGGAAAAAAAAATATTTTTTTAGTTACTTTGGAAAAAAAAATATTTTTTTTGTTACTTTGGAAAAAAAAAAATTTTTTTAGTTTCTTTGGAAATTTTTTTTTTTTTTTAGTTACTTTGAAAAAAAAAATATTTTTTTAGTTACTTTGGAAAAAAAAATATTTTTTTAGTTACTTTGGAAAAAAAAATATTTTTTTAGTTTCTTTGGAAAAAAAAATATTTTTTTAGTTACTTTGGAAAAAAATATATTTTTTTAGTTACTTTGGAAAAAAAAATATTTTTTTAGTTACTTTGGAAAAAAAAATATTTTTTTAGTTACTTTGGAAAAAAAGTTACTTTTTTAGTTACTTTGGAAAAAAAAATATATTTTTAGTTACTTTGGAAAAAAAAATATTTTTTTAGTTACTTTGGAAAAAAAAATATTTTTTTAGTTACTTTGGAAAAAAAGTTACTTTTTTAGTTACTTTGGAAAAAAAAATTTTTTTTAGTTACTTTGGAAAAAAAAATATTTTTTTTGTTACTTTGAAAAAAAAAAATTGTTTTAGTTACTTTGGAAAAAAAAAATTTTTTTTAGTTACTTTGGAAAAAAAAATATTTTTTTAGTTACTTTGGAAAAAAAAATATTTTTTTAGTTACTTTGGAAAAAAAAATATTTTTTTAGTTACTTTGGAAAAAAAAATATTTTTTTAGTTACTTTGGAAAAAAAAGTTACTTTTTTAGTTACTTTGGAAAAAAAAATATTTTTTTAGTTACTTTGGAAAAAAAAATATTTTTTTAGTTACTTTGGAAAAAAATTTTTTTTAGTTTCTTTCGAAAAAAATATTTTTTTTTAGTTACTTTGGGAAAAAAAATATTTTTTTAGTTACTTTGGAAAAAAAATATTTTTTTAGTTACTTTGGAAAAAAAAATATTTTTTTAGTTACTTTGGAAAAAATTTTTTTTTTTAGTTTCTTTGGAAAAAAGTTACTTTTTTAGTTACTTTGGAAAAAAAGTTACTTTTTTAGTTACTTTGGAAAAAAAGTTACTTTTTTAGTTACTTTGGAAAAAAATATATTTTTTTAGTTACTTTGGAAAAAAAAATATTTTTTTAGTTACTTTGGAAAAAAAATATTTTTTTAGTTACTTTGGAAAAAAAAATATTTTTTTTGTTACTTTGGAAAAAAAAATATTTTTAGTTACTTTGGAAAAGTTACTTTTTTAGTTACTTTGGAAAAAAAAATATTTTTTTAGTTACTTTGGAAAAAAAAATATTTTTTTTGTTACTTTGGAAAAAATATATTTTTTTAGTTACTATGGAAAAAAAAAAATTTTTTAGTTACTTTGGAAAAAAAAAATTTTTTTTAGTTTCTTTGGAAAAAAAAATATTTTTTTACTTACTTTGGAAAAAAAGTTACTTTTTTAGTTACTTTGGAAAAAAAAATATTTTTTTAGTTACTTTGGGAAAAAAAATATTTTTTTTGTTACTTTGGAAAAAAATATATTTTTTTAGTTACTTTGGAAAAAAATATATTTTTTTAGTTACTTTGGAAAAAAAAAAAAAATTTTAGTTTCTTTGGAAAAATTTATTTTTTTTTAGTTACTTTGGAAAAAAAAATATTTTTTTAGTTACTTTGGGAAAAAAAATATTTTTTTAGTTTCTTTGGAAAAAAAAATATTTTTTTAGTTACTTTGGAAAAAAAAATATTTTTTTAGTTACTTTGGAAAAAAAGTTACTTTTTTAGTTACTTTGGAAAAAAAAATATTTTTTTAGTTACTTTGGGAAAAAAAATATTTTTTTAGTTACTTTGGAAAAAAAATATTTTTTTAGTTACTTTGGAAAAAAAAATATTTTTTTAGTTACTTTGGAAAAAAAGTTACTTTTTTAGTTACTTTGGAAAAAAATATATTTTTTTAGTTACTTTGGAAAAAAAAATATTTTTTTTGTTACTTTGGAAAAAAAAAAAAATTTTTAGTTTCTTTGGAATTTTTTTTTTTTTTTTAGTTACTTTGAAAAAAAAAATATTTTTTTAGTTACTTTGGAAAAAAAAATATTTTTTTAGTTACTTTGGAAAAAAAAATATTTTTTTAGTTTCTTTGGAAAAAAAAATATTTTTTTAGTTACTTTGGAAAAAAATATTTTTTTTTAGTTACTTTGGAAAAAAAAATATTTTTTTAGTTACTTTGGAAAAAAAAATATTTTTTTAGTTACTTTGGAAAAAAAGTTACTTTTTTAGTTACTTTGGAAAAAAAAATATTTTTTTAGTTACTTTGGAAAAAAAGTTACTTTTTTAGTTACTTTGGAAAAAAAAATATTTTTTTAGTTACTTTGGAAAAAAAAATATTTTTTTAGTTACTTTGGAAAAAAAAAAAAAATTTTAGTTTCTTTGGAATTTTTTTTTTTTTTTTTAGTTACTTTGGAAAAAAAAATATTTTTTTAGTTACTTTGGAAAAAAAATATTTTTTTAGTTACTTTGGAAAAAAAAATATTTTTTTAGTTACTTTGGAAAAAAAAATATTTTTTTAGTTACTTTGGAAAAAAAGTTATTTTTTTAGTTACTTTGGAAAAAAAGTTACTTTTTTAGTTACTTTGGAAAAAAATATATTTTTTTAGTTACTTTGGGAAAAAAAATATTTTTTTAGTTACTTTGGAAAAAAAGTTACTTTTTTAGTTACTTTGGAAAAAAAAATATTTTTTTTGTTACTTTGGAAAAAAAAATATTTTTTTTGTTACTTTGGAAAAAAAAAAAAAATTTTTGTTACTTTGGAAAAAAAAAATATTTTTTAGTTTCTTTGGAAAAAAATTTTTTTTTTTAGTTACTTTGGAAAAAAAATTTATTTTTTAGTTACTTTGGAAAAAAAAATATTTTTTTAGTTACTTTGGAAAAAAAAATATTTTTTTAGTTACTTTGGAAAAAAAAATATTTTTTTAGTTACTTTGGAAAAAAAAATATTTTTTTAGTTACTTTGGAAAAAAAGTTACTTTTTTAGTTACTTTGGAAAAAAAAATATTTTTTTAGTTACTTTGGAAAAAAAAATATTTTTTTTGTTACTTTGGAAAAAAAAAAAAAAATTTTGTTACTTTGGAAAAAAAAAAATTTTTTTAGTTTCTTTGGAAATTTTTTTTTTTTTTTAGTTACTTTGGAAAAAAAAATTTTTTTTTAGTTACTTTGGAAAAAAAAAAAATTTTTAGTTACTTTGGAAAAAAAAAAAAAATTTTTGTTACTTTGGAAAAAAAAATATTTTTTTTGTTACTTTGGAAAAAAAAATTTTTTTTTTGTTACTTTGGAAAAAAAAATATTTTTTTTGTTACTTTGGAAAAAAAAAATTTTTTTTTTGTTACTTTGGAAATTTTTTTTTTTTTTTAGTTACTTTGGAAAAAAAAACATTTTTTAGTTACTTTGGAAAAAAAAATATTTTTTTAGTTACTTTGGAAAAAAAAATATTTTTTTAGTTACTTTGGAAAAAAAAATATTTTTTTAGTTTCTTTGGAAAAAAAAATATTTTTTTAGTTACTTTGGAAAAAAAAATATTTTTTTAGTTACTTTGGAAAAAAAAATATTTCTTTAGTTACTTTGGAAAAAAAATATTTTTTTTGTTACTTTGGAAAAAAACATTTTTTTTTAGTTTCTTTGGAAAAAAAATATTTTTTTAGTTACTTTGGAAAAAAAAATATTTTTTTAGTTACTTTGGAAAAAAAAATATTTTTTTAGTTACTTTGGAAAAAAAAATATTTTTTTAGTTTCTTTGGAAAAAAAATATTTTTTTAGTTACTTTGGAAAAAAAAATATTTTTTTAGTTACTTTGGAAAAAAAAATATTTTTTTAGTTACTTTGGAAAAAAAAATATTTTTTTTGTTACTTTGGAAAAAGAAAATATTTTTTTTGTTACTTTGGAAAAAAAAGTTACTTTTTTAGTTACTTTGGAAAAAAAAATATTTTTTTTGTTACTTTGGAAAAAAAATATTTTTTTTGTTACTTTGGAAAAAAAATATATTTTTTTTGTTACTTTGGAAAAAAAATATATTTTTTTAGTTTCTTTGGAAAAAATTTTTTTTTTTTAGTTACTTTGGAAAAAAAAATATTTTTTTAGTTACTTTGGAAAAAAAATATTTTTTTAGTTACTTTGGAAAAAAAAATATTTTTTTAGTTACTTTGGAAAAAAAAAAAATTTTTTAGTTACTTTGGAAAAAAAAATATTTTTTTAGTTACTTTGGAAAAAAAATATTTTTTTAGTTTCTTTGGAAAAAAAAATATTTTTTTAGTTACTTTGGAAAAAAAAATATTTTTTTAGTTACTTTGGAAAAAAAATATTTTTTTAGTTTCTTTGGAAAAAAAATATTTTTTTAATTACTTTGGAAAAAAAGTTACTTTTTTAGTTACTTTGGAAAAAAAAATATTTTTTTAGTTACTTTGGAAAAAAAAATATTTTTTTTGTTACTTTGGAAAAAAAAATATTTTTTTAGTTTCTTTGGAAAAAAAGTTACTTTTTTAGTTACTTTGGAAAAAAAGTTACTTTTTTAGTTACTTTGGAAAAAAAAATATTTTTTTAGTTACTTTGGGAAAAAAAATATTTTTTTAGTTACTTTGGAAAAAAAAATATTTTTTTAGTTACTTTGGAAAAAAAGTTACTTTTTTAGTTACTTTGGAAAAAAAAAATTTTTTTAGTTACTTTGGAAAAAAAAATATTTTTTTAGTTACTTTGGAAAAAAAAATATTTTTTTAGTTACTTTGGAAAAAAAAATATTTTTTTAGTTACTTTGGAAAAAAAATATTTTTTTAGTTTCTTTGGAAAAAAAAATATTTTTTTAGTTACTTTGGAAAAAAAAATATTTTTTTAGTTACTTTGGAAAAAAAAATATTTTTTTAGTTACTTTGGAAAAAAAATATTTTTTTAGTTACTTTGGAAAAAAAAATATTTTTTTAGTTACTTTGGAAAAAAAAATATTTTTTTAGTTACTTTGGAAAAAAAGTTACTTTTTTAGTTACTTTGGAAAAAAAAATTTTTTTTAGTTACTTTGGAAAAAAAATATTTTTTTTGTTACTTTGAAAAAAAAATTTTTTTTTAGTTACTTTGGAAAAAAAAAAATTTTTTTAGTTACTTTGGAAAAAAAAATATTTTTTTAGTTACTTTGGAAAAAAAAATATTTTTTTAGTTACTTTGGAAAAAAAAATATTTTTTTAGTTACTTTGGAAAAAAAAATATTTTTTTAGTTACTTTGGAAAAAAAGTTACTTTTTTAGTTACTTTGGAAAAAAAAATATTTTTTTAGTTACTTTGGAAAAAAAATTATTTTTTTAGTTACTTTGGAAAAAAAATTTTTTTAGTTTCTTTCGAAAAAAATATTTTTTTTTAGTTACTTTGGGAAAAAAAATATTTTTTTAGTTACTTTGGAAAAAAAAATATTTTTTTAGTTACTTTGGAAAAAAAAATATTTTTTTAGTTACTTTGGAAAAAAAAAATTTTTTTAGTTTCTTTGGAAAAAAGTTACTTTTTTAGTTACTTTGGAAAAAAAGTTACTTTTTTAGTTACTTTGGAAAAAAAGTTACTTTTTTAGTTACTTTGGAAAAAAAAATATTTTTTTAGTTACTTTGGAAAAAAAAATATTTTTTTAGTTACTTTGGAAAAAAAAATATTTTTTTAGTTACTTTGGAAAAAAAAATATTTTTTTTGTTACTTTGGAAAAAAAAATATTTTTAGTTACTTTGGAAAAGTTACTTTTTTAGTTACTTTGGAAAAAAAAAATATTTTTTTAGTTACTTTGGAAAAAAAAATATTTTTTTTGTTACTTTGGAAAAAATATATTTTTTTAGTTACTATGGAAAAAAAAAAAATTTTTAGTTACTTTGGAAAAAAAATTTTTTTTTTAGTTTCTTTGGAAAAAAAATATTTTTTTACTTACTTTGGAAAAAAAGTTACTTTTTTAGTTACTTTGGAAAAAAAAATATTTTTTTAGTTACTTTGGAAAAAAAAATATTTTTTTTGTTACTTTGGAAAAAAATATATTTTTTTAGTTACTTTGGAAAAAAAAAATTTTTTTAGTTACTTTGGAAAAAAAAAATTTTTTTTAGTTTCTTTGGAAATTTTTTTTTTTTTTAGTTACTTTGGAAAAAAAAATATTTTTTTAGTTACTTTGGAAAAAAAAATATTTTTTTAGTTACTTTGGAAAAAAATTTTTTTTTTAGTTTCTTTGGAAAAAAGTTACTTTTTTAGTTACTTTGGAAAAAAAAATATTTTTTTAGTTACTTTGGAAAAAAAAATATTTTTTTAGTTACTTTGGAAAAAAAATATTTTTTTAGTTACTTTGGAAAAAAAAATATTTTTTTTGTTACTTTGGAAAAAAATATATTTTTAGTTACTTTGGAAAAGTTACTTTTTTAGTTACTTTGGAAAAAAAAATATTTTTTTAGTTACTTTGGAAAAAAAAATATTTTTTTTGTTACTTTGGAAAAAATATATTTTTTTAGTTACTATGGAAAAAAAAATAATTTTTTAGTTACTTTGGAAAAAAAAATTTTTTTTTAGTTTCTTTGGAAAAAAAAATATTTTTTTACTTACTTTGGAAAAAAAGTTACTTTTTTAGTTACTTTGGAAAAAAAAATATTTTTTTAGTTACTTTGGAAAAAAAAATATTTTTTTTGTTACTTTGGAAAAAAATATATTTTTTTAGTTACTTTGGAAAAAAAAATTTTTTTTAGTTACTTTGGAAAAAAAAAAATTTTTTAGTTTCTTTGGAAATTTTTTTTTTTTTTTAGTTACTTTGGAAAAAAAAATATTTTTTTAGTTACTTTGGGAAAAAAAATATTTTTTTAGTTTCTTTGGAAAAAAAAATATTTTTTTAGTTACTTTGGAAAAAAAAATATTTTTTTAGTTACTTTGGAAAAAAAGTTACTTTTTTAGTTACTTTGGAAAAAAAAATATTTTTTTAGTTACTTTGGAAAAAAAAATATTTTTTTAGTTACTTTGGAAAAAAAATATTTTTTTAGTTACTTTGGAAAAAAAAATATTTTTTTAGTTACTTTGGAAAAAAAGTTACTTTTTTAGTTACTTTGGAAAAAAAAATATTTTTTTAGTTACTTTGGAAAAAAAAATATTTTTTTTGTTACTTTGGAAAAAAAAAAAAAATTTTAGTTTCTTTGGAAATTTTTTTTTTTTTTTAGTTACTTTGAAAAAAAAAATATTTTTTTAGTTACTTTGGAAAAAAAAATATTTTTTTAGTTACTTTGGAAAAAAAAATATTTTTTTAGTTTCTTTGGAAAAAAAAATATTTTTTTAGTTACTTTGGAAAAAAATATATTTTTTTAGTTACTTTGGAAAAAAAAATATTTTTTTAGTTACTTTGGAAAAAAAAATATTTTTTTAGTTACTTTGGAAAAAAAGTTACTTTTTTAGTTACTTTGGAAAAAAAAATATTTTTTTAGTTACTTTGGAAAAAAAGTTACTTTTTTAGTTACTTTGGAAAAAAAAATATTTTTTTAGTTACTTTGGAAAAAAAAAAATTTTTTTAGTTACTTTGGAAAAAAAAAAAAATTTTTAGTTTCTTTGGAATTTTTTTTTTTTTTTTAGTTACTTTGGAAAAAAAAAATATTTTTTTAGTTACTTTGGAAAAAAAATATTTTTTTAGTTACTTTGGAAAAAAAAATATTTTTTTAGTTACTTTGGAAAAAAAAATATTTTTTTAGTTACTTTGGAAAAAAAGTTATTTTTTTAGTTACTTTGGAAAAAAAGTTACTTTTTTAGTTACTTTGGAAAAAAATATATTTTTTTAGTTACTTTGGGAAAAAAAATATTTTTTTAGTTACTTTGGAAAAAAAGTTACTTTTTTAGTTACTTTGGAAAAAAAAATATTTTTTTTTGTTACTTTGGAAAAAAAAATATTTTTTTTGTTACTTTGGAAAAAAAAAAAAAAAATTTGTTACTTTGGAAAAAAAAAAAATTTTTTAGTTTCTTTGGAAAATTTTTTTTTTTTTTAGTTACTTTGGAAAAAAAAATTATTTTTTAGTTACTTTGGAAAAAAAAATATTTTTTTAGTTACTTTGGAAAAAAAAATATTTTTTTAGTTACTTTGGAAAAAAAAATATTTTTTTAGTTACTTTGGAAAAAAAAATATTTTTTTAGTTACTTTGGAAAAAAAGTTACTTTTTTAGTTACTTTGGAAAAAAAAATATTTTTTTAGTTACTTTGGAAAAAAAAATATTTTTTTTGTTACTTTGGAAAAAAAAAAAATTTTTTGTTACTTTGGAAAAAAAAATATTTTTTTTGTTACTTTGGAAAAAAAAATATTTTTTTTGTTACTTTGGAAAAAAAAATATTTTTTTTGTTACTTTGGAAAAAAAAATTTTTTTTTTGTTACTTTGGAAAAAAAAAAATTTTTTTAGTTACTTTGGAAAAAAAAACATTTTTTAGTTACTTTGGAAAAAAAAATATTTTTTTAGTTACTTTGGAAAAAAAAATATTTTTTTAGTTACTTTGGAAAAAAAAATATTTTTTTAGTTTCTTTGGAAAAAAAAATATTTTTTTAGTTACTTTGGAAAAAAAATATTTTTTTAGTTACTTTGGAAAAAAAAATATTTCTTTAGTTACTTTGGAAAAAAAATATTTTTTTTGTTACTTTGGAAAAAAACATTTTTTTTTAGTTTCTTTGGAAAAAAAATATTTTTTTAGTTACTTTGGAAAAAAAAATATTTTTTTAGTTACTTTGGAAAAAAAAATATTTTTTTAGTTACTTTGGAAAAAAAAATATTTTTTTAGTTTCTTTGGAAAAAAAATATTTTTTTAGTTACTTTGGAAAAAAAAATATTTTTTTAGTTACTTTGGAAAAAAAAATATTTTTTTAGTTACTTTGGAAAAAAAAATATTTTTTTTGTTACTTTGGAAAAAGAAAATATTTTTTTAGTTACTTTGGAAAAAAAAGTTACTTTTTTAGTTACTTTGGAAAAAAAAATATTTTTTTTGTTACTTTGGAAAAAAAAATATTTTTTTTGTTACTTTGGAAAAAATATATATTTTTTTAGTTTCTTTGGAAAATTTTTTTTTTTTTTAGTTACTTTGAAAAAAAAATATTTTTTTAGTTACTTTGGAAAAAAAATATTTTTTTAGTTACTTTGGAAAAAAAAATATTTTTTTAGTTACTTTGGAAAAAAAAATATTTTTTTAGTTACTTTGGAAAAAAAAATATTTTTTTAGTTACTTTGGAAAAAAAATATTTTTTTAGTTTCTTTGGAAAAAAAAATATTTTTTTAGTTACTTTGGAAAAAAAAATATTTTTTTAGTTACTTTGGAAAAAAAATATTTTTTTAGTTTCTTTGGAAAAAAAATATTTTTTTAGTTACTTTGGAAAAAAAGTTACTTTTTTAGTTACTTTGGAAAAAAAAATATTTTTTTAGTTACTTTGGAAAAAAAAATATTTTTTTTGTTACTTTGGAAAAAAAAATATTTTTTTAGTTTCTTTGGAAAAAAAGTTACTTTTTTAGTTACTTTGGAAAAAAAGTTACTTTTTTAGTTACTTTGGAAAAAAAAATATTTTTTTAGTTACTTTGGGAAAAAAAATATTTTTTTAGTTACTTTGGAAAAAAAAATATTTTTTTAGTTACTTTGGAAAAAAAGTTACTTTTTTAGTTACTTTGGAAAAAAAAATATTTTTTTAGTTACTTTGGAAAAAAAATATTTTTTTAGTTACTTTGGAAAAAAAAATATTTTTTTAGTTACTTTGGAAAAAAAAATATTTTTTTAGTTACTTTGGAAAAAAAATATTTTTTTAGTTTCTTTGGAAAAAAAAATATTTTTTTAGTTACTTTGGAAAAAAAAATATTTTTTTAGTTACTTTGGAAAAAAAAATATTTTTTTAGTTACTTTGGAAAAAAAATATTTTTTTAGTTACTTTGGAAAAAAAAATATTTTTTTAGTTACTTTGGAAAAAAAATATTTTTTTAGTTACTTTGGAAAAAAAGTTACTTTTTTAGTTACTTTGGAAAAAAATATATTTTTTAGTTACTTTGGAAAAAAAAAATTTTTTTTTGTTACTTTGAAAAAAAAAAATTTTTTTAGTTACTTTGGAAAAAAAAAAAAATTTTTAGTTACTTTGGAAAAAAAAAATTTTTTTAGTTACTTTGGAAAAAAAAATATTTTTTTAGTTACTTTGGAAAAAAAAATATTTTTTTAGTTACTTTGGAAAAAAAAATATTTTTTTAGTTACTTTGGAAAAAAAGTTACTTTTTTAGTTACTTTGGAAAAAAAAATATTTTTTTAGTTACTTTGGAAAAAAAAAAATTTTTTTAGTTACTTTGGAAAAAAATTTTTTTTAGTTTCTTTCGAAAAAAATATTTTTTTTTAGTTACTTTGGGAAAAAAAATATTTTTTTAGTTACTTTGGAAAAAAAAATATTTTTTTAGTTACTTTGGAAAAAAAAATATTTTTTTAGTTACTTTGGAAAAAAAATTTTTTTTTAGTTTCTTTGGAAAAAAGTTACTTTTTTAGTTACTTTGGAAAAAAAGTTACTTTTTTAGTTACTTTGGAAAAAAAGTTACTTTTTTAGTTACTTTGGAAAAAAAAATATTTTTTTAGTTACTTTGGAAAAAAAAATATTTTTTTAGTTACTTTGGAAAAAAAAATATTTTTAGTTACTTTGGAAAAGTTACTTTTTTAGTTACTTTGGAAAAAAAAATATTTTTTTAGTTACTTTGGAAAAAAAAATATTTTTTTTGTTACTTTGGAAAAAATATATTTTTTTAGTTACTATGGAAAAAAAAAAAATTTTTAGTTACTTTGGAAAAAATTTTTTTTTTTTAGTTTCTTTGGAAAAAAAAATATTTTTTTACTTACTTTGGAAAAAAAGTTACTTTTTTAGTTACTTTGGAAAAAAAAATATTTTTTTAGTTACTTTGGAAAAAAAAATATTTTTTTTGTTACTTTGGAAAAAAATATATTTTTTTAGTTACTTTGGAAAAAAAAATTTTTTTTAGTTACTTTGGAAAAAAAAATTTTTTTTAGTTTCTTTGGAAATTTTTTTTTTTTTTTAGTTACTTTGGAAAAAAAAAATTTTTTTTAGTTACTTTGGGAAAAAAAATATTTTTTTAGTTTCTTTGGAAAAAAAAATATTTTTTTAGTTACTTTGGAAAAAAAAATATTTTTTTAGTTACTTTGGAAAAAAAGTTACTTTTTTTAGTTACTTTGGAAAAAAAAATATTTTTTTAGTTACTTTGGAAAAAAAAATATTTTTTTAGTTACTTTGGAAAAAAAATATTTTTTTAGTTACTTTGGAAAAAAAAATATTTTTTTAGTTACTTTGGAAAAAAAGTTACTTTTTTAGTTACTTTGGAAAAAAAAATATTTTTTTAGTTACTTTGGAAAAAAAAAATATTTTTTTTGTTACTTTGGAAAAAAAAAAAAAAATTAGTTTCTTTGGAATTTTTTTTTTTTTTTTAGTTACTTTGAAAAAAAAAATATTTTTTTAGTTACTTTGGAAAAAAAAATATTTTTTTAGTTACTTTGGAAAAAAAAATATTTTTTTAGTTTCTTTGGAAAAAAAAATATTTTTTTAGTTACTTTGGAAAAAAATATATTTTTTTAGTTACTTTGGAAAAAAAAATATTTTTTTAGTTTGGAAAAAAAAATATTTTTTTAGTTACTTTGGAAAAAAAGTTACTTTTTTAGTTACTTTGGAAAAAAAAATATTTTTTTAGTTACTTTGGAAAAAAAGTTACTTTTTTAGTTACTTTGGAAAAAAAAATATTTTTTTAGTTACTTTGGAAAAAAATATATTTTTTTAGTTACTTTGGAAAAAAAAATTTTTTTTTAGTTTCTTTGGAATTTTTTTTTTTTTTTTTAGTTACTTTGGAAAAAAAAAAAATTTTTAGTTACTTTGGAAAAAAAATATTTTTTTAGTTACTTTGGAAAAAAAAATATTTTTTTAGTTACTTTGGAAAAAAAATTATTTTTTTAGTTACTTTGGAAAAAAGTTATTTTTTTAGTTACTTTGGAAAAAAAGTTACTTTTTTAGTTACTTTGGAAAAAAAAATATTTTTTTAGTTACTTTGGAAAAAAAAATATTTTTTTAGTTACTTTGGAAAAAAAGTTACTTTTTTAGTTACTTTGGAAAAAAAAATATTTTTTTTGTTACTTTGGAAAAAAAAATATTTTTTTTGTTACTTTGGAAAAAAAAAAAAAAAATTTGTTACTTTGGAAAAAAAAAAAATTTTTAGTTTCTTTGGAAAAATTTTTTTTTTTTTAGTTACTTTGGAAAAAAAATTATTTTTTAGTTACTTTGGAAAAAAAAATATTTTTTTAGTTACTTTGGAAAAAAAAATATTTTTTTAGTTACTTTGGAAAAAAAAATATTTTTTTAGTTACTTTGGAAAAAAAAATATTTTTTTAGTTACTTTGGAAAAAAAGTTACTTTTTTAGTTACTTTGGAAAAAAAAATATTTTTTTAGTTACTTTGGAAAAAAAAATATTTTTTTTGTTACTTTGGAAAAAAAAATATTTTTTTTGTTACTTTGGAAAAAAAAATTTTTTTTTAGTTTCTTTGGAAATTTTTTTTTTTTTTTAGTTACTTTGGAAAAAAAAATATTTTTTTAGTTACTTTGGAAAAAAAAAAAAATTTTTAGTTACTTTGGAAAAAAAAAAAATTTTTTTGTTACTTTGGAAAAAAAAATATTTTTTTTGTTACTTTGGAAAAAAAAATATTTTTTTTGTTACTTTGGAAAAAAAAATATTTTTTTTGTTACTTTGGAAAAAATTTTTTTTTTTTTGTTACTTTGGAAAAAAAATTTTTTTTTTAGTTACTTTGGGAAAAAAACATTTTTTAGTTACTTTGGAAAAAAAAAAATTTTTTTAGTTACTTTGGAAAAAAAAATATTTTTTTAGTTACTTTGGAAAAAAAAATATTTTTTTAGTTTCTTTGGAAAAAAAAATATTTTTTTAGTTACTTTGGAAAAAAAAATATTTTTTTAGTTACTTTGGAAAAAAAATATTTCTTTAGTTACTTTGGAAAAAAAATATTTTTTTTGTTACTTTGGAAAAAAACATTTTTTTTTAGTTTCTTTGGAAAAAAAATATTTTTTTAGTTACTTTGGAAAAAAAAATATTTTTTTAGTTACTTTGGAAAAAAAAATATTTTTTTAGTTACTTTGGAAAAAAAAATATTTTTTTAGTTTCTTTGGAAAAAAAATATTTTTTTAGTTACTTTGGAAAAAAAAATATTTTTTTAGTTACTTTGGAAAAAAAAATATTTTTTTAGTTACTTTGGGAAAAAAAATATTTTTTTAGTTACTTTGGAAAAAAAAATATTTTTTTTGTTACTTTGGAAAAAGAAAAAAAAATTTTGTTACTTTGGAAAAAAAAATTTTTTTTTAGTTACTTTGGAAAAAAAAGTTACTTTTTTAGTTACTTTGGAAAAAAAAAATATTTTTTTTGTTACTTTGGAAAAAAAAATATTTTTTTTGTTACTTTGGAAAAAAAAATATTTTTTTTGTTACTTTGGAAAAAAAATATATTTTTTTAGTTTCTTTGGAAAATTTTTTTTTTTTTTAGTTACTTTGGAAAAAAAAATATTTTTTTAGTTACTTTGGAAAAAAAATATTTTTTTAGTTACTTTGGAAAAAAAAATATTTTTTTAGTTTCTTTGGAAAAAAAAATATTTTTTTAGTTACTTTGGAAAAAAAGTTACTTTTTTAGTTACTTTGGAAAAAAAAATATTTTTTTAGTTACTTTGGAAAAAAAAATATTTTTTTTGTTACTTTGGAAAAAAAAATATTTTTTTAGTTACTTTGGAAAAAAAATATTTTTTTAGTTACTTTGGAAAAAAATTTTTTTTTTTAGTTACTTTGGAAAAAAAATATTTTTTTAGTTTCTTTGGAAAAAAAAATATTTTTTTAGTTACTTTGGAAAAAAAAATATTTTTTTAGTTACTTTGGAAAAAAAATATTTTTTTAGTTTCTTTGGAAAAAAAAATATTTTTTTAGTTACTTTGGAAAAAAAGTTACTTTTTTAGTTAATTTGGAAAAAAAAATATTTTTTTAGTTACTTTGGAAAAAAAAATATTTTTTTTGTTACTTTGGAAAAAAAAATATTTTTTTTGTTACTTTGGAAAAAAAAAAGTTTTTTTGTTACTTTGGAAAAAAAAAAGTTTTTTAGTTACTTTGGAAAAAAATATATTTTTTTAGTTACTTTGGAAAAAAAAATATTTTTTTAGTTACTTTGGAAAAAAAAATATTTTTTTAGTTTCTTTGGAAAAAAAAATATATTTTTTAGTTACTTTGGAAAAAAAAATATTTTTTTAGTTATTTTGGAAAAAAAAATATTTTTTTAGTTACTTTGGAAAAAAAAAATATTTTTTTAGTTACTTTGGAAAAAAAAATATTTTTTTAGTTACTTTGGAAAAAAAAATATTTTTTTAGTTTCTTTGGAAAAAAAGTTACTTTTTTAGTTACTTTGGAAAAAAAGTTACTTTTTTTAGTTACTTTGGAAAAAAAGTTACTTTTTTAGTTACTTTGGAAAAAAAAATATTTTTTTAGTTACTTTGGAAAAAAAAATATTTTTTTAGTTACTTTGGAAAAAAAAATATTTTTTTTGTTACTTTGGAAAAAAAAAATTTTTTTTAGTTACTTTGGAAAAAAAAATATTTTTTTAGTTACTTTGGAAAAAAAATTTTTTTTTTAGTTTCTTTGGAAAAAAAATATTTTTTTTAGTTACTTTGGAAAAAAAAATTTTTTTTTAGTTACTTTGGAAAAAAAAATATTTTTTTAGTTTCTTTGGAAAAAAAAATATTTTTTTAGTTACTTTGGAAAAAGAAATATTTTTTTAGTTACTTTGGAAAAAAAAATATTTTTTTAGTTACTTTGGAAAAAAAATATTTTTTTAGTTACTTTGGAAAAAAAAATATTTTTTTAGTTACTTTGGAAAAAAAAATATTTTTTTAGTTACTTTGGAAAAAAAGTTACTTTTTTAGTTACTTTGGAAAAAAAAATATTTTTTTAGTTACTTTGGAAAAAAAGTTACTTTTTTAGTTACTTTGGAAAAAAAAATATTTTTTTAGTTACTTTGGAAAAAAAAATATTTTTTTTGTTACTTTGGAAAAAAAAATTTTTTTTTAGTTACTTTGGAAAAAAAGTTACTTTTTTAGTTACTTTGGAAAAAAAATATTTTTTTAGTTACTTTGGAAAAAAAATATTTTTTTTGTTACTTTGGAAAAAAAAATTTTTTTTTAGTTACTTTGGAAAAAAAAAAAATTTTTTAGTTACTTTGGAAAAAAAATATTTTTTTAGTTACTTTGGAAAAAAAAATATTTTTTTAGTTTCTTTGGAAAAAAGAATATTTTTTTAGTTACTTTGGAAAAAAAAATATTTTTTTAGTTACTTTGGAAAAAAAAATATTTTTTTAGTTACTTTGGAAAAAAAAAATTTTTTTTAGTTTCTTTGGAAATTTTTTTTTTTTTTTAGTTACTTTGGAAAAAAAATATTTTTTTAGTTACTTTGGAAAAAAAAATATTTTTTTAGTTTCTTTGGAAAAAAAAATATTTTTTTAGTTACTTTGGAAAAATAAATATTTTTTTAGTTACTTTGGAAAAAAAAATATTTTTTTAGTTACTTTGGAAAAAAAATATTTTTTTAGTTACTTTGGAAAAAAAAATATTTTTTTAGTTACTTTGGAAAAAAAAATATTTTTTTAGTTACTTTGGAAAAAAAGTTACTTTTTTAGTTACTTTGGAAAAAAAGTTACTTTTTTAGTTACTTTGGAAAAAAAAATATTTTTTTAGTTACTTTGGAAAAAAAGTTACTTTTTTAGTTACTTTGGAAAAAAAAATATTTTTTTAGTTACTTTGGAAAAAAAAATATTTTTTTTGTTACTTTGGAAAAAAAAATATTTTTTTAGTTACTTTGGAAAAAAAGTTACTTTTTTAGTTACTTTGGAAAAAAAAATATTTTTTTAGTTACTTTGGAAAAAAAATATTTTTTTTGTTACTTTGGAAAAAAAAATATTTTTTTAGTTACTTTGGAAAAAAAATATTTTTTTAGTTTCTTTGGAAAAAAGAATATTTTTTTAGTTACTTTGGAAAAAAAAATTTTTTTTTAGTTACTTTGGAAAAAAATATTTTTTTTTTGTTACTTTGGAAAAAAAAATATTTTTTTAGTTACTTTGGAAAAAAAAAATTTTTTTAGTTACTTTGGAAAAAAAAAATTTTTTTAGTTACTTTGGGAAAGAAAATATTTTTTTAGTTACTTTGGAAAAAAAGTTACTTTTTTTGTTACTTTGGAAAAAAAAAATTTTTTTTAGTTACTTTGGAAAAAAAAAAAATTTTTTTGTTACTTTGGAAAAAAATATATTTTTTTAGTTACTTTGGAAAAAAAAAATTTTTTTTAGTTACTTTGGAAAAAAAAATATTTTTTTAGTTACTTTGGAAAAAAAAATATTTTTTTAGTTACTTTGGAAAAAAAGTTACTTTTTTAGTTACTTTGGAAAAAAAAAAAATTTTTTTAGTTACTTTGGAAAAAAAAATATTTTTTTAGTTACTTTGGAAAAAAAAATATTTTTTTAGTTACTTTGGAAAAAAAGTTACTTTTTTAGTTACTTTGGAAAAAAAATATGTTTTTAGTTACTTTGGAAAAAAAATATTTTTTTAGTTTCTTTGGAAAAAAAAATATTTTTTTAGTTACTTTGGAAAAAAAAAATTTTTTTTAGTTTCTTTGGAAAATTTTTTTTTTTTTTAGTTACTTTGGAAAAAAATTTATTTTTTTAGTACTTCGGAAAAAAAAATATTTTTTTAGTTACTTTGGAAAAAAAAATATTTTTTTAGTTACTTTGGAAAAAGAAATATTTTTTTAGTTACTTTGGAAAAAAAAATATTTTTTTAGTTACTTTGGAAAAAAAATATTTTTTTAGTTACTTTGGAAAAAAAAATATTTTTTTAGTTACTTTGGAAAAAAAAATATTTTTTTTGTTACTTTGGAAAAAAAGTTACTTTTTTAGTTACTTTGGAAAAAAAAATATTTTTTTAGTTACTTTGGAAAAAAAAATATTTTTTTAGTTTCTTTGGAAAATTTTTTTTTTTTTTAGTTACTTTGGAAAAAAAAAATTTTTTAGTTACTTTGGAAAAAAAAATATTTTTTTAGTTTCTTTGGAAAAAAAAATATTTTTTTAGTTACTTTGGAAAAATAAATATTTTTTTAGTTACTTTGGAAAAAAAAATATTTTTTTAGTTACTTTGGAAAAAAAATATTTTTTTAGTTACTTTGGAAAAAAAAATATTTTTTTAGTTACTTTGGAAAAAAAAATATTTTTTTAGTTACTTTGGAAAAAAAGTTACTTTTTTAGTTACTTTGGAAAAAAAGTTACTTTTTTAGTTACTTTGGAAAAAAAAATATTTTTTTAGTTACTTTGGAAAAAAAGTTACTTTTTTAGTTACTTTGGAAAAAAAAATATTTTTTTAGTTACTTTGGAAAAAAAAATATTTTTTTTGTTACTTTGGAAAAAAAAATTTTTTTTTAGTTACTTTGGAAAAAAAGTTACTTTTTTAGTTACTTTGGAAAAAAAATATTTTTTTAGTTACTTTGGAAAAAAAATATTTTTTTTGTTACTTTGGAAAAAAAAATTTTTTTTTAGTTACTTTGGAAAAAAAAAATTTTTTTAGTTACTTTGGAAAAAAAATATTTTTTTAGTTACTTTGGAAAAAAAAATATTTTTTTAGTTTCTTTGGAAAAAAGAATATTTTTTTAGTTACTTTGGAAAAAAAAATATTTTTTTAGTTACTTTGGAAAAAAAAATATTTTTTTAGTTACTTTGGAAAAAAAAATTTTTTTTTAGTTTCTTTGGAAAATTTTTTTTTTTTTTAGTTACTTTGGAAAAAAAATATTTTTTTAGTTACTTTGGAAAAAAAAATATTTTTTTAGTTTCTTTGGAAAAAAAAATATTTTTTTAGTTACTTTGGAAAAATAAATATTTTTTTAGTTACTTTGGAAAAAAAAATATTTTTTTAGTTACTTTGGAAAAAAAATATTTTTTTAGTTACTTTGGAAAAAAAAATATTTTTTTAGTTACTTTGGAAAAAAAAATATTTTTTTAGTTACTTTGGAAAAAAAGTTACTTTTTTAGTTACTTTGGAAAAAAAGTTACTTTTTTAGTTACTTTGGAAAAAAAAATATTTTTTTAGTTACTTTGGAAAAAAAGTTACTTTTTTAGTTACTTTGGAAAAAAAAATATTTTTTTAGTTACTTTGGAAAAAAAAATATTTTTTTTGTTACTTTGGAAAAAAAAATATTTTTTTAGTTACTTTGGAAAAAAAGTTACTTTTTTAGTTACTTTGGAAAAAAAAATATTTTTTTAGTTACTTTGGAAAAAAAATATTTTTTTTGTTACTTTGGAAAAAAAAATATTTTTTTAGTTACTTTGGAAAAAAAATATTTTTTTAGTTTCTTTGGAAAAAAGAATATTTTTTTAGTTACTTTGGAAAAAAAAATTTTTTTTTAGTTACTTTGGAAAAAAATATTTTTTTTTTGTTACTTTGGAAAAAAAAATATTTTTTTAGTTACTTTGGAAAAAAAAAAAATTTTTTAGTTACTTTGGAAAAAAAAAATTTTTTTAGTTACTTTGGGAAAGAAAATATTTTTTTAGTTACTTTGGAAAAAAAGTTACTTTTTTTGTTACTTTGGAAAAAAAAAATTTTTTTTAGTTACTTTGGAAAAAAAAAAAAATTTTTTGTTACTTTGGAAAAAAATATATTTTTTTAGTTACTTTGGAAAAAAAAAATTTTTTTTAGTTACTTTGGAAAAAAAAATATTTTTTTAGTTACTTTGGAAAAAAAAATATTTTTTTAGTTACTTTGGAAAAAAAGTTACTTTTTTAGTTACTTTGGAAAAAAAAAAATTTTTTTTAGTTACTTTGGAAAAAAAAATATTTTTTTAGTTACTTTGGAAAAAAAAATATTTTTTTAGTTACTTTGGAAAAAAAGTTACTTTTTTAGTTACTTTGGAAAAAAAATATGTTTTTAGTTACTTTGGAAAAAAAATATTTTTTTAGTTTCTTTGGAAAAAAAAATATTTTTTTAGTTACTTTGGAAAAAAAAATTTTTTTTTAGTTTCTTTGGAAATTTTTTTTTTTTTTTAGTTACTTTGGAAAAAAAATGATTTTTTTAGTACTTCGGAAAAAAAAATATTTTTTTAGTTACTTTGGAAAAAAAAATATTTTTTTAGTTACTTTGGAAAAAGAAATATTTTTTTAGTTACTTTGGAAAAAAAAATATTTTTTTAGTTACTTTGGAAAAAAAATATTTTTTTAGTTACTTTGGAAAAAAAAATATTTTTTTAGTTACTTTGGAAAAAAAAATATTTTTTTTGTTACTTTGGAAAAAAAGTTACTTTTTTAGTTACTTTGGAAAAAAAAATATTTTTTTAGTTACTTTGGAAAAAAAAATATTTTTTTAGTTTCTTTGGAAAATTTTTTTTTTTTTTAGTTACTTTGGAAAAAAAATATTTTTTTAGTTACTTTGGAAAAAAAAATATTTTTTTAGTTTCTTTGGAAAAAAAAATATTTTTTTAGTTACTTTGGAAAAATAAATATTTTTTTAGTTACTTTGGAAAAAAAAATATTTTTTTAGTTACTTTGGAAAAAAAATATTTTTTTAGTTACTTTGGAAAAAAAAATATTTTTTTAGTTACTTTGGAAAAAAAAATATTTTTTTAGTTACTTTGGAAAAAAAGTTACTTTTTTAGTTACTTTGGAAAAAAAATATTTTTTTAGTTACTTTGGAAAAAAAATATTTTTTTTGTTACTTTGGAAAAAAAAATTTTTTTTTAGTTACTTTGGAAAAAAAAAAAATTTTTTAGTTACTTTGGAAAAAAAATATTTTTTTAGTTACTTTGGAAAAAAAAATATTTTTTTAGTTTCTTTGGAAAAAAGAATATTTTTTTAGTTACTTTGGAAAAAAAAATATTTTTTTAGTTACTTTGGAAAAAAAAATATTTTTTTAGTTACTTTGGAAAAAAAAAATTTTTTTTAGTTTCTTTGGAAAATTTTTTTTTTTTTTAGTTACTTTGGAAAAAAAATATTTTTTTAGTTACTTTGGAAAAAAAAATATTTTTTTAGTTTC
Organism: Melanostigma gelatinosum; assembly: GCF_949748355.1. Taxonomy (NCBI): domain Eukaryota; kingdom Metazoa; phylum Chordata; class Actinopteri; order Perciformes; family Zoarcidae; genus Melanostigma; species Melanostigma gelatinosum. The sequence goes on along the minus strand of NW_027635299.1, from coordinate 234,969 downwards.
TTTGGAAAAAAAAATATTTTTTTAGTTACTTTGGAAAAATAAATATTTTTTTAGTTACTTTGGAAAAAAAAATATTTTTTTAGTTACTTTGGAAAAAAAATATTTTTTTAGTTACTTTGGAAAAAAAAATATTTTTTTAGTTACTTTGGAAAAAAAAATATTTTTTTAGTTACTTTGGAAAAAAAGTTACTTTTTTAGTTACTTTGGAAAAAAAGTTACTTTTTTAGTTACTTTGGAAAAAAAAATATTTTTTTAGTTACTTTGGAAAAAAAGTTACTTTTTTAGTTACTTTGGAAAAAAAAATATTTTTTTAGTTACTTTGGAAAAAAAAATATTTTTTTTGTTACTTTGGAAAAAAAAATATTTTTTTAGTTACTTTGGAAAAAAAGTTACTTTTTTAGTTACTTTGGAAAAAAAAATATTTTTTTAGTTACTTTGGAAAAAAAATATTTTTTTTGTTACTTTGGAAAAAAAAATATTTTTTTAGTTACTTTGGAAAAAAAATATTTTTTTAGTTTCTTTGGAAAAAAGAATATTTTTTTAGTTACTTTGGAAAAAAAAATTTTTTTTTAGTTACTTTGGAAAAAAATATTTTTTTTTTGTTACTTTGGAAAAAAAAATATTTTTTTAGTTACTTTGGAAAAAAAAAATTTTTTTAGTTACTTTGGAAAAAAAAAATTTTTTTAGTTACTTTGGGAAAGAAAATATTTTTTTAGTTACTTTGGAAAAAAAGTTACTTTTTTTGTTACTTTGGAAAAAAAAAATTTTTTTTAGTTACTTTGGAAAAAAAAAAAATTTTTTTGTTACTTTGGAAAAAAATATATTTTTTTAGTTACTTTGGAAAAAAAAAATTTTTTTTAGTTACTTTGGAAAAAAAAATATTTTTTTAGTTACTTTGGAAAAAAAAATATTTTTTTAGTTACTTTGGAAAAAAAGTTACTTTTTTAGTTACTTTGGAAAAAAAAAAAATTTTTTTAGTTACTTTGGAAAAAAAAATATTTTTTTAGTTACTTTGGAAAAAAATATATTTTTTTAGTTACTTTGGAAAAAAAGTTACTTTTTTAGTTACTTTGGAAAAAAAATATGTTTTTAGTTACTTTGGAAAAAAAATATTTTTTTAGTTTCTTTGGAAAAAAAAATATTTTTTTAGTTACTTTGGAAAAAAAAAATTTTTTTTAGTTTCTTTGGAAAAATTTTTTTTTTTTTAGTTACTTTGGAAAAAAAATTATTTTTTTAGTACTTCGGAAAAAAAAATATTTTTTTAGTTACTTTGGAAAAAAAAATATTTTTTTAGTTACTTTGGAAAAAGAAATATTTTTTTAGTTACTTTGGAAAAAAAAATATTTTTTTAGTTACTTTGGAAAAAAAATATTTTTTTAGTTACTTTGGAAAAAAAAATATTTTTTTAGTTACTTTGGAAAAAAAAATATTTTTTTTGTTACTTTGGAAAAAAAGTTACTTTTTTAGTTACTTTGGAAAAAAAAATATTTTTTTAGTTACTTTGGAAAAAAAAATATTTTTTTAGTTTCTTTGGAAAATTTTTTTTTTTTTTAGTTACTTTGGAAAAAAAAAATTTTTTAGTTACTTTGGAAAAAAAAATATTTTTTTAGTTTCTTTGGAAAAAAAAATATTTTTTTAGTTACTTTGGAAAAATAAATATTTTTTTAGTTACTTTGGAAAAAAAAATATTTTTTTAGTTACTTTGGAAAAAAAATATTTTTTTAGTTACTTTGGAAAAAAAAATATTTTTTTAGTTACTTTGGAAAAAAAAATATTTTTTTAGTTACTTTGGAAAAAAAGTTACTTTTTTAGTTACTTTGGAAAAAAAGTTACTTTTTTAGTTACTTTGGAAAAAAAAATATTTTTTTAGTTACTTTGGAAAAAAAGTTACTTTTTTAGTTACTTTGGAAAAAAAAATATTTTTTTAGTTACTTTGGAAAAAAAAATATTTTTTTTGTTACTTTGGAAAAAAAAATTTTTTTTTAGTTACTTTGGAAAAAAAGTTACTTTTTTAGTTACTTTGGAAAAAAAATATTTTTTTAGTTACTTTGGAAAAAAAATATTTTTTTTGTTACTTTGGAAAAAAAAATTTTTTTTTAGTTACTTTGGAAAAAAAAAAAATTTTTTAGTTACTTTGGAAAAAAAATATTTTTTTAGTTACTTTGGAAAAAAAAATATTTTTTTAGTTTCTTTGGAAAAAAGAATATTTTTTTAGTTACTTTGGAAAAAAAAATATTTTTTTAGTTACTTTGGAAAAAAAAATATTTTTTTAGTTACTTTGGAAAAAAAAAATTTTTTTTAGTTTCTTTGGAAATTTTTTTTTTTTTTTAGTTACTTTGGAAAAAAAATATTTTTTTAGTTACTTTGGAAAAAAAAATATTTTTTTAGTTTCTTTGGAAAAAAAAATATTTTTTTAGTTACTTTGGAAAAATAAATATTTTTTTAGTTACTTTGGAAAAAAAAATATTTTTTTAGTTACTTTGGAAAAAAAATATTTTTTTAGTTACTTTGGAAAAAAAAATATTTTTTTAGTTACTTTGGAAAAAAAAATATTTTTTTAGTTACTTTGGAAAAAAAGTTACTTTTTTAGTTACTTTGGAAAAAAAGTTACTTTTTTAGTTACTTTGGAAAAAAAAATATTTTTTTAGTTACTTTGGAAAAAAAGTTACTTTTTTTGTTACTTTGGAAAAAAAAATATTTTTTTAGTTACTTTGGAAAAAAAGTTACTTTTTTAGTTACTTTGGAAAAAAAAATATTTTTTTAGTTACTTTGGAAAAAAAATATTTTTTTTGTTACTTTGGAAAAAAAAATATTTTTTTAGTTACTTTGGAAAAAAAATATTTTTTTAGTTTCTTTGGAAAAAAGAATATTTTTTTAGTTACTTTGGAAAAAAAAATTTTTTTTTAGTTACTTTGGAAAAAAATATTTTTTTTTTGTTACTTTGGAAAAAAAAATATTTTTTTAGTTACTTTGGAAAAAAAAAAAAATTTTTAGTTACTTTGGAAAAAAAAAATTTTTTTAGTTACTTTGGGAAAGAAAATATTTTTTTAGTTACTTTGGAAAAAAAGTTACTTTTTTTGTTACTTTGGAAAAAAAAAATTTTTTTTAGTTACTTTGGAAAAAAAAAAAAATTTTTTGTTACTTTGGAAAAAAATATATTTTTTTAGTTACTTTGGAAAAAAAAAATTTTTTTTAGTTACTTTGGAAAAAAAAATATTTTTTTAGTTACTTTGGAAAAAAAAATATTTTTTTAGTTACTTTGGAAAAAAAGTTACTTTTTTAGTTACTTTGGAAAAAAAAAAAATTTTTTTAGTTACTTTGGAAAAAAAAATATTTTTTTAGTTACTTTGGAAAAAAAAATATTTTTTTAGTTACTTTGGAAAAAAAGTTACTTTTTTAGTTACTTTGGAAAAAAAATATGTTTTTAGTTACTTTGGAAAAAAAATATTTTTTTAGTTTCTTTGGAAAAAAAAATATTTTTTTAGTTACTTTGGAAAAAAAAATTTTTTTTTAGTTTCTTTGGAAAATTTTTTTTTTTTTTAGTTACTTTGGAAAAAAAATGATTTTTTTAGTACTTCGGAAAAAAAAATATTTTTTTAGTTACTTTGGAAAAAAAAATATTTTTTTAGTTACTTTGGAAAAAGAAATATTTTTTTAGTTACTTTGGAAAAAAAAATATTTTTTTAGTTACTTTGGAAAAAAAATATTTTTTTAGTTACTTTGGAAAAAAAAATATTTTTTTAGTTACTTTGGAAAAAAAAATATTTTTTTTGTTACTTTGGAAAAAAAGTTACTTTTTTAGTTACTTTGGAAAAAAAAATATTTTTTTAGTTACTTTGGAAAAAAAAATATTTTTTTAGTTTCTTTGGAAAATTTTTTTTTTTTTTAGTTACTTTGGAAAAAAAATATTTTTTTAGTTACTTTGGAAAAAAAAATATTTTTTTAGTTTCTTTGGAAAAAAAAATATTTTTTTAGTTACTTTGGAAAAATAAATATTTTTTTAGTTACTTTGGAAAAAAAAATATTTTTTTAGTTACTTTGGAAAAAAAATATTTTTTTAGTTACTTTGGAAAAAAAAATATTTTTTTAGTTACTTTGGAAAAAAAAATATTTTTTTAGTTACTTTGGAAAAAAAGTTACTTTTTTAGTTACTTTGGAAAAAAAGTTACTTTTTTAGTTACTTTGGAAAAAAAAATATTTTTTTAGTTACTTTGGAAAAAAAGTTACTTTTTTAGTTACTTTGGAAAAAAAAATATTTTTTTAGTTACTTTGGAAAAAAAAAAATTTTTTTTGTTACTTTGGAAAAAAAAATTTTTTTTTAGTTACTTTGGAAAAAAAGTTACTTTTTTAGTTACTTTGGAAAAAAAATATTTTTTTAGTTACTTTGGAAAAAAAATATTTTTTTTGTTACTTTGGAAAAAAAAATTTTTTTTTAGTTACTTTGGAAAAAAAAAAATTTTTTTAGTTACTTTGGAAAAAAAATATTTTTTTAGTTACTTTGGAAAAAAAAATATTTTTTTAGTTTCTTTGGAAAAAAGAATATTTTTTTAGTTACTTTGGAAAAAAAAATATTTTTTTAGTTACTTTGGAAAAAAAAATATTTTTTTAGTTACTTTGGAAAAAAAAATTTTTTTTTAGTTTCTTTGGAACATTTTTTTTTTTTTTAGTTACTTTGGAAAAAAAATATTTTTTTAGTTACTTTGGAAAAAAAAATATTTTTTTAGTTTCTTTGGAAAAAAAAATATTTTTTTAGTTACTTTGGAAAAATAAATATTTTTTTAGTTACTTTGGAAAAAAAAATATTTTTTTAGTTACTTTGGAAAAAAAATATTTTTTTAGTTACTTTGGAAAAAAAAATATTTTTTTAGTTACTTTGGAAAAAAAGTTACTTTTTTAGTTACTTTGGAAAAAAAAATATTTTTTTTGTTACTTTGGAAAAAAAAATATTTTTTTTGTTACTTTGGAAAAAAAAATATTTTTTTTGTTACTTTGGAAAAAAAATATATTTTTTTAGTTTCTTTGGAAAAATTTTTTTTTTTTTAGTTACTTTGGAAAAAAAAATATTTTTTTAGTTACTTTGGAAAAAAAATATTTTTTTAGTTACTTTGGAAAAAAAATATATTTTTTTAGTTTCTTTGGAAAAAAAATTTTTTTTTTAGTTACTTTGGAAAAAAAAATATTTTTTTAGTTACTTTGGAAAAAAAATATTTTTTTAGTTACTTTGGAAAAAAAAATATTTTTTTAGTTACTTTGGAAAAAAAAAAATTTTTTTAGTTACTTTGGAAAAAAAAATATTTTTTTAGTTACTTTGGAAAAAAAATATTTTTTTAGTTTCTTTGGAAAAAAAAATATTTTTTTAGTTACTTTGGAAAAAAAAATATTTTTTTAGTTACTTTGGAAAAAAAATATTTTTTTAGTTTCTTTGGAAAAAAAATATTTTTTTAATTACTTTGGAAAAAAAGTTACTTTTTTAGTTACTTTGGAAAAAAAAATATTTTTTTAGTTACTTTGGAAAAAAAAATATTTTTTTTGTTACTTTGGAAAAAAAAATATTTTTTTAGTTTCTTTGGAAAAAAAGTTACTTTTTTAGTTACTTTGGAAAAAAAGTTACTTTTTTAGTTACTTTGGAAAAAAAAATATTTTTTTAGTTACTTTGGGAAAAAAAATATTTTTTTAGTTACTTTGGAAAAAAAAATATTTTTTTAGTTACTTTGGAAAAAAAGTTACTTTTTTAGTTACTTTGGAAAAAAAAAATTTTTTTAGTTACTTTGGAAAAAAAAATATTTTTTTAGTTACTTTGGAAAAAAAAATATTTTTTAAGTTACTTTGGAAAAAAAAATATTTTTTTAGTTACTTTGGAAAAAAAATATTTTTTTAGTTTCTTTGGAAAAAAAAATATTTTTTTAGTTACTTTGGAAAAAAAAATATTTTTTTAGTTACTTTGGAAAAAAAAATATTTTTTTAGTTACTTTGGAAAAAAAATATTTTTTTAGTTACTTTGGAAAAAAAAATATTTTTTTAGTTACTTTGGAAAAAAAAATATTTTTTTAGTTACTTTGGAAAAAAAGTTACTTTTTTAGTTACTTTGGAAAAAAAAATTTTTTTTAGTTACTTTGGAAAAAAAATATTTTTTTTGTTACTTTGAAAAAAAAAATTTTTTTTAGTTACTTTGGAAAAAAAAAATTTTTTTTAGTTACTTTGGAAAAAAAAATATTTTTTTAGTTACTTTGGAAAAAAAAATATTTTTTTAGTTACTTTGGAAAAAAAAATATTTTTTTAGTTACTTTGGAAAAAAAAATATTTTTTTAGTTACTTTGGAAAAAAAGTTACTTTTTTAGTTACTTTGGAAAAAAAAATATTTTTTTAGTTACTTTGGAAAAAAAATTATTTTTTTAGTTACTTTGGAAAAAAAATTTTTTTAGTTTCTTTCGAAAAAAATATTTTTTTTTAGTTACTTTGGGAAAAAAAATATTTTTTTAGTTACTTTGGAAAAAAAAATATATTTTTAGTTACTTTGGAAAAAAAAATATTTTTTTAGTTACTTTGGAAAAAAAAAATTTTTTTAGTTTCTTTGGAAAAAAGTTACTTTTTTAGTTACTTTGGAAAAAAAGTTACTTTTTTAGTTACTTTGGAAAAAAAGTTACTTTTTTAGTTACTTTGGAAAAAAAAATATTTTTTTAGTTACTTTGGAAAAAAAAATATTTTTTTAGTTACTTTGGAAAAAAAAATATTTTTTTAGTTACTTTGGAAAAAAAAATATTTTTTTTGTTACTTTGGAAAAAAAAAATATTTTTAGTTACTTTGGAAAAGTTACTTTTTTAGTTACTTTGGAAAAAAAAATTATTTTTTTAGTTACTTTGGAAAAAAAAATATTTTTTTTGTTACTTTGGAAAAAATATATTTTTTTAGTTACTATGGAAAAAAAAAAAATTTTTAGTTACTTTGGAAAAAAAATTTTTTTTTTAGTTTCTTTGGAAAAAAAATATTTTTTTACTTACTTTGGAAAAAAAGTTACTTTTTTAGTTACTTTGGAAAAAAAAATATTTTTTTAGTTACTTTGGAAAAAAAAATATTTTTTTTTGTTACTTTGGAAAAAAATATATTTTTTTAGTTACTTTGGAAAAAAAAATTTTTTTTAGTTACTTTGGAAAAAAAAATTTTTTTTTAGTTTCTTTGGAAATTTTTTTTTTTTTTAGTTACTTTGGAAAAAAAAATATTTTTTTAGTTACTTTGGAAAAAAAAATATTTTTTTAGTTACTTTGGAAAAAAAATTTTTTTTTAGTTTCTTTGGAAAAAAGTTACTTTTTTAGTTACTTTGGAAAAAAAAATATTTTTTTAGTTACTTTGGAAAAAAAAATATTTTTTTAGTTACTTTGGAAAAAAAATATTTTTTTAGTTACTTTGGAAAAAAAAATATTTTTTTTGTTACTTTGGAAAAAAATATATTTTTAGTTACTTTGGAAAAGTTACTTTTTTAGTTACTTTGGAAAAAAAAATATTTTTTTAGTTACTTTGGAAAAAAAAATATTTTTTTTGTTACTTTGGAAAAAATATATTTTTTTAGTTACTATGGAAAAAAAAATAATTTTTTAGTTACTTTGGAAAAAAAAATTTTTTTTTAGTTTCTTTGGAAAAAAAAATATTTTTTTACTTACTTTGGAAAAAAAGTTACTTTTTTAGTTACTTTGGAAAAAAAAATATTTTTTTAGTTACTTTGGAAAAAAAAATATTTTTTTTGTTACTTTGGAAAAAAATATATTTTTTTAGTTACTTTGGAAAAAAAAATTTTTTTTAGTTACTTTGGAAAAAAAAAAATTTTTTAGTTTCTTTGGAAATTTTTTTTTTTTTTTAGTTACTTTGGAAAAAAAAATATTTTTTTAGTTACTTTGGGAAAAAAAATATTTTTTTAGTTTCTTTGGAAAAAAAAATATTTTTTTAGTTACTTTGGAAAAAAAAATATTTTTTTAGTTACTTTGGAAAAAAAGTTACTTTTTTAGTTACTTTGGAAAAAAAAATATTTTTTTAGTTACTTTGGAAAAAAAAATATTTTTTTAGTTACTTTGGAAAAAAAATATTTTTTTAGTTACTTTGGAAAAAAAAATATTTTTTTAGTTACTTTGGAAAAAAAGTTACTTTTTTAGTTACTTTGGAAAAAAAAATATTTTTTTAGTTACTTTGGAAAAAAAAATATTTTTTTTGTTACTTTGGAAAAAAAAAAAAAATTTTAGTTTCTTTGGAAATTTTTTTTTTTTTTTAGTTACTTTGAAAAAAAAAATATTTTTTTAGTTACTTTGGAAAAAAAAATATTTTTTTAGTTACTTTGGAAAAAAAAATATTTTTTTAGTTTCTTTGGAAAAAAAAATATTTTTTTAGTTACTTTGGAAAAAAATATATTTTTTTAGTTACTTTGGAAAAAAAAATATTTTTTTAGTTACTTTGGAAAAAAAAATATTTTTTTAGTTACTTTGGAAAAAAAGTTACTTTTTTAGTTACTTTGGAAAAAAAAATATTTTTTTAGTTACTTTGGAAAAAAAGTTACTTTTTTAGTTACTTTGGAAAAAAAAATATTTTTTTAGTTACTTTGGAAAAAAAAAAATTTTTTTAGTTACTTTGGAAAAAAAAAAAAATTTTTAGTTTCTTTGGAATTTTTTTTTTTTTTTTAGTTACTTTGGAAAAAAAAAATATTTTTTTAGTTACTTTGGAAAAAAAATATTTTTTTAGTTACTTTGGAAAAAAAAATATTTTTTTAGTTACTTTGGAAAAAAAGTTATTTTTTTTGTTACTTTGGAAAAAAAGTTACTTTTTTAGTTACTTTGGAAAAAAATATATTTTTTTAGTTACTTTGGGAAAAAAAATATTTTTTTAGTTACTTTGGAAAAAAAGTTACTTTTTTAGTTACTTTGGAAAAAAAAATATTTTTTTTTGTTACTTTGGAAAAAAAAATATTTTTTTTGTTACTTTGGAAAAAAAAAAAAAAATTTTGTTACTTTGGAAAAAAAAAAAATTTTTTAGTTTCTTTGGAAAATTTTTTTTTTTTTTAGTTACTTTGGAAAAAAAAATTATTTTTTAGTTACTTTGGAAAAAAAAATATTTTTTTAGTTACTTTGGAAAAAAAAATATTTTTTTAGTTACTTTGGAAAAAAAAATATTTTTTTAGTTACTTTGGAAAAAAAAATATTTTTTTAGTTACTTTGGAAAAAAAGTTACTTTTTTAGTTACTTTGGAAAAAAAAATATTTTTTTAGTTACTTTGGAAAAAAAATTATTTTTTTAGTTACTTTGGAAAAAAAATTTTTTTAGTTTCTTTCGAAAAAAATATTTTTTTTTAGTTACTTTGGGAAAAAAAATATTTTTTTAGTTACTTTGGAAAAAAAAATATTTTTTTAGTTACTTTGGAAAAAAAAATATTTTTTTAGTTACTTTGGAAAAAAAAAATTTTTTTAGTTTCTTTGGAAAAAAGTTACTTTTTTAGTTACTTTGGAAAAAAAGTTACTTTTTTAGTTACTTTGGAAAAAAAGTTACTTTTTTAGTTACTTTGGAAAAAAAAATATTTTTTTAGTTACTTTGGAAAAAAAAATATTTTTTTAGTTACTTTGGAAAAAAAAATATTTTTTTAGTTACTTTGGAAAAAAAAATATTTTTTTTGTTACTTTGGAAAAAAAAAATATTTTTAGTTACTTTGGAAAAGTTACTTTTTTAGTTACTTTGGAAAAAAAAATTATTTTTTTAGTTACTTTGGAAAAAAAAATATTTTTTTTGTTACTTTGGAAAAAATATATTTTTTTAGTTACTATGGAAAAAAAAAAAATTTTTAGTTACTTTGGAAAAAAAATTTTTTTTTTAGTTTCTTTGGAAAAAAAATATTTTTTTACTTACTTTGGAAAAAAAGTTACTTTTTTAGTTACTTTGGAAAAAAAAATATTTTTTTAGTTACTTTGGAAAAAAAAATATTTTTTTTGTTACTTTGGAAAAAAATATATTTTTTTAGTTACTTTGGAAAAAAAAATTTTTTTTAGTTACTTTGGAAAAAAAAATTTTTTTTTAGTTTCTTTGGAAATTTTTTTTTTTTTTAGTTACTTTGGAAAAAAAAATATTTTTTTAGTTACTTTGGAAAAAAAAATATTTTTTTAGTTACTTTGGAAAAAAATTTTTTTTTTAGTTTCTTTGGAAAAAAGTTACTTTTTTAGTTACTTTGGAAAAAAAAATATTTTTTTAGTTACTTTGGAAAAAAAAATATTTTTTTAGTTACTTTGGAAAAAAAATATTTTTTTAGTTACTTTGGAAAAAAAAATATTTTTTTTGTTACTTTGGAAAAAAATATATTTTTAGTTACTTTGGAAAAGTTACTTTTTTAGTTACTTTGGAAAAAAAAATATTTTTTTAGTTACTTTGGAAAAAAAAATATTTTTTTTGTTACTTTGGAAAAAATATATTTTTTTAGTTACTATGGAAAAAAAAATAATTTTTTAGTTACTTTGGAAAAAAAAATTTTTTTTTAGTTTCTTTGGAAAAAAAAATATTTTTTTACTTACTTTGGAAAAAAAGTTACTTTTTTAGTTACTTTGGAAAAAAAAATATTTTTTTAGTTACTTTGGAAAAAAAAATATTTTTTTTGTTACTTTGGAAAAAAATATATTTTTTTAGTTACTTTGGAAAAAAAAATTTTTTTTAGTTACTTTGGAAAAAAAAAATTTTTTAGTTTCTTTGGAAATTTTTTTTTTTTTTTAGTTACTTTGGAAAAAAAAATATTTTTTTAGTTACTTTGGGAAAAAAAATATTTTTTTAGTTTCTTTGGAAAAAAAAATATTTTTTTAGTTACTTTGGAAAAAAAAATATTTTTTTAGTTACTTTGGAAAAAAAGTTACTTTTTTAGTTACTTTGGAAAAAAAAATATTTTTTTAGTTACTTTGGAAAAAAAAATATTTTTTTAGTTACTTTGGAAAAAAAATATTTTTTTAGTTACTTTGGAAAAAAAAATATTTTTTTAGTTACTTTGGAAAAAAAGTTACTTTTTTAGTTACTTTGGAAAAAAAAATATTTTTTTAGTTACTTTGGAAAAAAAAATATTTTTTTTGTTACTTTGGAAAAAAAAAAAAAATTTTAGTTTCTTTGGAAATTTTTTTTTTTTTTTAGTTACTTTGAAAAAAAAAATATTTTTTTAGTTACTTTGGAAAAAAAAATATTTTTTTAGTTACTTTGGAAAAAAAAATATTTTTTTAGTTTCTTTGGAAAAAAAAATATTTTTTTAGTTACTTTGGAAAAAAATATATTTTTTTAGTTACTTTGGAAAAAAAAATATTTTTTTAGTTACTTTGGAAAAAAAAATATTTTTTTAGTTACTTTGGAAAAAAAGTTACTTTTTTAGTTACTTTGGAAAAAAAAATATTTTTTTAGTTACTTTGGAAAAAAAGTTACTTTTTTAGTTACTTTGGAAAAAAAAATATTTTTTTAGTTACTTTGGAAAAAAAAAAATTTTTTTAGTTACTTTGGAAAAAAAAAAAAATTTTTAGTTTCTTTGGAATTTTTTTTTTTTTTTTAGTTACTTTGGAAAAAAAAAATATTTTTTTAGTTACTTTGGAAAAAAAATATTTTTTTAGTTACTTTGGAAAAAAAAATATTTTTTTAGTTACTTTGGAAAAAAAAATATTTTTTTAGTTACTTTGGAAAAAAAGTTATTTTTTTAGTTACTTTGGAAAAAAAGTTACTTTTTTAGTTACTTTGGAAAAAAATATATTTTTTTAGTTACTTTGGGAAAAAAAATATTTTTTTAGTTACTTTGGAAAAAAAGTTACTTTTTTAGTTACTTTGGAAAAAAAAATATTTTTTTTTGTTACTTTGGAAAAAAAAATATTTTTTTTGTTACTTTGGAAAAAAAAAAAAAAATTTTGTTACTTTGGAAAAAAAAAAAATTTTTTAGTTTCTTTGGAAAATTTTTTTTTTTTTTAGTTACTTTGGAAAAAAAAATTATTTTTTAGTTACTTTGGAAAAAAAAATATTTTTTTAGTTACTTTGGAAAAAAAAATATTTTTTTAGTTACTTTGGAAAAAAAAATATTTTTTTAGTTACTTTGGAAAAAAAAATATTTTTTTAGTTACTTTGGAAAAAAAGTTACTTTTTTAGTTACTTTGGAAAAAAAAATATTTTTTTAGTTACTTTGGAAAAAAAAATATTTTTTTTGTTACTTTGGAAAAAAAAAAAATTTTTTGTTACTTTGGAAAAAAAAATATTTTTTTTGTTACTTTGGAAAAAAAAATATTTTTTTTGTTACTTTGGAAAAAAAAATATTTTTTTTGTTACTTTGGAAAAAAAAATATTTTTTTTGTTACTTTGGAAAAAAAAAATTTTTTTTAGTTACTTTGGAAAAAAAAACATTTTTTAGTTACTTTGGAAAAAAAAATATTTTTTTAGTTACTTTGGAAAAAAAAATATTTTTTTAGTTACTTTGGAAAAAAAAATATTTTTTTAGTTTCTTTGGAAAAAAAAATATTTTTTTAGTTACTTTGGAAAAAAAATATTTTTTTAGTTACTTTGGAAAAAAAAATATTTCTTTAGTTACTTTGGAAAAAAAATATTTTTTTTGTTACTTTGGAAAAAAACATTTTTTTTTAGTTTCTTTGGAAAAAAAATATTTTTTTAGTTACTTTGGAAAAAAAAATATTTTTTTAGTTACTTTGGAAAAAAAAATATTTTTTTAGTTACTTTGGAAAAAAAAATATTTTTTTAGTTTCTTTGGAAAAAAAATATTTTTTTAGTTACTTTGGAAAAAAAAATATTTTTTTAGTTACTTTGGAAAAAAAAATATTTTTTTAGTTACTTTGGAAAAAAAAATATTTTTTTTGTTACTTTGGAAAAAGAAAATATTTTTTTAGTTACTTTGGAAAAAAAAGTTACTTTTTTAGTTACTTTGGAAAAAAAAATATTTTTTTTGTTACTTTGGAAAAAAAAATATTTTTTTTGTTACTTTGGAAAAAATATATATTTTTTTAGTTTCTTTGGAAAATTTTTTTTTTTTTTAGTTACTTTGAAAAAAAAATATTTTTTTAGTTACTTTGGAAAAAAAATATTTTTTTAGTTACTTTGGAAAAAAAAATATTTTTTTAGTTACTTTGGAAAAAAAAATATTTTTTTAGTTACTTTGGAAAAAAAAATATTTTTTTAGTTACTTTGGAAAAAAAATATTTTTTTAGTTTCTTTGGAAAAAAAAATATTTTTTTAGTTACTTTGGAAAAAAAAATATTTTTTTAGTTACTTTGGAAAAAAAATATTTTTTTAGTTTCTTTGGAAAAAAAATATTTTTTTAGTTACTTTGGAAAAAAAGTTACTTTTTTAGTTACTTTGGAAAAAAAAATATTTTTTTAGTTACTTTGGAAAAAAAAATATTTTTTTTGTTACTTTGGAAAAAAAAATATTTTTTTAGTTTCTTTGGAAAAAAAGTTACTTTTTTAGTTACTTTGGAAAAAAAGTTACTTTTTTAGTTACTTTGGAAAAAAAAATATTTTTTTAGTTACTTTGGGAAAAAAAATATTTTTTTAGTTACTTTGGAAAAAAAAATATTTTTTTAGTTACTTTGGAAAAAAAGTTACTTTTTTAGTTACTTTGGAAAAAAAAATATTTTTTTAGTTACTTTGGAAAAAAAATATTTTTTTAGTTACTTTGGAAAAAAAAATATTTTTTTAGTTACTTTGGAAAAAAAAATATTTTTTTAGTTACTTTGGAAAAAAAATATTTTTTTAGTTACTTTGGAAAAAAAAATATTTTTTTAGTTACTTTGGAAAAAAAATATTTTTTTAGTTTCTTTGGAAAAAAAAATATTTTTTTAGTTACTTTGGAAAAAAAAATATTTTTTTAGTTACTTTGGAAAAAAAAATATTTTTTTAGTTACTTTGGAAAAAAAATATTTTTTTAGTTACTTTGGAAAAAAAAATATTTTTTTAGTTACTTTGGAAAAAAAAATATTTTTTTAGTTACTTTGGAAAAAAAGTTACTTTTTTAGTTACTTTGGGAAAAAAAAATTTTTTTAGTTACTTTGGAAAAAAAATATTTTTTTTGTTACTTTGAAAAAAAAAATTTTTTTTAGTTACTTTGGAAAAAAAAAAATTTTTTTAGTTACTTTGGAAAAAAAAATATTTTTTTAGTTACTTTGGAAAAAAAAATATTTTTTTAGTTACTTTGGAAAAAAAAATATTTTTTTAGTTACTTTGGAAAAAAAAATATTTTTTTAGTTACTTTGGAAAAAAAGTTACTTTTTTAGTTACTTTGGAAAAAAAAATATTTTTTTAGTTACTTTGGAAAAAAAATTATTTTTTTAGTTACTTTGGAAAAAAAAATTTTTTAGTTTCTTTCGAAAAAAATATTTTTTTTTAGTTACTTTGGGAAAAAAAATATTTTTTTAGTTACTTTGGAAAAAAAAATATTTTTTTAGTTACTTTGGAAAAAAAAATATTTTTTTAGTTACTTTGGAAAAAAAAAATTTTTTTAGTTTCTTTGGAAAAAAGTTACTTTTTTAGTTACTTTGGAAAAAAAGTTACTTTTTTAGTTACTTTGGAAAAAAAGTTACTTTTTTAGTTACTTTGGAAAAAAAAATATTTTTTTAGTTACTTTGGAAAAAAAAATATTTTTTTAGTTACTTTGGAAAAAAAAATATTTTTTTAGTTACTTTGGAAAAAAAAATATTTTTTTTGTTACTTTGGAAAAAAAAAATATTTTTAGTTACTTTGGAAAAGTTACTTTTTTAGTTACTTTGGAAAAAAAAATTATTTTTTTAGTTACTTTGGAAAAAAAAATATTTTTTTTGTTACTTTGGAAAAAATATATTTTTTTAGTTACTATGGAAAAAAAATAAATTTTTAGTTACTTTGGAAAAAAAATTTTTTTTTTAGTTTCTTTGGAAAAAAAATATTTTTTTACTTACTTTGGAAAAAAAGTTACTTTTTTAGTTACTTTGGAAAAAAAAATATTTTTTTAGTTACTTTGGAAAAAAAAATATTTTTTTTGTTACTTTGGAAAAAAATATATTTTTTTAGTTACTTTGGAAAAAAAAATTTTTTTTAGTTACTTTGGAAAAAAAAATTTTTTTTTAGTTTCTTTGGAAATTTTTTTTTTTTTTAGTTACTTTGGAAAAAAAAATATTTTTTTAGTTACTTTGGAAAAAAAAATATTTTTTTAGTTACTTTGGAAAAAAAATTTTTTTTTAGTTTCTTTGGAAAAAAGTTACTTTTTTAGTTACTTTGGAAAAAAAAATATTTTTTTAGTTACTTTGGAAAAAAAAATATTTTTTTAGTTACTTTGGAAAAAAAATATTTTTTTAGTTACTTTGGAAAAAAAAATATTTTTTTTGTTACTTTGGAAAAAAATATATTTTTAGTTACTTTGGAAAAGTTACTTTTTTAGTTACTTTGGAAAAAAAAATATTTTTTTAGTTACTTTGGAAAAAAAAATATTTTTTTTGTTACTTTGGAAAAAATATATTTTTTTAGTTACTATGGAAAAAAAAATAATTTTTTAGTTACTTTGGAAAAAAAAATTTTTTTTTAGTTTCTTTGGAAAAAAAAATATTTTTTTACTTACTTTGGAAAAAAAGTTACTTTTTTAGTTACTTTGGAAAAAAAAATATTTTTTTAGTTACTTTGGAAAAAAAAAAATTTTTTTTGTTACTTTGGAAAAAAATATATTTTTTTAGTTACTTTGGAAAAAAAAATTTTTTTTAGTTACTTTGGAAAAAAAAAAATTTTTTAGTTTCTTTGGAAATTTTTTTTTTTTTTTAGTTACTTTGGAAAAAAAAATATTTTTTTAGTTACTTTGGGAAAAAAAATATTTTTTTAGTTTCTTTGGAAAAAAAAATATTTTTTTAGTTACTTTGGAAAAAAAAATATTTTTTTAGTTACTTTGGAAAAAAAGTTACTTTTTTAGTTACTTTGGAAAAAAAAATATTTTTTTAGTTACTTTGGAAAAAAAAATATTTTTTTAGTTACTTTGGAAAAAAAATATTTTTTTAGTTACTTTGGAAAAAAAAATATTTTTTTAGTTACTTTGGAAAAAAAGTTACTTTTTTAGTTACTTTGGAAAAAAAAATATTTTTTTAGTTACTTTGGAAAAAAAAATATTTTTTTTGTTACTTTGGAAAAAAAAAAAAAATTTTAGTTTCTTTGGAAATTTTTTTTTTTTTTTAGTTACTTTGAAAAAAAAAATATTTTTTTAGTTACTTTGGAAAAAAAAATATTTTTTTAGTTACTTTGGAAAAAAAAATATTTTTTTAGTTTCTTTGGAAAAAAAAATATTTTTTTAGTTACTTTGGAAAAAAATATATTTTTTTAGTTACTTTGGAAAAAAAAATATTTTTTTAGTTACTTTGGAAAAAAAAATATTTTTTTAGTTACTTTGGAAAAAAAGTTACTTTTTTAGTTACTTTGGAAAAAAAAATATTTTTTTAGTTACTTTGGAAAAAAAGTTACTTTTTTAGTTACTTTGGAAAAAAAAATATTTTTTTAGTTACTTTGGAAAAAAAAAAATTTTTTTAGTTACTTTGGAAAAAAAAAAAAATTTTTAGTTTCTTTGGAATTTTTTTTTTTTTTTTAGTTACTTTGGAAAAAAAAAATATTTTTTTAGTTACTTTGGAAAAAAAATATTTTTTTAGTTACTTTGGAAAAAAAAATATTTTTTTAGTTACTTTGGAAAAAAAAATATTTTTTTAGTTACTTTGGAAAAAAAGTTATTTTTTTAGTTACTTTGGAAAAAAAGTTACTTTTTTAGTTACTTTGGAAAAAAATATATTTTTTTAGTTACTTTGGGAAAAAAAATATTTTTTTAGTTACTTTGGAAAAAAAGTTACTTTTTTAGTTACTTTGGAAAAAAAAATATTTTTTTTTGTTACTTTGGAAAAAAAAATATTTTTTTTGTTACTTTGGAAAAAAAAAAAAAAATTTTGTTACTTTGGAAAAAAAAAAAAAATTTTAGTTTCTTTGGAAAATTTTTTTTTTTTTTAGTTACTTTGGAAAAAAAAATTATTTTTTAGTTACTTTGGAAAAAAAAATATTTTTTTAGTTACTTTGGAAAAAAAAATATTTTTTTAGTTACTTTGGAAAAAAAAATATTTTTTTAGTTACTTTGGAAAAAAAAATATTTTTTTAGTTACTTTGGAAAAAAAGTTACTTTTTTAGTTACTTTGGAAAAAAAAATATTTTTTTAGTTACTTTGGAAAAAAAAATATTTTTTTTGTTACTTTGGAAAAAAAAAAATTTTTTTGTTACTTTGGAAAAAAAAATATTTTTTTTGTTACTTTGGAAAAAAAAATATTTTTTTTGTTACTTTGGAAAAAAAAATATTTTTTTTGTTACTTTGGAAAAAAAAATATTTTTTTTGTTACTTTGGAAAAAAAAAATTTTTTTTAGTTACTTTGGAAAAAAAAACATTTTTTAGTTACTTTGGAAAAAAAAATATTTTTTTAGTTACTTTGGAAAAAAAAATATTTTTTTAGTTACTTTGGAAAAAAAAATATTTTTTTAGTTTCTTTGGAAAAAAAAATATTTTTTTAGTTACTTTGGAAAAAAAATATTTTTTTAGTTACTTTGGAAAAAAAAATATTTCTTTAGTTACTTTGGAAAAAAAATATTTTTTTTGTTACTTTGGAAAAAAACATTTTTTTTTAGTTTCTTTGGAAAAAAAATATTTTTTTAGTTACTTTGGAAAAAAAAATATTTTTTTAGTTACTTTGGAAAAAAAAATATTTTTTTAGTTACTTTGGAAAAAAAAATATTTTTTTAGTTTCTTTGGAAAAAAAATATTTTTTTAGTTACTTTGGAAAAAAAAATATTTTTTTAGTTACTTTGGAAAAAAAAATATTTTTTTAGTTACTTTGGAAAAAAAAATATTTTTTTTGTTACTTTGGAAAAAGAAAATATTTTTTTAGTTACTTTGGAAAAAAAAGTTACTTTTTTAGTTACTTTGGAAAAAAAAATATTTTTTTTGTTACTTTGGAAAAAAAAATATTTTTTTTGTTACTTTGGAAAAAATATATATTTTTTTAGTTTCTTTGGAAAATTTTTTTTTTTTTTAGTTACTTTGAAAAAAAAATATTTTTTTAGTTACTTTGGAAAAAAAATATTTTTTTAGTTACTTTGGAAAAAAAAATATTTTTTTAGTTACTTTGGAAAAAAAAATATTTTTTTAGTTACTTTGGAAAAAAAAATATTTTTTTAGTTACTTTGGAAAAAAAATATTTTTTTAGTTTCTTTGGAAAAAAAAATATTTTTTTAGTTACTTTGGAAAAAAAAATATTTTTTTAGTTACTTTGGAAAAAAAATATTTTTTTAGTTTCTTTGGAAAAAAAATATTTTTTTAGTTACTTTGGAAAAAAAGTTACTTTTTTAGTTACTTTGGAAAAAAAAATATTTTTTTAGTTACTTTGGAAAAAAAAATATTTTTTTTGTTACTTTGGAAAAAAAAATATTTTTTTAGTTTCTTTGGAAAAAAAGTTACTTTTTTAGTTACTTTGGAAAAAAAGTTACTTTTTTAGTTACTTTGGAAAAAAAAATATTTTTTTAGTTACTTTGGGAAAAAAAATATTTTTTTAGTTACTTTGGAAAAAAAAATATTTTTTTAGTTACTTTGGAAAAAAAGTTACTTTTTTAGTTACTTTGGAAAAAAAAATATTTTTTTAGTTACTTTGGAAAAAAAATATTTTTTTAGTTACTTTGGAAAAAAAAATATTTTTTTAGTTACTTTGGAAAAAAAAATATTTTTTTAGTTACTTTGGAAAAAAAATATTTTTTTAGTTTCTTTGGAAAAAAAAATATTTTTTTAGTTACTTTGGAAAAAAAAATATTTTTTTAGTTACTTTGGAAAAAAAAATATTTTTTTAGTTACTTTGGAAAAAAAATATTTTTTTAGTTACTTTGGAAAAAAAAATATTTTTTTAGTTACTTTGGAAAAAAAATATTTTTTTAGTTACTTTGGAAAAAAAGTTACTTTTTTAGTTACTTTGGAAAAAAATATATTTTTTAGTTACTTTGGAAAAAAAAAATTTTTTTTTGTTACTTTGAAAAAAAAAAATTTTTTTAGTTACTTTGGAAAAAAAAAAATTTTTTAGTTACTTTGGAAAAAAAAAATTTTTTTAGTTACTTTGGAAAAAAAAATATTTTTTTAGTTACTTTGGAAAAAAAAATATTTTTTTAGTTACTTTGGAAAAAAAAATATTTTTTTAGTTACTTTGGAAAAAAAGTTACTTTTTTAGTTACTTTGGAAAAAAAAATATTTTTTTAGTTACTTTGGAAAAAAAAATATTTTTTTAGTTACTTTGGAAAAAAAATTTTTTTAGTTTCTTTCGAAAAAAATATTTTTTTTTAGTTACTTTGGGAAAAAAAATATTTTTTTAGTTACTTTGGAAAAAAAAATATTTTTTTAGTTACTTTGGAAAAAAAAATATTTTTTTAGTTACTTTGGAAAAAAAATTTTTTTTTAGTTTCTTTGGAAAAAAGTTACTTTTTTAGTTACTTTGGAAAAAAAGTTACTTTTTTAGTTACTTTGGAAAAAAAGTTACTTTTTTAGTTACTTTGGAAAAAAAAATATTTTTTTAGTTACTTTGGAAAAAAAAATATTTTTTTAGTTACTTTGGAAAAAAAAATATTTTTAGTTACTTTGGAAAAGTTACTTTTTTAGTTACTTTGGAAAAAAAAATATTTTTTTAGTTACTTTGGAAAAAAAAATATTTTTTTTGTTACTTTGGAAAAAATATATTTTTTTAGTTACTATGGAAAAAAAAAAAATTTTTAGTTACTTTGGAAAAAAAATTTTTTTTTTAGTTTCTTTGGAAAAAAAAATATTTTTTTACTTACTTTGGAAAAAAAGTTACTTTTTTAGTTACTTTGGAAAAAAAAATATTTTTTTAGTTACTTTGGAAAAAAAAATATTTTTTTTGTTACTTTGGAAAAAAATATATTTTTTTAGTTACTTTGGAAAAAAAAATTTTTTTTAGTTACTTTGGAAAAAAAATTTTTTTTTAGTTTCTTTGGAAATTTTTTTTTTTTTTTAGTTACTTTGGAAAAAAAAAATTTTTTTTAGTTACTTTGGGAAAAAAAATATTTTTTTAGTTTCTTTGGAAAAAAAAATATTTTTTTAGTTACTTTGGAAAAAAAAATATTTTTTTAGTTACTTTGGAAAAAAAGTTACTTTTTTTAGTTACTTTGGAAAAAAAAATATTTTTTTAGTTACTTTGGAAAAAAAAATATTTTTTTAGTTACTTTGGAAAAAAAATATTTTTTTAGTTACTTTGGAAAAAAAAATATTTTTTTAGTTACTTTGGAAAAAAAGTTACTTTTTTAGTTACTTTGGAAAAAAAAATATTTTTTTAGTTACTTTGGAAAAAAAATATATTTTTTTTGTTACTTTGGAAAAAAAAAAAAAAATTAGTTTCTTTGGAATTTTTTTTTTTTTTTTAGTTACTTTGAAAAAAAAAATATTTTTTTAGTTACTTTGGAAAAAAAAATATTTTTTTAGTTACTTTGGAAAAAAAAATATTTTTTTAGTTTCTTTGGAAAAAAAAATATTTTTTTAGTTACTTTGGAAAAAAATATATTTTTTTAGTTACTTTGGAAAAAAAAATATTTTTTTAGTTACTTTGGAAAAAAAAATATTTTTTTAGTTACTTTGGAAAAAAAGTTACTTTTTTAGTTACTTTGGAAAAAAAAATATTTTTTTAGTTACTTTGGAAAAAAAGTTACTTTTTTAGTTACTTTGGAAAAAAAAATATTTTTTTAGTTACTTTGGAAAAAAATATATTTTTTTAGTTACTTTGGAAAAAAAAAATTTTTTTTAGTTTCTTTGGAATTTTTTTTTTTTTTTTTAGTTACTTTGGAAAAAAAAAAAATTTTTTAGTTACTTTGGAAAAAAAATATTTTTTTAGTTACTTTGGAAAAAAAAATATTTTTTTAGTTACTTTGGAAAAAAAAATATTTTTTTAGTTACTTTGGAAAAAAAGTTATTTTTTTAGTTACTTTGGAAAAAAAGTTACTTTTTTAGTTACTTTGGAAAAAAAAATATTTTTTTAGTTACTTTGGAAAAAAAAATATTTTTTTAGTTACTTTGGAAAAAAAGTTACTTTTTTAGTTACTTTGGAAAAAAAAATATTTTTTTTGTTACTTTGGAAAAAAAAATATTTTTTTTGTTACTTTGGAAAAAAAAAAAAAAATTTTGTTACTTTGGAAAAAAAAAAAATTTTTTAGTTTCTTTGGAAAAAATTTTTTTTTTTTAGTTACTTTGGAAAAAAAATTATTTTTTAGTTACTTTGGAAAAAAAAATATTTTTTTAGTTACTTTGGAAAAAAAAATATTTTTTTAGTTACTTTGGAAAAAAAAATATTTTTTTAGTTACTTTGGAAAAAAAAATATTTTTTTAGTTACTTTGGAAAAAAAGTTACTTTTTTAGTTACTTTGGAAAAAAAAATATTTTTTTAGTTACTTTGGAAAAAAAAATATTTTTTTTGTTACTTTGGAAAAAAAATATTTTTTTTGTTACTTTGGAAAAAAAATTTTTTTTTTAGTTTCTTTGGAAATTTTTTTTTTTTTTTAGTTACTTTGGAAAAAAAAATATTTTTTTAGTTACTTTGGAAAAAAAAAAAAATTTTTAGTTACTTTGGAAAAAAAAAAAAATTTTTTGTTACTTTGGAAAAAAAAATATTTTTTTTGTTACTTTGGAAAAAAAAATATTTTTTTTGTTACTTTGGAAAAAAAAATATTTTTTTTGTTACTTTGGAAAAAATTTTTTTTTTTTTGTTACTTTGGAAAAAAAATTTTTTTTTTAGTTACTTTGGGAAAAAAACATTTTTTAGTTACTTTGGAAAAAAAAAAATTTTTTTAGTTACTTTGGAAAAAAAAATATTTTTTTAGTTACTTTGGAAAAAAAAATATTTTTTTAGTTTCTTTGGAAAAAAAAATATTTTTTTAGTTACTTTGGAAAAAAAAATATTTTTTTAGTTACTTTGGAAAAAAAAATATTTCTTTAGTTACTTTGGAAAAAAAATATTTTTTTTGTTACTTTGGAAAAAAACATTTTTTTTTAGTTTCTTTGGAAAAAAAATATTTTTTTAGTTACTTTGGAAAAAAAAATATTTTTTTAGTTACTTTGGAAAAAAAAATATTTTTTTAGTTACTTTGGAAAAAAAAATATTTTTTTAGTTTCTTTGGAAAAAAAAATATTTTTTTAGTTTCTTTGGAAAAAAAATATTTTTTTAGTTACTTTGGAAAAAAAAATATTTTTTTAGTTACTTTGGAAAAAAAAATATTTTTTTAGTTACTTTGGGAAAAAAAATATTTTTTTAGTTACTTTGGAAAAAAAAATATTTTTTTTGTTACTTTGGAAAAAGAAAAAAATTTTTTGTTACTTTGGAAAAAAAATTTTTTTTTTAGTTACTTTGGAAAAAAAAGTTACTTTTTTAGTTACTTTGGAAAAAAAAAATATTTTTTTTGTTACTTTGGAAAAAAAAATATTTTTTTTGTTACTTTGGAAAAAAAAATATTTTTTTTGTTACTTTGGAAAAAAAATATATTTTTTTAGTTTCTTTGGAAAATTTTTTTTTTTTTTAGTTACTTTGGAAAAAAAAATATTTTTTTTGTTACTTTGGAAAAAAAATATATTTTTTTAGTTTCTTTGGAAAATTTTTTTTTTTTTTAGTTACTTTGGAAAAAAAAATATTTTTTTAGTTACTTTGGAAAAAAAATATTTTTTTAGTTACTTTGGAAAAAAATATATTTTTTTAGTTTCTTTGGAAAAAAAAATATTTTTTTAGTTACTTTGGAAAAAAAGTTACTTTTTTAGTTACTTTGGAAAAAAAAATATTTTTTTAGTTACTTTGGAAAAAAAAATATTTTTTTTGTTACTTTGGAAAAAAAAATATTTTTTTAGTTACTTTGGAAAAAAAATATTTTTTTAGTTACTTTGGAAAAAAAATTTTTTTTTTAGTTACTTTGGAAAAAAAATATTTTTTTAGTTTCTTTGGAAAAAAAAATATTTTTTTAGTTACTTTGGAAAAAAAAATATTTTTTTAGTTACTTTGGAAAAAAAATATTTTTTTAGTTTCTTTGGAAAAAAAAATATTTTTTTAGTTACTTTGGAAAAAAAGTTACTTTTTTAGTTAATTTGGAAAAAAAAATATTTTTTTAGTTACTTTGGAAAAAAAAATATTTTTTTTGTTACTTTGGAAAAAAAAATATTTTTTTTGTTACTTTGGAAAAAAAAAAGTTTTTTTGTTACTTTGGAAAAAAAAAAGTTTTTTAGTTACTTTGGAAAAAAATATATTTTTTTAGTTACTTTGGAAAAAAAAATATTTTTTTAGTTACTTTGGAAAAAAAAATATTTTTTTAGTTTCTTTGGAAAAAAAAATATATTTTTTAGTTACTTTGGAAAAAAAAATATTTTTTTAGTTATTTTGGAAAAAAAAATATTTTTTTAGTTACTTTGGAAAAAAAAAATATTTTTTTAGTTACTTTGGAAAAAAAAATATTTTTTTAGTTACTTTGGAAAAAAAAATATTTTTTTAGTTTCTTTGGAAAAAAAGTTACTTTTTTAGTTACTTTGGAAAAAAAGTTACTTTTTTTAGTTACTTTGGAAAAAAAGTTACTTTTTTAGTTACTTTGGAAAAAAAAATATTTTTTTAGTTACTTTGGAAAAAAAAATATTTTTTTAGTTACTTTGGAAAAAAAAATATTTTTTTTGTTACTTTGGAAAAAAAAAATTTTTTTTAGTTACTTTGGAAAAAAAAATATTTTTTTAGTTACTTTGGAAAAAAAATTTTTTTTTTAGTTTCTTTGGAAAAAAAATATTTTTTTTAGTTACTTTGGAAAAAAAAAAATTTTTTTAGTTACTTTGGAAAAAAAAATATTTTTTTAGTTTCTTTGGAAAAAAAAATATTTTTTTAGTTACTTTGGAAAAAGAAATATTTTTTTAGTTACTTTGGAAAAAAAAATATTTTTTTAGTTACTTTGGAAAAAAAATATTTTTTTAGTTACTTTGGAAAAAAAAATATTTTTTTAGTTACTTTGGAAAAAAAAATATTTTTTTAGTTACTTTGGAAAAAAAGTTACTTTTTTAGTTACTTTGGAAAAAAAAATATTTTTTTAGTTACTTTGGAAAAAAAGTTACTTTTTTAGTTACTTTGGAAAAAAAAATATTTTTTTAGTTACTTTGGAAAAAAAAATATTTTTTTTGTTACTTTGGAAAAAAAATTTTTTTTTTAGTTACTTTGGAAAAAAAGTTACTTTTTTAGTTACTTTGGAAAAAATATATTTTTTTAGTTACTTTGGAAAAAAAATATTTTTTTTGTTACTTTGGAAAAAAAAATTTTTTTTTAGTTACTTTGGAAAAAAAAAAAATTTTTTAGTTACTTTGGAAAAAAAATATTTTTTTAGTTACTTTGGAAAAAAAAATATTTTTTTAGTTTCTTTGGAAAAAAGAATATTTTTTTAGTTACTTTGGAAAAAAAAATATTTTTTTAGTTACTTTGGAAAAAAAAATATTTTTTTAGTTACTTTGGAAAAAAAAAATTTTTTTTAGTTTCTTTGGAAAATTTTTTTTTTTTTTAGTTACTTTGGAAAAAAAATATTTTTTTAGTTACTTTGGAAAAAAAAATATTTTTTTAGTTTCTTTGGAAAAAAAAATATTTTTTTAGTTACTTTGGAAAAATAAATATTTTTTTAGTTACTTTGGAAAAAAAAATATTTTTTTAGTTACTTTGGAAAAAAAATATTTTTTTAGTTACTTTGGAAAAAAAAATATTTTTTTAGTTACTTTGGAAAAAAAAATATTTTTTTAGTTACTTTGGAAAAAAAGTTACTTTTTTAGTTACTTTGGAAAAAAAGTTACTTTTTTAGTTACTTTGGAAAAAAAAATATTTTTTTAGTTACTTTGGAAAAAAAGTTACTTTTTTAGTTACTTTGGAAAAAAAAATATTTTTTTAGTTACTTTGGAAAAAAAAATATTTTTTTTGTTACTTTGGAAAAAAAAATATTTTTTTAGTTACTTTGGAAAAAAAGTTACTTTTTTAGTTACTTTGGAAAAAAAATATTTTTTTAGTTACTTTGGAAAAAAAATATTTTTTTTGTTACTTTGGAAAAAAAAATATTTTTTTAGTTACTTTGGAAAAAAAATATTTTTTTAGTTTCTTTGGAAAAAAGAATATTTTTTTAGTTACTTTGGAAAAAAAAATTTTTTTTTAGTTACTTTGGAAAAAAATATTTTTTTTTTGTTACTTTGGAAAAAAAAATATTTTTTTAGTTACTTTGGAAAAAAAAAATTTTTTTAGTTACTTTGGAAAAAAAAAATTTTTTTAGTTACTTTGGGAAAGAAAATATTTTTTTAGTTACTTTGGAAAAAAAGTTACTTTTTTTGTTACTTTGGAAAAAAAAAATTTTTTTTAGTTACTTTGGAAAAAAAAAAAATTTTTTTGTTACTTTGGAAAAAAATATATTTTTTTAGTTACTTTGGAAAAAAAAAATTTTTTTTAGTTACTTTGGAAAAAAAAATATTTTTTTAGTTACTTTGGAAAAAAAAATATTTTTTTAGTTACTTTGGAAAAAAAGTTACTTTTTTAGTTACTTTGGAAAAAAAAAAATTTTTTTTAGTTACTTTGGAAAAAAAAATATTTTTTTAGTTACTTTGGAAAAAAAAATATTTTTTTAGTTACTTTGGAAAAAAAGTTACTTTTTTAGTTACTTTGGAAAAAAAATATGTTTTTAGTTACTTTGGAAAAAAAATATTTTTTTAGTTTCTTTGGAAAAAAAAATATTTTTTTAGTTACTTTGGAAAAAAAAAATTTTTTTTAGTTTCTTTGGAAAAATTTTTTTTTTTTTAGTTACTTTGGAAAAAAATTTATTTTTTTAGTACTTCGGAAAAAAAAATATTTTTTTAGTTACTTTGGAAAAAAAAATATTTTTTTAGTTACTTTGGAAAAAGAAATATTTTTTTAGTTACTTTGGAAAAAAAAATATTTTTTTAGTTACTTTGGAAAAAAAATATTTTTTTAGTTACTTTGGAAAAAAAAATATTTTTTTAGTTACTTTGGAAAAAAAAATATTTTTTTTGTTACTTTGGAAAAAAAGTTACTTTTTTAGTTACTTTGGAAAAAAAAATATTTTTTTAGTTACTTTGGAAAAAAAAATATTTTTTTAGTTTCTTTGGAAAATTTTTTTTTTTTTTAGTTACTTTGGAAAAAAAATATTTTTTTAGTTACTTTGGAAAAAAAAATATTTTTTTAGTTTCTTTGGAAAAAAAAATATTTTTTTAGTTACTTTGGAAAAATAAATATTTTTTTAGTTACTTTGGAAAAAAAAATATTTTTTTAGTTACTTTGGAAAAAAAATATTTTTTTAGTTACTTTGGAAAAAAAAATATTTTTTTAGTTACTTTGGAAAAAAAAATATTTTTTTAGTTACTTTGGAAAAAAAGTTACTTTTTTAGTTACTTTGGAAAAAAAGTTACTTTTTTAGTTACTTTGGAAAAAAAAATATTTTTTTAGTTACTTTGGAAAAAAAGTTACTTTTTTAGTTACTTTGGAAAAAAAAATATTTTTTTAGTTACTTTGGAAAAAAAAATATTTTTTTTGTTACTTTGGAAAAAAAAATTTTTTTTTAGTTACTTTGGAAAAAAAGTTACTTTTTTAGTTACTTTGGAAAAAAAATATTTTTTTAGTTACTTTGGAAAAAAAATATTTTTTTTGTTACTTTGGAAAAAAAAATTTTTTTTTAGTTACTTTGGAAAAAAAAAAAATTTTTTAGTTACTTTGGAAAAAAAATATTTTTTTAGTTACTTTGGAAAAAAAAATATTTTTTTAGTTTCTTTGGAAAAAAGAATATTTTTTTAGTTACTTTGGAAAAAAAAATATTTTTTTAGTTACTTTGGAAAAAAAAATATTTTTTTAGTTACTTTGGAAAAAAAAATTTTTTTTTAGTTTCTTTGGAAAATTTTTTTTTTTTTTAGTTACTTTGGAAAAAAAATATTTTTTTAGTTACTTTGGAAAAAAAAATATTTTTTTAGTTTCTTTGGAAAAAAAAATATTTTTTTAGTTACTTTGGAAAAATAAATATTTTTTTAGTTACTTTGGAAAAAAAAATATTTTTTTAGTTACTTTGGAAAAAAAATATTTTTTTAGTTACTTTGGAAAAAAAAATATTTTTTTAGTTACTTTGGAAAAAAAAATATTTTTTTAGTTACTTTGGAAAAAAAGTTACTTTTTTAGTTACTTTGGAAAAAAAGTTACTTTTTTAGTTACTTTGGAAAAAAAAATATTTTTTTAGTTACTTTGGAAAAAAAGTTACTTTTTTAGTTACTTTGGAAAAAAAAATATTTTTTTAGTTACTTTGGAAAAAAAAATATTTTTTTTGTTACTTTGGAAAAAAAAATATTTTTTTAGTTACTTTGGAAAAAAAGTTACTTTTTTAGTTACTTTGGAAAAAAAAATATTTTTTTAGTTACTTTGGAAAAAAAATATTTTTTTTGTTACTTTGGAAAAAAAAAAATTTTTTTAGTTACTTTGGAAAAAAAATATTTTTTTAGTTTCTTTGGAAAAAAGAATATTTTTTTAGTTACTTTGGAAAAAAAAATTTTTTTTTAGTTACTTTGGAAAAAAATATTTTTTTTTTGTTACTTTGGAAAAAAAAATATTTTTTTAGTTACTTTGGAAAAAAAAAAAATTTTTTAGTTACTTTGGAAAAAAAAAATTTTTTTAGTTACTTTGGGAAAGAAAATATTTTTTTAGTTACTTTGGAAAAAAAGTTACTTTTTTTGTTACTTTGGAAAAAAAAAATTTTTTTTAGTTACTTTGGAAAAAAAAAAAATTTTTTTGTTACTTTGGAAAAAAATATATTTTTTTAGTTACTTTGGAAAAAAAAAATTTTTTTTAGTTACTTTGGAAAAAAAAATATTTTTTTAGTTACTTTGGAAAAAAAAATATTTTTTTAGTTACTTTGGAAAAAAAGTTACTTTTTTAGTTACTTTGGAAAAAAAAAATTTTTTTTTAGTTACTTTGGAAAAAAAAATATTTTTTTAGTTACTTTGGAAAAAAAAATATTTTTTTAGTTACTTTGGAAAAAAAGTTACTTTTTTAGTTACTTTGGAAAAAAAATATGTTTTTAGTTACTTTGGAAAAAAAATATTTTTTTAGTTTCTTTGGAAAAAAAAATATTTTTTTAGTTACTTTGGAAAAAAAAAATTTTTTTTAGTTTCTTTGGAAAAATTTTTTTTTTTTTAGTTACTTTGGAAAAAAAATTATTTTTTTAGTACTTCGGAAAAAAAAATATTTTTTTAGTTACTTTGGAAAAAAAAATATTTTTTTAGTTACTTTGGAAAAAGAAATATTTTTTTAGTTACTTTGGAAAAAAAAATATTTTTTTAGTTACTTTGGAAAAAAAATATTTTTTTAGTTACTTTGGAAAAAAAAATATTTTTTTAGTTACTTTGGAAAAAAAAATATTTTTTTTGTTACTTTGGAAAAAAAGTTACTTTTTTAGTTACTTTGGAAAAAAAATATTTTTTTAGTTACTTTGGAAAAAAAAATATTTTTTTAGTTTCTTTGGAAAATTTTTTTTTTTTTTAGTTACTTTGGAAAAAAAATATTTTTTTAGTTACTTTGGAAAAAAAAATATTTTTTTAGTTTCTTTGGAAAAAAAAATATTTTTTTAGTTACTTTGGAAAAATAAATATTTTTTTAGTTACTTTGGAAAAAAAAATATTTTTTTAGTTACTTTGGAAAAAAAATATTTTTTTAGTTACTTTGGAAAAAAAAATATTTTTTTAGTTACTTTGGAAAAAAAAATATTTTTTTAGTTACTTTGGAAAAAAAGTTACTTTTTTAGTTACTTTGGAAAAAAAGTTACTTTTTTAGTTACTTTGGAAAAAAAATATTTTTTTAGTTACTTTGGAAAAAAAGTTACTTTTTTAGTTACTTTGGAAAAAAAAATATTTTTTTAGTTACTTTGGAAAAAAAAATATTTTTTTTGTTACTTTGAAAAAAAAAATATTTTTTTAGTTACTTTGGAAAAAAAGTTACTTTTTTAGTTACTTTGGAAAAAAAAATATTTTTTTAGTTACTTTGGAAAAAAAATATTTTTTTTGTTACTTTGGAAAAAAAAATATTTTTTTAGTTACTTTGGAAAAAAAATATTTTTTTAGTTTCTTTGGAAAAAAGAATATTTTTTTAGTTACTTTGGAAAAAAAAAATTTTTTTAGTTACTTTGGAAAAAAATATATTTTTTTTGTTACTTTGGAAAAAAAAATATTTTTTTAGTTACTTTGGAAAAAAAAAAAATTTTTTAGTTACTTTGGAAAAAAAAAATTTTTTTAGTTACTTTGGGAAAGAAAATATTTTTTTAGTTACTTTGGAAAAAAAGTTACTTTTTTTGTTACTTTGGAAAAAAAAAAAATTTTTTAGTTACTTTGGAAAAAAAAAAAAATTTTTTGTTACTTTGGAAAAAAATATATTTTTTTAGTTACTTTGGAAAAAAAAAAATTTTTTTAGTTACTTTGGAAAAAAAAATATTTTTTTAGTTACTTTGGAAAAAAAAATATTTTTTTAGTTACTTTGGAAAAAAAGTTACTTTTTTAGTTACTTTGGAAAAAAAAAAATTTTTTTTAGTTACTTTGGAAAAAAAAATATTTTTTTAGTTACTTTGGAAAAAAAAATATTTTTTTAGTTACTTTGGAAAAAAAGTTACTTTTTTAGTTACTTTGGAAAAAAAAATATGTTTTTAGTTACTTTGGAAAAAAAATATTTTTTTAGTTTCTTTGGAAAAAAAAATATTTTTTTAGTTACTTTGGAAAAAAAAAAAATTTTTTAGTTTCTTTGGAAAATTTTTTTATTTTTTAGTTACTTTGGAAAAAAAATTATTTTTTTAGTACTTCGGAAAAAAAAATATTTTTTTAGTTACTTTGGAAAAAAAAATATTTTTTTAGTTACTTTGGAAAAAGAAATATTTTTTTAGTTACTTTGGAAAAAAAAATATTTTTTTAGTTACTTTGGAAAAAAAATATTTTTTTAGTTACTTTGGAAAAAAAAATATTTTTTTAGTTACTTTGGAAAAAAAAATATTTTTTTTGTTACTTTGGAAAAAAAGTTACTTTTTTAGTTACTTTGGAAAAAAAAATATTTTTTTAGTTACTTTGGAAAAAAAAATATTTTTTTAGTTACTTTGGAAAAAAAGTTACTTTTTTAGTTACTTTGGAAAAAAAATATTTTTTTAGTTACTTTGGAAAAAAAAATATTTTTTTTGTTACTTTGGAAAAAAAAATATTTTTTTAGTTACTTTGGAAAAAAAAATTTTTTTTTAGTTACTTTGGAAAAAAAAATATTTTTTTTGTTACTTTGGAAAAAAAAATATTTTTTTAGTTTCTTTGGAAAAAAAAATATTTTTTTAGTTACTTTGGAAAAAAAAATATTTTTTTAGTTACTTTGGAAAAAAAAATATTTTTTTAGTTACTTTGGAAAAAAAAATATTTTTTTAGTTACTTTGGAAAAAAAGTTACTTTTTTAGTTACTTTGGAAAAAAAAATATTTTTTTAGTTACTTTGGAAAAAAAAATATTTTTTTTGTTACTTTGGAAAAAAAAATATTTTTTTAGTTACTTTGGAAAAAAAGTTACTTTTTTAGTTACTTTGGAAAAAAAAATATTTTTTTTGTTACTTTGGAAAAAAAAATATTTTTTTAGTTACTTTGGAAAAAAAAAATTTTTTTAGTTACTTTGGAAAAAAAATATTTTTTTAGTTACTTTGGAAAAAAAAATATTTTTTTAGTTTCTTTGGAAAAAAGAATATTTTTTTAGTTACTTTGGAAAAAAAAAATTTTTTTAGTTACTTTGGAAAAAAATATATTTTTTTAGTTACTTTGGAAAAAAAAAATTTTTTTTAGTTACTTTGGAAAAAAAAATATTTTTTTAGTTACTTTGGAAAAAAAAATTTTTTTTTAGTTTCTTTGGAAAATTTTTTTTTTTTTTAGTTACTTTGGAAAAAAAATATTTTTTTAGTTACTTTGGAAAAAAAAATATTTTTTTAGTTTCTTTGGAAAAAAAAATATTTTTTTAGTTACTTTGGAAAAATAAATATTTTTTTAGTTACTTTGGAAAAAAAAATATTTTTTTAGTTACTTTGGAAAAAAAATATTTTTTTAGTTACTTTGGAAAAAAAAATATTTTTTTAGTTACTTTGGAAAAAAAAATATTTTTTTAGTTACTTTGGAAAAAAAGTTACTTTTTTAGTTACTTTGGAAAAAAAGTTACTTTTTTAGTTACTTTGGAAAAAAAATTATTTTTTTAGTTACTTTGGAAAAAAAGTTACTTTTTTAGTTACTTTGGAAAAAAAAATATTTTTTTAGTTACTTTGGAAAAAAAAATATTTTTTTTGTTACTTTGGAAAAAAAAATATTTTTTTAGTTACTTTGGAAAAAAAGTTACTTTTTTAGTTACTTTGGAAAAAAAAATATTTTTTTAGTTACTTTGGAAAAAAAATATTTTTTTTGTTACTTTGGAAAAAAAAATATTTTTTTAGTTACTTTGGAAAAAAAATATTTTTTTAGTTTCTTTGGAAAAAAGAATATTTTTTTAGTTACTTTGGAAAAAAAAAATTTTTTTTAGTTACTTTGGAAAAAAATATATTTTTTTTGTTACTTTGGAAAAAAAAATATTTTTTTAGTTACTTTGGAAAAAAAAATATTTTTTTAGTTACTTTGGAAAAAAAAATATTTTTTTAGTTTCTTTGGAAAAAAAAATATTTTTTTAGTTACTTTGGAAAAATAAATATTTTTTTAGTTACTTTGGAAAAAAAAATATTTTTTTAGTTACTTTGGAAAAAAAATATTTTTTTAGTTACTTTGGAAAAAAAAATATTTTTTTAGTTACTTTGGAAAAAAAAATATTTTTTTAGTTACTTTGGAAAAAAAGTTACTTTTTTAGTTACTTTGGAAAAAAAGTTACTTTTTTAGTTACTTTGGAAAAAAAATTATTTTTTTAGTTACTTTGGAAAAAAAGTTACTTTTTTAGTTACTTTGGAAAAAAAAATATTTTTTTAGTTACTTTGGAAAAAAAAATATTTTTTTTGTTACTTTGGAAAAAAAAATATTTTTTTAGTTACTTTGGAAAAAAAGTTACTTTTTTAGTTACTTTGGAAAAAAAAATATTTTTTTAGTTACTTTGGAAAAAAAATATTTTTTTTGTTACTTTGGAAAAAAAAATATTTTTTTAGTTACTTTGGAAAAAAAATATTTTTTTAGTTTCTTTGGAAAAAAGAATATTTTTTTAGTTACTTTGGAAAAAAAAATTTTTTTTTAGTTACTTTGGAAAAAAATATATTTTTTTTGTTACTTTGGAAAAAAAAATATTTTTTTAGTTACTTTGGAAAAAAAAAATTTTTTTTAGTTACTTTGGAAAAAAAAAATTTTTTTAGTTACTTTGGGAAAGAAAATATTTTTTTAGTTACTTTGGAAAAAAAGTTACTTTTTTTGTTACTTTGGAAAAAAAAAATTTTTTTTAGTTACTTTGGAAAAAAAAAAAATTTTTTTGTTACTTTGGAAAAAAATATATTTTTTTAGTTACTTTGGAAAAAAAAAATTTTTTTTAGTTACTTTGGAAAAAAAAATATTTTTTTAGTTACTTTGGAAAAAAAAATATTTTTTTAGTTACTTTGGAAAAAAAGTTACTTTTTTAGTTACTTTGGAAAAAAAAAAATTTTTTTTAGTTACTTTGGAAAAAAAAATATTTTTTTAGTTACTTTGGAAAAAAAAATATTTTTTTAGTTACTTTGGAAAAAAAGTTACTTTTTTAGTTACTTTGGAAAAAAAAATATGTTTTTAGTTACTTTGGAAAAAAAATATTTTTTTAGTTTCTTTGGAAAAAAAAATATTTTTTTAGTTACTTTGGAAAAAAAAATTTTTTTTTAGTTTCTTTGGAAAAATTTTTTTTTTTTTAGTTACTTTGGAAAAAAAATTATTTTTTTAGTACTTCGGAAAAAAAAATATTTTTTTAGTTACTTTGGAAAAAAAAATATTTTTTTAGTTACTTTGGAAAAAGAAATATTTTTTTAGTTACTTTGGAAAAAAAAATATTTTTTTAGTTACTTTGGAAAAAAAAATATTTTTTTAGTTACTTTGGAAAAAAAGTTACTTTTTTAGTTACTTTGGAAAAAAAAATATGTTTTTAGTTACTTTGGAAAAAAAATATTTTTTTAGTTTCTTTGGAAAAAAAAATATTTTTTTAGTTACTTTGGAAAAAAAAAAATTTTTTTAGTTTCTTTGGAAAAATTTTTTTTTTTTTAGTTACTTTGGAAAAAAAATTATTTTTTTAGTACTTCGGAAAAAAAAATATTTTTTTAGTTACTTTGGAAAAAAAAATATTTTTTTAGTTACTTTGGAAAAAGAAATATTTTTTTAGTTACTTTGGAAAAAAAAATATTTTTTTAGTTACTTTGGAAAAAAAATATTTTTTTAGTTACTTTGGAAAAAAAAATATTTTTTTAGTTACTTTGGAAAAAAAATTATTTTTTTTGTTACTTTGGAAAAAAAGTTACTTTTTTAGTTACTTTGGAAAAAAAAATATTTTTTTAGTTACTTTGGAAAAAAAAATATTTTTTTAGTTACTTTGGAAAAAAAGTTACTTTTTTAGTTACTTTGGAAAAAAAATATTTTTTTAGTTACTTTGGAAAAAAAAATATTTTTTTTGTTACTTTGGAAAAAAAAATATTTTTTTAGTTACTTTGGAAAAAAAATTTTTTTTTTAGTTACTTTGGAAAAAAAAATATTTTTTTTGTTACTTTGGAAAAAAAAATATTTTTTTAGTTTCTTTGGAAAAAAAAATATTTTTTTAGTTACTTTGGAAAAAAAAATATTTTTTTAGTTACTTTGGAAAAAAAAATATTTTTTTAGTTACTTTGGAAAAAAAAATATTTTTTTAGTTACTTTGGAAAAAAAGTTACTTTTTTAGTTACTTTGGAAAAAAAAATATTTTTTTAGTTACTTTGGAAAAAAAAATATTTTTTTTGTTACTTTGGAAAAAAAAATATTTTTTTAGTTACTTTGGAAAAAAAGTTACTTTTTTAGTTACTTTGGAAAAAAAAATATTTTTTTTGTTACTTTGGAAAAAAAAATATTTTTTTAGTTACTTTGGAAAAAAAAAATTTTTTTAGTTACTTTGGAAAAAAAATATTTTTTTAGTTACTTTGGAAAAAAAAATATTTTTTTAGTTTCTTTGGAAAAAAGAATATTTTTTTAGTTACTTTGGAAAAAAAAAATTTTTTTAGTTACTTTGGAAAAAAATATATTTTTTTAGTTACTTTGGAAAAAAAAAATTTTTTTTAGTTACTTTGGAAAAAAAAATATTTTTTTAGTTACTTTGGAAAAAAAAATTTTTTTTTAGTTTCTTTGGAAATTTTTTTTTTTTTTTAGTTACTTTGGAAAAAAAATATTTTTTTAGTTACTTTGGAAAAAAAAATATTTTTTTAGTTTCTTTGGAAAAAAAAATATTTTTTTAGTTACTTTGGAAAAATAAATATTTTTTTAGTTACTTTGGAAAAAAAAATATTTTTTTAGTTACTTTGGAAAAAAAATATTTTTTTAGTTACTTTGGAAAAAAAAATATTTTTTTAGTTACTTTGGAAAAAAAAATATTTTTTTAGTTACTTTGGAAAAAAAGTTACTTTTTTAGTTACTTTGGAAAAAAAGTTACTTTTTTAGTTACTTTGGAAAAAAAATTATTTTTTTAGTTACTTTGGAAAAAAAGTTACTTTTTTAGTTACTTTGGAAAAAAAAATATTTTTTTAGTTACTTTGGAAAAAAAAATATTTTTTTTGTTACTTTGGAAAAAAAAATATTTTTTTAGTTACTTTGGAAAAAAAGTTACTTTTTTAGTTACTTTGGAAAAAAAAATATTTTTTTAGTTACTTTGGAAAAAAAATATTTTTTTTGTTACTTTGGAAAAAAAAATATTTTTTTAGTTACTTTGGAAAAAAAATATTTTTTTAGTTTCTTTGGAAAAAAGAATATTTTTTTAGTTACTTTGGAAAAAAAAATTTTTTTTTAGTTACTTTGGAAAAAAATATATTTTTTTTGTTACTTTGGAAAAAAAAATATTTTTTTAGTTACTTTGGAAAAAAAAAATTTTTTTTAGTTACTTTGGAAAAAAAAAATTTTTTTAGTTACTTTGGGAAAGAAAATATTTTTTTAGTTACTTTGGAAAAAAAGTTACTTTTTTTGTTACTTTGGAAAAAAAAAATTTTTTTTAGTTACTTTGGAAAAAAAAAAAAATTTTTTGTTACTTTGGAAAAAAATATATTTTTTTAGTTACTTTGGAAAAAAAAAATTTTTTTTAGTTACTTTGGAAAAAAAAATATTTTTTTAGTTACTTTGGAAAAAAAAATATTTTTTTAGTTACTTTGGAAAAAAAGTTACTTTTTTAGTTACTTTGGAAAAAAAAAAATTTTTTTTAGTTACTTTGGAAAAAAAAATATTTTTTTAGTTACTTTGGAAAAAAAAATATTTTTTTAGTTACTTTGGAAAAAAAGTTACTTTTTTAGTTACTTTGGAAAAAAAAATATGTTTTTAGTTACTTTGGAAAAAAAATATTTTTTTAGTTTCTTTGGAAAAAAAAATATTTTTTTAGTTACTTTGGAAAAAAAAATTTTTTTTTAGTTTCTTTGGAAAAATTTTTTTTTTTTTAGTTACTTTGGAAAAAAAATTATTTTTTTAGTACTTCGGAAAAAAAAATATTTTTTTAGTTACTTTGGAAAAAAAAATATTTTTTTAGTTACTTTGGAAAAAGAAATATTTTTTTAGTTACTTTGGAAAAAAAAATATTTTTTTAGTTACTTTGGAAAAAAAATATTTTTTTAGTTACTTTGGAAAAAAAAATATTTTTTTAGTTACTTTGGAAAAAAAAATATTTTTTTTGTTACTTTGGAAAAAAAGTTACTTTTTTAGTTACTTTGGAAAAAAAAAAATTTTTTTAGTTACTTTGGAAAAAAAAATATTTTTTTAGTTACTTTGGAAAAAAAGTTACTTTTTTAGTTACTTTGGAAAAAAAATATTTTTTTAGTTACTTTGGAAAAAAAAATTTTTTTTTAGTTACTTTGGAAAAAAAAATATTTTTTTTGTTACTTTGGAAAAAAAAATATTTTTTTAGTTTCTTTGGAAAAAAAAATATTTTTTTAGTTACTTTGGAAAAAAAAAATTTTTTTTAGTTACTTTGGAAAAAAAAATATTTTTTTAGTTACTTTGGAAAAAAAAATATTTTTTTAGTTACTTTGGAAAAAAAGTTACTTTTTTAGTTACTTTGGAAAAAAAAATATTTTTTTAGTTACTTTGGAAAAAAAAATATTTTTTTTGTTACTTTGGAAAAAAAAATATTTTTTTAGTTACTTTGGAAAAAAAGTTACTTTTTTAGTTACTTTGGAAAAAAAAATATTTTTTTTGTTACTTTGGAAAAAAAAATATTTTTTTAGTTACTTTGGAAAAAAAAAAATTTTTTAGTTACTTTGGAAAAAAAATATTTTTTTAGTTACTTTGGAAAAAAAAATATTTTTTTAGTTTCTTTGGAAAAAAGAATATTTTTTTAGTTACTTTGGAAAAAAAAATTTTTTTAGTTACTTTGGAAAAAAATATATTTTTTTAGTTACTTTGGAAAAAAAAATTTTTTTTTAGTTACTTTGGAAAAAAATATATTTTTTTAGTTACTTTGGAAAAAAAAATATTTTTTTAGTTACTTTGGAAAAAAATATATTTTTTTAGTTTCTTTGGAAAAAAAAATATTTTTTTAGTTTCTTTGGAAAAAAAAATATTTTTTTAGTTACTTTGGAAAAAAAATATTTTTTTAGTTACTTTGGTAAAAAAAAAATTTTTTAGTTACTTTGGAAAAAAAGTTACTTTTTTTGTTACTTTGGAAAAAAAAATATTTTTTTAGTTACTTTGGAAATTTTTTTTTTTTTTTTGTTACTTTGGAAAAAAAAATATTTTTTTAGTTACTTTGGAAAAAAAAAAAATTTTTTAGTTACTTTGGAAAAAAATATATTTTTTTAGTTACTTTGGAAACAAAAATATTTTTTTAGTTACTTTGGAAAAAAAAATATTTTTTTTGTTACTTTGGAAAAAAAAATTTTTTTTTAGTTACTTTGGAAAAAAAATATTTTTTTAGTTACTTTGGAAAAAAAAAAATTTTTTTAGTTACTTTGGAAAAAAAATATTTTTTTAGTTACTTTGGAAAAAAAAATATTTTTTTAGTTACTTTGGAAAAAGAAATATTTTTTTAGTTACTTTGGAAAAAAAAATATTTTTTTAGTTACTTTGGAAAAAAAATATTTTTTTAGTTACTTTGGAAAAAAAAATATTTTTTTAGTTACTTTGGAAAAAAAAATATTTTTTTAGTTACTTTGGAAAAAAAGTTACTTTTTTAGTTACTTTGGAAAAAAAAATATTTTTTTAGTTACTTTGGAAAAAAAAATATTTTTTTTGTTACTTTGGAAAAAAAAATATTTTTTTAGTTACTTTGGAAAAAAAGTTACTTTTTTAGTTACTTTGGAAAAAAAAATATTTTTTTAGTTACTTTGGAAAAAAAAATATTTTTTTAGTTACTTTGGAAAAAAAATAATTTTTTAGTTACTTTAAAAAAATATATTTTTTTTGTTACTTTGGAAAAAAAAATATTTTTTTTGTTACTTTGGAAAAAAAGTTACTTTTTTAGTTACTTTGGAAAAAAAAATATTTTTTTAGTTACTTTGGAAAAAAAGTTACTTTTTTAGTTACTTTGGAAAAAAAAATATTTTTTTAGTTACTTTGGAAAAAAAAATATTTTTCTAGTTACTTTGGAAAAAAAACATTTTTTTTAGTTACTTTGGAAAAAAAAAAATTTTTTTAGTTACTTTGGAAAAAAAGTTACTTTTTTAGTTTCTTTGGAAAAAATTTTTTTTTTTTAGTTACTTTGGAAAAAAAAATATTTTTTTTGTTACTTTGGAAAAAAAAATATTTTTTTAGTTACTTTGGAAAAAAAATATTTTTTTAGTTACTTTGGAAAAAAATATATTTTTTTAGTTACTTTGGAAAAAAAAATATTTTTTTTGTTACTTTGGAAAAAAAAATATTTTTTTAGTTACTTTGGAAAAAAAAATATTTTTTTAGTTACTTTGGAAAAAAAATATTTTTTTAGTTACTTTGGAAAAAAAAATATTTTTTTAGTTACTTTTGAAAAAAAGTTACTTTTTTAGTTACTTTGGAAAAAAAAAATTTTTTTTAGTTACTTTGGAAAAAAATATATTTTTTTAGTTTCTTTGGAAAAAAATATTTTTTTTTAGTTACTTTGGAAAAAAAAATATTTTTTTAGTTACTTTGGAAAAAAAAATATTTTTTTAGTTTCTTTGGAAAAAAAATATTTTTTTTGTTACTTTGGAAAAAAAAATATTTTTTTAGTTACTTTGGAAAAATTTTTTTTTTTTTAGTTACTTTGGAAAAAAAAATATGTTTTTTGTTACTTTGGAAAAAAAAATATTTTTTTAGTTTCTTTGGAAAAAAAAATATTTTTTTAGTTACTTTGGAAAAAAAAATATTTTTTTAGTTACTTTGGAAAAAAAATATTTTTTTAGTTACTTTGGAAAAAAAAATATTTTTTTAGTTACTTTGGAAAAAAAGTTACTTTTTTAGTTACTTTGGAAAAAAAAATATTTTTTTAGTTACTTTGGAAAAAAAAATATTTTTTTAGTTACTTTGGAAAAAAAAATATTTTTTTAGTTACTTTGGAAAAAAAGTTACTTTTTTAGTTACTTTGGAAAAAAAAATATTTTTTTAGTTACTTTGGAAAAAAAATATTTTTTTTGTTACTTTGGAAAAAAAAATATTTTTTTAGTTACTTTGGAAAACAAAATATTTTTTTAGTTACTTTGGAAAAAAAATATTTTTTTAGTTACTTTGGAAAAAAAAATATTTTTTTAGTTTCTTTGGAAAAAAGAATATTTTTTTAGTTACTTTGGAAAAAAAAATATTTTTTTAGTTACTTTGGAAAAAAAAATATTTTTTTAGTTACTTTGGAAAAAAAATATTTTTTTAGTTTCTTTGGAAAAAAAAATATTTTTTTAGTTACTTTGGAAAAAAAAATATTTTTTTAGTTACTTTGGAAAAAAAAATATTTTTTTTGTTACTTTGGAAAAAAAAATATTTTTTTAGTTACTTTGGAAAAAAAAAATTTTTTTTAGTTACTTTGGAAAAAAAAAATTTTTTAGTTACTTTGGGAAAAAAAAATTTTTTTAGTTACTTTGGAAAAAAGTTACTTTTTTTGTTACTTTGGAAAAAAAAATATTTTTTTTAGTTACTTTGGAAAAAAAAAATTTTTTTTTGTTACTTTGGAAAAAAAAATATTTTTTTAGTTACTTTGGAAAAAAAAATATTTTTTTAGTTACTTTGGAAAAAAAGTTACTTTTTTAGTTACTTTGGAAAAAAAAATATTTTTTTAGTTACTTTGGAAAAAAAAATATTTTTTTAGTTACTTTGGAAAAAAAAATATTTTTTTAGTTACTTTGGAAAAAAAGT
The DNA here is from genome assembly GCF_949748355.1 of Melanostigma gelatinosum. Taxonomy (NCBI): domain Eukaryota; kingdom Metazoa; phylum Chordata; class Actinopteri; order Perciformes; family Zoarcidae; genus Melanostigma; species Melanostigma gelatinosum. The sequence continues at coordinate 195,444 of NW_027635299.1, read as the reverse complement.
TACTTTTTTAGTTACTTTGGAAAAAAAAATATTTTTTTAGTTACTTTGGAAAAAAAATATTTTTTTTGTTACTTTGGAAAAAAAAATATTTTTTTAGTTACTTTGGAAAAAAAAATATTTTTTTAGTTACTTTGGAAAAAAAATATTTTTTTAGTTACTTTGGAAAAAAAAATATTTTTTTAGTTTCTTTGGAAAAAAGAATATTTTTTTAGTTACTTTGGAAAAAAAAATATTTTTTTAGTTACTTTGGAAAAAAAAATATTTTTTTAGTTACTTTGGAAAAAAAATATTTTTTTAGTTTCTTTGGAAAAAAAAATATTTTTTTAGTTACTTTGGAAAAAAAAATATTTTTTTAGTTACTTTGGAAAAAAAAATATTTTTTTTGTTACTTTGGAAAAAAAAATATTTTTTTAGTTACTTTGGAAAAAAAAATTTTTTTTTAGTTACTTTGGAAAAAAAAAATGTTTTAGTTACTTTGGGAAAAAAAATATTTTTTTAGTTACTTTGGAAAAAAGTTACTTTTTTTGTTACTTTGGAAAAAAAAAATTTTTTTTAGTTACTTTGGAAAAAAAAAATTTTTTTTTGTTACTTTGGAAAAAAAAATATTTTTTTAGTTACTTTGGGAAAAAAAAATTTTTTTTAGTTACTTTGGAAAAAAAAATATTTTTTTAGTTACTTTGGAAAAAAAAATATTTTTTTAGTTACTTTGGAAAAAAAGTTACTTTTTTAGTTACTTTGGAAAAAAAAATATTTTTTAGTTACTTTGGAAACAAAATATTTTTTTAGTTTCTTTGGAAAAAAAAATATTTTTTTAGTTACTTTGGAAAAAAAAATATTTTTTTAGTTTCTTTGGAAAAAAATATATTTTTTTAGTTTCTTTGGAAAAAAATATATTTTTTTAGTTACTTTGGAAAAAAAATATTTTTTTAGTTACTTTGGGAAAAAAAATATTTTTTTAGTTACTTTGGAAAAAAAGTTACTTTTTTTGTTACTTTGGGAAAAAAAATATTTTTTTAGTTACTTTGGAAAAAAAAAATAATTTTTTGTTACTTTGGAAAAAAAAATATTTTTTTAGTTACTTTGGAAAAAAAAATTTTTTTTTAGTTACTTTGGAAAAAAAATTATTTTTTTAGTTACTTTGGAAAAAAAAATATTTTTTTAGTTACTTTGGAAAAAAAAATATTTTTTTTGTTACTTTGGAAAAAAAAAAATTTTTTTAGTTACTTTGGAAAAAAATATATTTTTTTAGTTACTTTGGAAAAAAAAAATTTTTTTTGTTACTTTGGAAAAAAAAATATTTTTTTAGTTACTTTGGAAAAAAAATATTTTTTTAGTTTCTTTGGAAAAAAAAATATTTTTTTAGTTACTTTGGAAAAAAAATATTTTTTTAGTTACTTTGGAAAAAAAAATATTTTTTTAGTTACTTTGGAAAAAAAAATATTTTTTTAGTTACTTTGGAAAAAAAGTTACTTTTTTAGTTACTTTGGAAAAAAAATATTTTTTTAGTTACTTTGGAAAAAAAATTATTTTTTTTGTTACTTTGGAAAAAAAAATATTTTTTTAGTTACTTTGGAAAAAAAAATATTTTTTTAGTTACTTTGGAAAAAAAATAATTTTTTAGTTACTTTAAAAAAATATATTTTTTTTGTTACTTTGGGAAAAAAAATATTTTTTTAGTTACTTTAAAAAAATATATTTTTTTTGTTACTTTGGGAAAAAAAATATTTTTTTTGTTACTTTGGAAAAAAAAATATTTTTTTTGTTACTTTGGAAAAAAAAATATTTTTTTAGTTTCTTTGGAAAAAAAAATATTTTTTTAGTTACTTTGGAAAAAAAAATATTTTTTTAGTTACTTTGGAAAAAAAAATATTTTTTTAGTTACTTTGGAAAAAAAAAAAATTTTTTAGTTACTTTGGAAAAAAAATATTTTTTTAGTTACTTTGGAAAAAAAAATATTTTTTTAGTTTCTTTGGAAAAAAGAATATTTTTTTAGTTACTTTGGAAAAAAAAATATTTTTTTAGTTACTTTGGAAAAAAAAATATTTTTTTAGTTACTTTGGAAAAAAAATATTTTTTTAGTTTCTTTGGAAAAAAAAATATTTTTTTAGTTACTTTGGAAAAAAAAATATTTTTTTAGTTACTTTGGAAAAAAAAATATTTTTTTTGTTACTTTGGAAAAAAAAATATTTTTTTAGTTACTTTGGAAAAAAAAAAAATTTTTTAGTTACTTTGGAAAAAAAAAATTTTTTAGTTACTTTGGGAAAAAAAATATTTTTTTAGTTACTTTGGAAAAAAGTTACTTTTTTTGTTACTTTGGAAAAAAAAAAATTTTTTTAGTTACTTTGGAAAAAAAAAATTTTTTTAGTTACTTTGGAAAAAAAAAATTTTTTTTTGTTACTTTGGAAAAAAAAATATTTTTTTAGTTACTTTGGAAAAAAAAATTTTTTTTTAGTTACTTTGGAAAAAAAAATATTTTTTTAGTTACTTTGGAAAAAAAAATATTTTTTTAGTTACTTTGGAAAAAAAGTTACTTTTTTAGTTACTTTGGAAAAAAAAATATTTTTTAGTTACTTTGGAAACAAAATATTTTTTTAGTTTCTTTGGAAAAAAATATATTTTTTTAGTTTCTTTGGAAAAAAATATATTTTTTTAGTTACTTTGGAAAAAAAATATTTTTTTAGTTACTTTGGGAAAAAAAATATTTTTTTAGTTACTTTGGAAAAAAAGTTACTTTTTTTGTTACTTTGGGAAAAAAAATATTTTTTTAGTTACTTTGGAAAAAAAAAATTTTTTTTTGTTACTTTGGAAAAAAAAATATTTTTTTAGTTACTTTGGAAAAAAATATTTTTTTTTAGTTACTTTGGAAAAAAAAATATTTTTTTAGTTACTTTGGAAAAAAAAATATTTTTTTTGTTACTTTGGAAAAAAAGTTACTTTTTTAGTTACTTTGGAAAAAAAATTATTTTTTTAGTTACTTTGGAAAAAAAAATATTTTTTTTGTTACTTTGGAAAAAAAAAAAATTTTTTAGTTACTTTGGAAAAAAAAATATTTTTTTAGTTACTTTGGAAAAAAAAATTTTTTTTTAGTTTCTTTGGAAAAAAAATATTTTTTTAGTTTCTTTGGAAAAAAAAATATTTTTTTAGTTACTTTGGAAAAAGAAATATTTTTTTAGTTACTTTGGAAAAAAAAATATTTTTTTAGTTACTTTGGAAAAAAAATATTTTTTTAGTTACTTTGGAAAAAAAAATATTTTTTTAGTTACTTTGGAAAAAAAAATATTTTTTTAGTTACTTTGGAAAAAAAGTTACTTTTTTAGTTACTTTGGAAAAAAAAATATTTTTTTAGTTACTTTGGAAAAAAAAATATTTTTTTTGTTACTTTGGAAAAAAATATATTTTTTTAGTTTCTTTGGAAAAAAATATATTTTTTTAGTTACTTTGGAAAAAAAAATATTTTTTTAGTTACTTTGGAAAAAAAGTTACTTTTTTAGTTACTTTGGAAAAAAAAATATTTTTTAGTTACTTTGGAAACAAAATATTTTTTTAGTTTCTTTGGAAAAAAATATATTTTTTTAGTTTCTTTGGAAAAAAATATATTTTTTTAGTTACTTTGGAAAAAAAATATTTTTTTAGTTACTTTGGGAAAAAAAATATTTTTTTAGTTACTTTGGAAAAAAAGTTACTTTTTTTGTTACTTTGGGAAAAAAAATATTTTTTTAGTTACTTTGGAAAAAAAAAATTTTTTTTGTTACTTTGGAAAAAAAAATATTTTTTTAGTTACTTTGGAAAAAAATATTTTTTTTTAGTTACTTTGGAAAAAAAAATATTTTTTTAGTTACTTTGGAAAAAAAAATATTTTTTTTGTTACTTTGGAAAAAAAGTTACTTTTTTAGTTACTTTGGAAAAAAAATTATTTTTTTAGTTACTTTGGAAAAAAAAATATTTTTTTTGTTACTTTGGAAAAAAAAAAAAATTTTTAGTTACTTTGGAAAAAAAAATATTTTTTTAGTTACTTTGGAAAAAAAAATTTTTTTTTAGTTTCTTTGGAAAAAAAATATTTTTTTAGTTTCTTTGGAAAAAAAAATATTTTTTTAGTTACTTTGGAAAAAGAAATATTTTTTTAGTTACTTTGGAAAAAAAAATATTTTTTTAGTTACTTTGGAAAAAAAATATTTTTTTAGTTACTTTGGAAAAAAAAATATTTTTTTAGTTACTTTGGAAAAAAAAATATTTTTTTAGTTACTTTGGAAAAAAAGTTACTTTTTTAGTTACTTTGGAAAAAAAAATATTTTTTTAGTTACTTTGGAAAAAAAAATATTTTTTTTGTTACTTTGGAAAAAAAAATATTTTTTTAGTTACTTTGGAAAAAAAGTTACTTTTTTAGTTACTTTGGAAAAAAAAATATTTTTTTAGTTACTTTGGAAAAAAAAATATTTTTTTAGTTACTTTGGAAAAAAAATAATTTTTTAGTTACTTTAAAAAAATATTTTTTTTTTGTTACTTTGGGAAAAAAAATATTTTTTTTGTTACTTTGGAAAAAAAGTTACTTTTTTAGTTACTTTGGAAAAAAAAATATTTTTTTAGTTACTTTGGAAAAAAAAATATTTTTTTAGTTACTTTGGAAAAAAAATATTTTTTTAGTTACTTTGGAAAAAAAAATATTTTTTTAGTTACTTTGGAAAAAAAAATATTTTTTTAGTTACTTTGGAAAAAAAGTTACTTTTTTAGTTACTTTGGAAAAAAAAATATTTTTTTAGTTACTTTGGAAAAAAAAATATTTTTTTAGTTACTTTGGAAAAAAAATATTTTTTTAGTTTCTTTGGAAAAAAAAATATTTTTTTAGTTACTTTGGAAAAAAAAATATTTTTTTAGTTACTTTGGAAAAAAATATATTTTTTTTGTTACTTTGGAAAAAAAAATATTTTTTTAGTTACTTTGGAAAAAAAGTTACTTTTTTAGTTACTTTGGAAAAAAAAATATTTTTTTAGTTACTTTGGAAAAAAATATATTTTTTTTGTTACTTTGGAAAAAAAAATTTTTTTTTAGTTACTTTGGAAAAAAATATATTTTTTTAGTTACTTTGGAAAAAAAAAATTTTTTTTGTTACTTTGGAAAAAAATTTTTTTTTTTAGTTACTTTGGAAAAAAAAATATTTTTTTAGTTACTTTGGAAAAAAAAATATTTTTTTAGTTACTTTGGAAAAAAAATATTTTTTTAGTTTCTTTGGAAAAAAAAATATTTTTTTAGTTACTTTGGAAAAAGAAATATTTTTTTAGTTACTTTGGAAAAAAAAATATTTTTTTAGTTACTTTGGAAAAAAAATATTTTTTTAGTTACTTTGGAAAAAAAAATATTTTTTTAGTTACTTTGGAAAAAAAAATATTTTTTTAGTTACTTTGGAAAAAAAGTTACTTTTTTAGTTACTTTGGAAAAAAAATATTTTTTTAGTTACTTTGGAAAAAAAATTATTTTTTTTGTTACTTTGGAAAAAAAAATATTTTTTTAGTTACTTTGGAAAAAAAAATATTTTTTTAGTTACTTTGGAAAAAAAATAATTTTTTAGTTACTTTAAAAAAATATATTTTTTTTGTTACTTTGGGAAAAAAAATATTTTTTTAGTTACTTTGGAAAAAAAAATATTTTTTTTGTTACTTTGGAAAAAAAAATATTTTTTTAGTTACTTTGGAAAAAAAAAAATTTTTTTAGTTACTTTGGAAAAAAAAATTTTTTTAGTTACTTTGGGAAAAAAAATATTTTTTTAGTTACTTTGGAAAAAAGTTACTTTTTTTGTTACTTTGGAAAAAAAAAATTTTTTTTAGTTACTTTGGAAAAAAAAAAATTTTTTTTGTTACTTTGGAAAAAAAAATATTTTTTTAGTTACTTTGGAAAAAAAATTTTTTTTTTAGTTACTTTGGAAAAAAAAATATTTTTTTAGTTACTTTGGAAAAAAAAATATTTTTTTAGTTACTTTGGAAAAAAAAATATTTTTTTAGTTACTTTGGAAAAAAAGTTACTTTTTTAGTTACTTTGGAAAAAAAAATATTTTTTAGTTACTTTGGAAACAAAATATTTTTTTAGTTTCTTTGGAAAAAAAAATATTTTTTTAGTTTCTTTGGAAAAAAAAATATTTTTTTAGTTTCTTTGGAAAAAAATATATTTTTTTAGTTTCTTTGGAAAAAAATATATTTTTTTAGTTACTTTGGAAAAAAAATATTTTTTTAGTTACTTTGGGAAAAAAAATATTTTTTTAGTTACTTTGGAAAAAAAGTTACTTTTTTTGTTACTTTGGGAAAAAAAAAAATTTTTTTAGTTACTTTGGAAAAAAAAAATATTTTTTTGTTACTTTGGAAAAAAAAATATTTTTTTAGTTACTTTGGAAAAAAAAATATTTTTTTAGTTACTTTGGAAAAAAAGTTACTTTTTTAGTTACTTTGGAAAAAAAAAAAATTTTTTAGTTACTTTGGAAAAAAAAATATTTTTTTTGTTACTTTGGAAAAAAAAAAATTTTTTTAGTTACTTTGGAAAAAAAAATATTTTTTTAGTTACTTTGGAAAAAAAAAAAATTTTTTAGTTTCTTTGGAAAAAAAAATTTTTTTTAGTTACTTTGGAAAAAAAAATATTTTTTTAGTTACTTTGGAAAAAAAAATATTTTTTTAGTTACTTTGGAAAAAAAATATTTTTTTAGTTTCTTTGGAAAAAAAAATATTTTTTTAGTTACTTTGGAAAAAGAAATATTTTTTTAGTTACTTTGGAAAAAAAAATATTTTTTTAGTTACTTTGGAAAAAAAATATTTTTTTAGTTACTTTGGAAAAAAATATATTTTTTTAGTTACTTTGGAAAAAAAAATATTTTTTTAGTTACTTTGGAAAAAAAGTTACTTTTTTAGTTACTTTGGAAAAAAAAATATTTTTTTAGTTACTTTGGAAAAAAAAATATTTTTTTTGTTACTTTGGAAAAAAAAATATTTTTTTAGTTACTTTGGAAAAAAAGTTACTTTTTTAGTTACTTTGGAAAAAAAAATATTTTTTTAGTTACTTTGGAAAAAAAAATATTTTTTTAGTTACTTTGGAAAAAAAATAATTTTTTAGTTACTTTAAAAAAATATATTTTTTTGTTACTTTGGGAAAAAAAATATTTTTTTTGTTACTTTGGAAAAAAAGTTACTTTTTTAGTTACTTTGGAAAAAAAAATATTTTTTTAGTTACTTTGGAAAAAAAGTTACTTTTTTAGTTACTTTGGAAAAAAAAATATTTTTTTAGTTACTTTGGAAAAAAATTTTTTTTTTTTGTTACTTTGGAAAAAAAAATATTTTTTTAGTTACTTTGGAAAAAAAAATATTTTTTTAGTTACTTTGGAAAAAAAAATATTTTTTTAGTTACTTTGGAAAAAAAAATATTTTTTTAGTTACTTTGGAAAAAAAGTTACTTTTTTAGTTACTTTGGAAAAAAAAATTTTTTTTTAGTTACTTTGGAAAAAAAAATATTTTTTTTGTTACTTTGGAAAAAAAAATATTTTTTTAGTTACTTTGGAAAAAAAATAATTTTTTAGTTACTTTAAAAAAATATATTTTTTTTGTTACTTTGGGAAAAAAAATATTTTTTTTGTTACTTTGGAAAAAAAGTTACTTTTTTAGTTACTTTGGAAAAAAAAATATTTTTTTAGTTACTTTGGAAAAAAAGTTACTTTTTTAGTTACTTTGGAAAAAAAAATATTTTTTTAGTTACTTTGGAAAAAAAAAATTTTTTTTTGTTACTTTGGAAAAAAAAATATTTTTTTAGTTACTTTGGAAAAAAAAATATTTTTTTAGTTACTTTGGAAAAAAAAATATTTTTTTAGTTACTTTGGAAAAAAAATAATTTTTTTAGTTACTTTGGAAAAAAAGTTACTTTTTTAGTTACTTTGGAAAAAAAAATATTTTTTTAGTTACTTTGGAAAAAAAAATATTTTTTTAGTTACTTTGGAAAAAAAATATTTTTTTAGTTACTTTAAAAAAAAATATTTTTTTTGTTACTTTGGGAAAAAAAATATTTTTTTTGTTACTTTGGAAAAAAAGTTACTTTTTTAGTTACTTTGGAAAAAAAAATATTTTTTTAGTTACTTTGGAAAAAAAGTTACTTTTTTAGTTACTTTGGAAAAAAAAATATTTTTTTAGTTACTTTGGAAAAAAAAAATTTTTTTTTGTTACTTTGGAAAAAAAAATATTTTTTTAGTTACTTTGGAAAAAAAAATATTTTTTTAGTTACTTTGGAAAAAAAAATATTTTTTTAGTTACTTTGGAAAAAAAAATATTTTTTTAGTTACTTTGGAAAAAAAGTTACTTTTTTAGTTACTTTGGAAAAAAAAATTTTTTTTTAGTTACTTTGGAAAAAAAAATATTTTTTTTGTTACTTTGGAAAAAAAAATATTTTTTTAGTTACTTTGGAAAAAAAAATATTTTTTTAGTTACTTTGGAAAAAAAATATTTTTTTAGTTTCTTTGGAAAAAAAAATATTTTTTTAGTTACTTTGGAAAAAAAAATATTTTTTTAGTTACTTTGGAAAAAAAAATATTTTTTTAGTTACTTTGGAAAAAAAATATTTTTTTAGTTTCTTTGGAAAAAAAAATATTTTTTTAGTTACTTTGGAAAAAAATATATTTTTTTAGTTACTTTGGAAAAAAAAATATTTTTTTAGTTACTTTGGAAAAAAAATATTTTTTTAGTTACTTTGGAAAAAAAAAATATTTTTTTAGTTACTTTGGAAAAAAAAATATTTTTTTAGTTACTTTGGAAAAAAAGTTACTTTTTTAGTTACTTTGGAAAAAAAAATATTTTTTTAGTTACTTTGGAAAAAAAAAAATTTTTTTGTTACTTTGGAAAAAAAAATATTTTTTTAGTTACTTTGGAAAAAAAAAATTTTTTTTAGTTACTTTGGAAAAAAAAATATTTTTTTAGTTACTTTGGAAAAAAAAATATTTTTTTAGTTACTTTGGAAAAAAAGTTACTTTTTTAGTTACTTTGGAAAAAAAAATATTTTTTAGTTACTTTGGAAACAAAATATTTTTTTAGTTTCTTTGGAAAAAAAAATATTTTTTTAGTTACTTTGGAAAAAAAAATATTTTTTTAGTTTCTTTGGAAAAAAAAATATTTTTTTAGTTTCTTTGGAAAAAAATATATATTTTTAGTTACTTTGGAAAAAAAATATTTTTTTAGTTACTTTGGGAAAAAAAAAATTTTTTTAGTTACTTTGGAAAAAAAGTTACTTTTTTTGTTACTTTGGGAAAAAAAATATTTTTTTAGTTACTTTGGAAAAAAAAAAAATTTTTTTGTTACTTTGGAAAAAAAAATATTTTTTTAGTTACTTTGGAAAAAAAAAATTTTTTTTAGTTACTTTGGAAAAAAAAATATTTTTTTAGTTACTTTGGAAAAAAATATATTTTTTTAGTTACTTTGGAAAAAAAGTTACTTTTTTAGTTACTTTGGAAAAAAAAATATTTTTTTAGTTACTTTGGAAAAAAAAATATTTTTTTTGTTACTTTGGAAAAAAAAAAATTTTTTTAGTTACTTTGGAAAAAAAAATATTTTTTTAGTTACTTTGGAAAAAAAAATATTTTTTTTGTTACTTTGGAAAAAAAAATTTTTTTTTAGTTACTTTGGAAAAAAAAATTTTTTTTTAGTTACTTTGGAAAAAAAAATATTTTTTTAGTTACTTTGGAAAAAAAATATTTTTTTAGTTTCTTTGGAAAAAAAAATATTTTTTTAGTTACTTTGGAAAAAGAAATATTTTTTTAGTTACTTTGGAAAAAAAAATATTTTTTTAGTTACTTTGGAAAAAAAATATTTTTTTAGTTACTTTGGAAAAAAAAATATTTTTTTAGTTACTTTGGAAAAAAAGTTACTTTTTTAGTTACTTTGGAAAAAAAAATATTTTTTTAGTTACTTTGGAAAAAAAAATATTTTTTTAGTTACTTTGGAAAAAAAGTTACTTTTTTAGTTACTTTGGAAAAAAAATATTTTTTTAGTTACTTTGGAAAAAAAAATATTTTTTTTGTTACTTTGGAAAAAAAAATATTTTTTTAGTTACTTTGGAAAAAAAAATTTTTTTTTAGTTACTTTGGAAAAAAAAATATTTTTTTTGTTACTTTGGAAAAAAAAATATTTTTTTAGTTTCTTTGGAAAAAAAAATATATTTTTAGTTACTTTGGAAAAAAAAATATTTTTTTAGTTACTTTGGAAAAAAAAATATTTTTTTAGTTACTTTGGAAAAAAAAATATTTTTTTAGTTACTTTGGAAAAAAAGTTACTTTTTTAGTTACTTTGGAAAAAAAAATATTTTTTTAGTTACTTTGGAAAAAAAAATATTTTTTTTGTTACTTTGGAAAAAAAAATATTTTTTTAGTTACTTTGGAAAAAAAGTTACTTTTTTAGTTACTTTGGAAAAAAAAATATTTTTTTTGTTACTTTGGAAAAAAAAATATTTTTTTAGTTACTTTGGAAAAAAAAAAATTTTTTAGTTACTTTGGAAAAAAAATATTTTTTTAGTTACTTTGGAAAAAAAAATATTTTTTTAGTTTCTTTGGAAAAAAGAATATTTTTTTAGTTACTTTGGAAAAAAAAATTTTTTTTAGTTACTTTGGAAAAAAATATATTTTTTTAGTTACTTTGGAAAAAAAAATTGTTTTTAGTTACTTTGGAAAAAAAAATATTTTTTTAGTTACTTTGGAAAAAAAAATATTTTTTTAGTTACTTTGGAAAAAAAATAATTTTTTAGTTACTTTAAAAAAATATATTTTTTTGTTACTTTGGGAAAAAAAATATTTTTTTTGTTACTTTGGAAAAAAAGTTACTTTTTTAGTTACTTTGGAAAAAAAAATATTTTTTTAGTTACTTTGGAAAAAAAGTTACTTTTTTAGTTACTTTGGAAAAAAAAATATTTTTTTAGTTACTTTGGAAAAAAAATTTTTTTTTTTGTTACTTTGGAAAAAAAAATATTTTTTTAGTTACTTTGGAAAAAAAAATATTTTTTTAGTTACTTTGGAAAAAAAAATATTTTTTTAGTTACTTTGGAAAAAAAAATATTTTTTTAGTTACTTTGGAAAAAAAGTTACTTTTTTAGTTACTTTGGAAAAAAAAATTTTTTTTTAGTTACTTTGGAAAAAAAAATATTTTTTTTGTTACTTTGGAAAAAAAAAATATTTTTTTAGTTACTTTGGAAAAAAAATAATTTTTTAGTTACTTTAAAAATATATATTTTTTTTGTTACTTTGGGAAAAAAAATATTTTTTTTGTTACTTTGGAAAAAAAGTTACTTTTTTAGTTACTTTGGAAAAAAAAATATTTTTTTAGTTACTTTGGAAAAAAAGTTACTTTTTTAGTTACTTTGGAAAAAAAAATATTTTTTTAGTTACTTTGGAAAAAAAATATTTTTTTTTGTTACTTTGGAAAAAAAAATATTTTTTTAGTTACTTTGGAAAAAAAAATATTTTTTTAGTTACTTTGGAAAAAAAAATATTTTTTTAGTTACTTTGGAAAAAAAAAATTTTTTTTAGTTACTTTGGAAAAAAAGTTACTTTTTTAGTTACTTTGGAAAAAAAAATATTTTTTTAGTTACTTTGGAAAAAAAAATATTTTTTTAGTTACTTTGGAAAAAAAATAATTTTTTAGTTACTTTAAAAAAAAATATTTTTTTTGTTACTTTGGGAAAAAAAATATTTTTTTTGTTACTTTGGAAAAAAAGTTACTTTTTTAGTTACTTTGGAAAAAAAAATATTTTTTTAGTTACTTTGGAAAAAAAGTTACTTTTTTAGTTACTTTGGAAAAAAAAATATTTTTTTAGTTACTTTGGAAAAAAAAAATTTTTTTTTGTTACTTTGGAAAAAAAAATATTTTTTTAGTTACTTTGGAAAAAAAAATATTTTTTTAGTTACTTTGGAAAAAAAAATATTTTTTTAGTTACTTTGGAAAAAAAAATATTTTTTTAGTTACTTTGGAAAAAAAGTTACTTTTTTAGTTACTTTGGAAAAAAAAAATTTTTTTTAGTTACTTTGGAAAAAAAAATATTTTTTTTGTTACTTTGGAAAAAAAAATATTTTTTTAGTTACTTTGGAAAAAAAAATATTTTTTTAGTTACTTTGGAAAAAAAATATTTTTTTAGTTTCTTTGGAAAAAAAAATATTTTTTTAGTTACTTTGGAAAAAAAAATATTTTTTTAGTTACTTTGGAAAAAAAAATATTTTTTTAGTTACTTTGGAAAAAAAATATTTTTTTAGTTTCTTTGGAAAAAAAAATATTTTTTTAGTTACTTTGGAAAAAAATATATTTTTTTAGTTACTTTGGAAAAAAAAATATTTTTTTAGTTACTTTGGAAAAAAAATATTTTTTTAGTTACTTTGGAAAAAAAAAATATTTTTTTAGTTACTTTGGAAAAAAAAATATTTTTTTAGTTACTTTGGAAAAAAAGTTACTTTTTTAGTTACTTTGGAAAAAAAAATATTTTTTTAGTTACTTTGGAAAAAAAAAAATTTTTTTGTTACTTTGGAAAAAAAAATATTTTTTTAGTTACTTTGGAAAAAAAAAATTTTTTTTAGTTACTTTGGAAAAAAAAATATTTTTTTAGTTACTTTGGAAAAAAAAATATTTTTTTAGTTACTTTGGAAAAAAAGTTACTTTTTTAGTTACTTTGGAAAAAAAAATATTTTTTAGTTACTTTGGAAACAAAATATTTTTTTAGTTTCTTTGGAAAAAAAAATATTTTTTTAGTTACTTTGGAAAAAAAAATATTTTTTTAGTTTCTTTGGAAAAAAAAATATTTTTTTAGTTTCTTTGGAAAAAAATATATATTTTTAGTTACTTTGGAAAAAAAATATTTTTTTAGTTACTTTGGGAAAAAAAAATTTTTTTTAGTTACTTTGGAAAAAAAGTTACTTTTTTTGTTACTTTGGGAAAAAAAATATTTTTTTAGTTACTTTGGAAAAAAAAAAAATTTTTTTGTTACTTTGGAAAAAAAAAATATTTTTTTAGTTACTTTGGAAAAAAAAAATTTTTTTTAGTTACTTTGGAAAAAAAAATATTTTTTTAGTTACTTTGGAAAAAAATATATTTTTTTAGTTACTTTGGAAAAAAAGTTACTTTTTTAGTTACTTTGGAAAAAAAAATATTTTTTTAGTTACTTTGGAAAAAAAAATATTTTTTTTGTTACTTTGGAAAAAAAAAAATTTTTTTAGTTACTTTGGAAAAAAAAATATTTTTTTAGTTACTTTGGAAAAAAAAATATTTTTTTTGTTACTTTGGAAAAAAAAAATTTTTTTTAGTTACTTTGGAAAAAAAAATTTTTTTTTAGTTACTTTGGAAAAAAAAATATTTTTTTAGTTACTTTGGAAAAAAAATATTTTTTTAGTTTCTTTGGAAAAAAAAATATTTTTTTAGTTACTTTGGAAAAAGAAATATTTTTTTAGTTACTTTGGAAAAAAAAATATTTTTTTAGTTACTTTGGAAAAAAAATATTTTTTTAGTTACTTTGGAAAAAAAAATATTTTTTTAGTTACTTTGGAAAAAAAGTTACTTTTTTAGTTACTTTGGAAAAAAAAATATTTTTTTAGTTACTTTGGAAAAAAAAATATTTTTTTAGTTACTTTGGAAAAAAAGTTACTTTTTTAGTTACTTTGGAAAAAAAATATTTTTTTAGTTACTTTGGAAAAAAAAATATTTTTTTTGTTACTTTGGAAAAAAAAATATTTTTTTAGTTACTTTGGAAAAAAAAATTTTTTTTTAGTTACTTTGGAAAAAAAAATATTTTTTTTGTTACTTTGGAAAAAAAAATATTTTTTTTGTTACTTTGGAAAAAAAAATATTTTTTTAGTTACTTTGGAAAAAAAAATATTTTTTTAGTTACTTTGGAAAAAAAAATATTTTTTTAGTTACTTTGGAAAAAAAAATATTTTTTTAGTTACTTTGGAAAAAAAGTTACTTTTTTAGTTACTTTGGAAAAAAAAATATTTTTTTAGTTACTTTGGAAAAAAAAATATTTTTTTTGTTACTTTGGAAAAAAAAATATTTTTTTAGTTACTTTGGAAAAAAAGTTACTTTTTTAGTTACTTTGGAAAAAAAAATATTTTTTTTGTTACTTTGGAAAAAAAAATATTTTTTTAGTTACTTTGGAAAAAAAAAATTTTTTTAGTTACTTTGGAAAAAAAATATTTTTTTAGTTACTTTGGAAAAAAAAATATTTTTTTAGTTTCTTTGGAAAAAAGAATATTTTTTTAGTTACTTTGGAAAAAAAAAATTTTTTTAGTTACTTTGGAAAAAAATATATTTTTTTAGTTACTTTGGAAAAAAAAAATTGTTTTTAGTTACTTTGGAAAAAAAAATATTTTTTTAGTTACTTTGGAAAAAAAAATATTTTTTTAGTTACTTTGGAAAAAAAGTTACTTTTTTAGTTACTTTGGAAAAAAAAATATTTTTTTAGTTACTTTGGAAACAAAATATTTTTTTAGTTTCTTTGGAAAAAAAAATATTTTTTTAGTTACTTTGGAAAAAAATATATTTTTTTAGTTTCTTTGGAAAAAAAAATATTTTTTTAGTTTCTTTGGAAAAAAATATATTTTTTTAGTTACTTTGGAAAAAAAATATTTTTTTAGTTACTTTGGTAAAAAAAATTTTTTTTAGTTACTTTGGAAAAAAAGTTACTTTTTTTGTTACTTTGGAAAAAAAAATATTTTTTTAGTTACTTTGGAAATTTTTTTTTTTTTTTTGTTACTTTGGAAAAAAAAATATTTTTTTAGTTACTTTGGAAAAAAAAAAATTTTTTTAGTTACTTTGGAAAAAAATATATTTTTTTAGTTACTTTGGAAAAAAATATATTTTTTTAGTTACTTTGGAAAAAAAGTTACTTTTTTAGTTACTTTGGAAAAAAAAATATTTTTTTAGTTACTTTGGAAAAAAAAATATTTTTTTTGTTACTTTGGAAAAAAAAATTTTTTTTTAGTTACTTTGGAAAAAAAATATTTTTTTAGTTACTTTGGAAAAAAAAAAATTTTTTTAGTTACTTTGGAAAAAAAATATTTTTTTAGTTACTTTGGAAAAAAAAATATTTTTTTAGTTACTTTGGAAAAAGAAATATTTTTTTAGTTACTTTGGAAAAAAAAATATTTTTTTAGTTACTTTGGAAAAAAAATATTTTTTTAGTTACTTTGGAAAAAAAAATATTTTTTTAGTTACTTTGGAAAAAAAAATATTTTTTTAGTTACTTTGGAAAAAAAGTTACTTTTTTAGTTACTTTGGAAAAAAAAATATTTTTTTAGTTACTTTGGAAAAAAAAATATTTTTTTAGTTACTTTGGAAAAAAAATAATTTTTTAGTTACTTTAAAAAAATATATTTTTTTTGTTACTTTGGAAAAAAAAATATTTTTTTTGTTACTTTGGAAAAAAAGTTACTTTTTTAGTTACTTTGGAAAAAAAAATATTTTTTTAGTTACTTTGGAAAAAAAGTTACTTTTTTAGTTACTTTGGAAAAAAAAATATTTTTTTAGTTACTTTGGAAAAAAAAATATTTTTTTAGTTACTTTGGAAAAAAAAAATTTTTTTTAGTTACTTTGGGAAAAAAAAAATTTTTTTAGTTACTTTGGAAAAAAAGTTACTTTTTTAGTTTCTTTGGAAAAATTTTTTTTTTTTTAGTTACTTTGGAAAAAAAAATATTTTTTTTGTTACTTTGGAAAAAAAAATATTTTTTTAGTTACTTTGGAAAAAAAATATTTTTTTAGTTACTTTGGAAAAAAAAATATTTTTTTAGTTACTTTGGAAAAAAAAATATTTTTTTTGTTACTTTGGAAAAAAAAATATTTTTTTAGTTACTTTGGAAAAAAAAATATTTTTTTAGTTACTTTGGAAAAAAAATATTTTTTTAGTTACTTTGGAAAAAAAAATATTTTTTTAGTTACTTTGGAAAAAAAGTTACTTTTTTAGTTACTTTGGAAAAAAAAATTTTTTTTTAGTTACTTTGGAAAAAAATATATTTTTTTAGTTTCTTTGGAAAAAAATATTTTTTTTTAGTTACTTTGGAAAAAAAAATATTTTTTTAGTTTCTTTGGAAAAAAATATATTTTTTTAGTTTCTTTGGAAAAAAATATATTTTTTTAGTTACTTTGGAAAAAAAAATATTTTTTTAGTTACTTTGGAAAAAAAAATATTTTTTTAGTTTCTTTGGAAAAAAAAATATTTTTTTAGTTACTTTGGAAAAAGAAATATTTTTTTAGTTACTTTGGAAAAAAAAATATTTTTTTAGTTACTTTGGAAAAAAAATATTTTTTTAGTTACTTTGGAAAAAAAAATATTTTTTTAGTTACTTTGGAAAAAAAAATATTTTTTTAGTTACTTTGGAAAAAAAGTTACTTTTTTAGTTACTTTGGAAAAAAAGTTACTTTTTTAGTTACTTTGGAAAAAAAAATATTTTTTTAGTTACTTTGGAAAAAAAGTTACTTTTTTAGTTACTTTGGAAAAAAAAATATTTTTTTAGTTACTTTGGAAAAAAAATATTTTTTTTGTTACTTTGGAAAAAAAAAAATTTTTTTAGTTACTTTGGAAAAAAAATTTTTTTTTTAGTTACTTTGGAAAAAAAAATATGTTTTTTGTTACTTTGGAAAAAAAAATATTTTTTTAGTTTCTTTGGAAAAAAAAATATTTTTTTAGTTACTTTGGAAAAAAAAATATTTTTTTAGTTACTTTGGAAAAAAAAAATTTTTTTAGTTACTTTGGAAAAAAAAATATTTTTTTAGTTACTTTGGAAAAAAAGTTACTTTTTTAGTTACTTTGGAAAAAAAAAATATTTTTTTAGTTACTTTGGAAAAAAAAATATTTTTTTAGTTACTTTGGAAAAAAAAATATTTTTTTAGTTACTTTGGAAAAAAAGTTACTTTTTTAGTTACTTTGGAAAAAAAAATATTTTTTTAGTTACTTTGGAAAAAAAATATTTTTTTTGTTACTTTGGAAAAAAAAATATTTTTTTAGTTACTTTGGAAAAAAAAATATTTTTTTAGTTACTTTGGAAAAAAAATATTTTTTTAGTTACTTTGGAAAAAAAAATATTTTTTTAGTTTCTTTGGAAAAAAGAATATTTTTTTAGTTACTTTGGAAAAAAAAATATTTTTTTAGTTACTTTGGAAAAAAAAATATTTTTTTAGTTACTTTGGAAAAAAAATATTTTTTTAGTTTCTTTGGAAAAAAAAATATTTTTTTAGTTACTTTGGAAAAAAAAATATTTTTTTAGTTACTTTGGAAAAAAAAATATTTTTTTTGTTACTTTGGAAAAAAAAATATTTTTTTAGTTACTTTGGAAAAAAAAAATTTTTTTTAGTTACTTTGGAAAAAAAAAATTTTTTAGTTACTTTGGGAAAAAAAATATTTTTTTAGTTACTTTGGAAAAAAGTTACTTTTTTTGTTACTTTGGAAAAAAAAAATTTTTTTTAGTTACTTTGGAAAAAAAAAAAAAAATTTTGTTACTTTGGAAAAAAAAATATTTTTTTAGTTACTTTGGGAAAAAAAAATTTTTTTTAGTTACTTTGGAAAAAAAAATATTTTTTTAGTTACTTTGGAAAAAAAAATATTTTTTTAGTTACTTTGGAAAAAAAGTTACTTTTTTAGTTACTTTGGAAAAAAAAATATTTTTTAGTTACTTTGGAAACAAAATATTTTTTTAGTTTCTTTGGAAAAAAAAATATTTTTTTAGTTACTTTGGAAAAAAAAATATTTTTTTAGTTTCTTTGGAAAAAAATATATTTTTTTAGTTTCTTTGGAAAAAAATATATTTTTTTAGTTACTTTGGAAAAAAAATATTTTTTTAGTTACTTTGGGAAAAAAAATATTTTTTTAGTTACTTTGGAAAAAAAGTTACTTTTTTTGTTACTTTGGGAAAAAAAATATTTTTTTAGTTACTTTGGAAAAAAAAAAAAAAAATTTGTTACTTTGGAAAAAAAAATATTTTTTTAGTTACTTTGGAAAAAAAAAATTTTTTTTAGTTACTTTGGAAAAAAAATTATTTTTTTAGTTACTTTGGAAAAAAAAATATTTTTTTAGTTACTTTGGAAAAAAAGTTACTTTTTTAGTTACTTTGGAAAAAAAAATATTTTTTTAGTTACTTTGGAAAAAAAAATATTTTTTTTGTTACTTTGGAAAAAAAAAATTTTTTTTAGTTACTTTGGAAAAAAAAATATTTTTTTAGTTACTTTGGAAAAAAAAAATTTTTTTTGTTACTTTGGAAAAAATTTTTTTTTTTTAGTTACTTTGGAAAAAAAAATATTTTTTTAGTTACTTTGGAAAAAAAAATATTTTTTTAGTTACTTTGGAAAAAAAATATTTTTTTAGTTTCTTTGGAAAAAAAAATATTTTTTTAGTTACTTTGGAAAAAGAAATATTTTTTTAGTTACTTTGGAAAAAAAAATATTTTTTTAGTTACTTTGGAAAAAAAATATTTTTTTAGTTACTTTGGAAAAAAAAATATTTTTTTAGTTACTTTGGAAAAAAAAATATTTTTTTAGTTACTTTGGAAAAAAAGTTACTTTTTTAGTTACTTTGGAAAAAAAATATTTTTTTAGTTACTTTGGAAAAAAAATTATTTTTTTTGTTACTTTGGAAAAAAAAAAATTTTTTTAGTTACTTTGGAAAAAAAAATATTTTTTTAGTTACTTTGGAAAAAAAATAATTTTTTAGTTACTTTAAAAAAATATATTTTTTTTGTTACTTTGGGAAAAAAAATATTTTTTTAGTTACTTTAAAAAAATATTTTTTTTTTGTTACTTTGGGAAAAAAAATATTTTTTTTGTTACTTTGGAAAAAAAAATATTTTTTTTGTTACTTTGGAAAAAAAAATATTTTTTTAGTTTCTTTGGAAAAAAAAATATTTTTTTAGTTACTTTGGAAAAAAAAATATTTTTTTAGTTACTTTGGAAAAAAAAATATTTTTTTAGTTACTTTGGAAAAAAAAAAAAATTTTTAGTTACTTTGGAAAAAAAATATTTTTTTAGTTACTTTGGAAAAAAAAATATTTTTTTAGTTTCTTTGGAAAAAAGAATATTTTTTTAGTTACTTTGGAAAAAAAAATATTTTTTTAGTTACTTTGGAAAAAAAAATATTTTTTTAGTTACTTTGGAAAAAAAATATTTTTTTAGTTTCTTTGGAAAAAAAAATATTTTTTTAGTTACTTTGGAAAAAAAAAAAATTTTTTAGTTACTTTGGAAAAAAAAATATTTTTTTTGTTACTTTGGAAAAAAAAATATTTTTTTAGTTACTTTGGAAAAAAAATATTTTTTTAGTTTCTTTGGAAAAAAAAATATTTTTTTAGTTACTTTGGAAAAAAAAAATTTTTTAGTTACTTTGGGAAAAAAAATATTTTTTTAGTTACTTTGGAAAAAAGTTACTTTTTTTGTTACTTTGGAAAAAAAAAAATTTTTTTAGTTACTTTGGAAAAAAAAAATTTTTTTTTGTTACTTTGGAAAAAAAAATATTTTTTTAGTTACTTTGGAAAAAAAAAATTTTTTTTAGTTACTTTGGAAAAAAAAATATTTTTTTAGTTACTTTGGAAAAAAAAATATTTTTTTAGTTACTTTGGAAAAAAAGTTACTTTTTTAGTTACTTTGGAAAAAAAAATATTTTTTAGTTACTTTGGAAACAAAATATTTTTTTAGTTTCTTTGGAAAAAAATATATTTTTTTAGTTTCTTTGGAAAAAAATATATTTTTTTAGTTACTTTGGAAAAAAAATATTTTTTTAGTTACTTTGGGAAAAAAAATATTTTTTTAGTTACTTTGGAAAAAAAGTTACTTTTTTTGTTACTTTGGGAAAAAAAAAATTTTTTTAGTTACTTTGGAAAAAAAAAATTTTTTTTTGTTACTTTGGAAAAAAAAATATTTTTTTAGTTACTTTGGAAAAAAAATTTTTTTTTTAGTTACTTTGGAAAAAAAAATATTTTTTTAGTTACTTTGGAAAAAAAAATATTTTTTTTGTTACTTTGGAAAAAAAGTTACTTTTTTAGTTACTTTGGAAAAAAATTTATTTTTTTAGTTACTTTGGAAAAAAAAATATTTTTTTTGTTACTTTGGAAAAAAAAAAAATTTTTTAGTTACTTTGGAAAAAAAAATATTTTTTTAGTTACTTTGGAAAAAAAAATTTTTTTTTAGTTTCTTTGGAAAAAAAATATTTTTTTAGTTTCTTTGGAAAAAAAAATATTTTTTTAGTTACTTTGGAAAAAGAAATATTTTTTTAGTTACTTTGGAAAAAAAAATATTTTTTTAGTTACTTTGGAAAAAAAATATTTTTTTAGTTACTTTGGAAAAAAAAATATTTTTTTAGTTACTTTGGAAAAAAAAATATTTTTTTAGTTACTTTGGAAAAAAAGTTACTTTTTTAGTTACTTTGGAAAAAAAAATATTTTTTTAGTTACTTTGGAAAAAAAAATATTTTTTTTGTTACTTTGGAAAAAAAAATATTTTTTTAGTTACTTTGGAAAAAAAGTTACTTTTTTAGTTACTTTGGAAAAAAAAATATTTTTTTAGTTACTTTGGAAAAAAAAATATTTTTTTAGTTACTTTGGAAAAAAAATAATTTTTTAGTTACTTTAAAAAAATATATTTTTTTTGTTACTTTGGGAAAAAAAATATTTTTTTTGTTACTTTGGAAAAAAAGTTACTTTTTTAGTTACTTTGGAAAAAAAATTTTTTTTTTAGTTACTTTGGAAAAAAAAATATTTTTTTAGTTACTTTGGAAAAAAAATATTTTTTTAGTTACTTTGGAAAAAAAAATATTTTTTTAGTTACTTTGGAAAAAAAAATATTTTTTTAGTTACTTTGGAAAAAAAGTTACTTTTTTAGTTACTTTGGAAAAAAAAATATTTTTTTTGTTACTTTGGAAAAAAAAAAAATTTTTTAGTTACTTTGGAAAAAAAAATATTTTTTTAGTTACTTTGGAAAAAAAAATTTTTTTTTAGTTTCTTTGGAAAAAAAATATTTTTTTAGTTTCTTTGGAAAAAAAAATATTTTTTTAGTTACTTTGGAAAAAGAAATATTTTTTTAGTTACTTTGGAAAAAAAAATATTTTTTTAGTTACTTTGGAAAAAAAATATTTTTTTAGTTACTTTGGAAAAAAAAATATTTTTTTAGTTACTTTGGAAAAAAAAATATTTTTTTAGTTACTTTGGAAAAAAAGTTACTTTTTTAGTTACTTTGGAAAAAAAAATATTTTTTTAGTTACTTTGGAAAAAAAAATATTTTTTTTGTTACTTTGGAAAAAAAAATATTTTTTTAGTTACTTTGGAAAAAAAGTTACTTTTTTAGTTACTTTGGAAAAAAAAATATTTTTTTAGTTACTTTGGAAAAAAAAATATTTTTTTAGTTACTTTGGAAAAAAAATAATTTTTTAGTTACTTTAAAAAAATATATTTTTTTTGTTACTTTGGGAAAAAAAATATTTTTTTTGTTACTTTGGAAAAAAAGTTACTTTTTTAGTTACTTTGGAAAAAAAATTTTTTTTTTAGTTACTTTGGAAAAAAAAATATTTTTTTAGTTACTTTGGAAAAAAAATATTTTTTTAGTTACTTTGGAAAAAAAAATATTTTTTTAGTTACTTTGGAAAAAAAAATATTTTTTTAGTTACTTTGGAAAAAAAGTTACTTTTTTAGTTACTTTGGAAAAAAAAATATTTTTTTAGTTACTTTGGAAAAAAAAATATTTTTTTAGTTACTTTGGAAAAAAAATATTTTTTTAGTTACTTTGGAAAAAAAAATATTTTTTTTGTTACTTTGGAAAAAAAAAAATTTTTTTAGTTACTTTGGAAAAAAATATATTTTTTTAGTTACTTTGGAAAAAAAAAAATTTTTTTGTTACTTTGGAAAAAAAAATTTTTTTTTAGTTACTTTGGAAAAAAAAATTTTTTTTTAGTTACTTTGGAAAAAAAAATATTTTTTTAGTTACTTTGGAAAAAAAATATTTTTTTAGTTTCTTTGGAAAAAAAAATATTTTTTTAGTTACTTTGGAAAAAGAAATATTTTTTTAGTTACTTTGGAAAAAAAAATATTTTTTTAGTTACTTTGGAAAAAAAATATTTTTTTAGTTACTTTGGAAAAAAAAATATTTTTTTAGTTACTTTGGAAAAAAAAATATTTTTTTAGTTACTTTGGAAAAAAAGTTACTTTTTTAGTTACTTTGGAAAAAAAATATTTTTTTAGTTACTTTGGAAAAAAAATTATTTTTTTTGTTACTTTGGAAAAAAAAATATTTTTTTAGTTACTTTGGAAAAAAAAATATTTTTTTAGTTACTTTGGAAAAAAAATAATTTTTTAGTTACTTTAAAAAAATATATTTTTTTTGTTACTTTGGGAAAAAAAATATTTTTTTAGTTACTTTGGAAAAAAAAATATTTTTTTTGTTACTTTGGAAAAAAAAATATTTTTTTAGTTACTTTGGAAAAAAAAAAAATTTTTAGTTACTTTGGAAAAAAAATTTTTTTTAGTTACTTTGGGAAAAAAAATATTTTTTTAGTTACTTTGGAAAAAAGTTACTTTTTTTGTTACTTTGGAAAAAAAAAATTTTTTTTAGTTACTTTGGAAAAAAAAAAAATTTTTTTGTTACTTTGGAAAAAAAAATATTTTTTTAGTTACTTTGGAAAAAAAAAAATTTTTTTAGTTACTTTGGAAAAAAAAATATTTTTTTAGTTACTTTGGAAAAAAAAATATTTTTTTAGTTACTTTGGAAAAAAAAATATTTTTTTAGTTACTTTGGAAAAAAAGTTACTTTTTTAGTTACTTTGGAAAAAAAAATATTTTTTAGTTACTTTGGAAACAAAATATTTTTTTAGTTTCTTTGGAAAAAAAAATATTTTTTTAGTTTCTTTGGAAAAAAAAATATTTTTTTAGTTTCTTTGGAAAAAAAAATATTTTTTTAGTTTCTTTGGAAAAAAATATATTTTTTTAGTTACTTTGGAAAAAAAATATTTTTTTAGTTACTTTGGGAAAAAAAATATTTTTTTAGTTACTTTGGAAAAAAAGTTACTTTTTTTGTTACTTTGGGAAAAAAAAATTTTTTTTAGTTACTTTGGAAAAAAAAATTTTTTTTTTGTTACTTTGGAAAAAAAAATATTTTTTTAGTTACTTTGGAAAAAAAAATTTTTTTTAGTTACTTTGGAAAAAAAAATATTTTTTTAGTTACTTTGGAAAAAAAAATATTTTTTTAGTTACTTTGGAAAAAAAAATATTTTTTTAGTTACTTTGGAAAAAAAATAATTTTTTAGTTACTTTAAAAAAATATATTTTTTTTGTTACTTTGGGAAAAAAAATATTTTTTTAGTTACTTTAAAAAAATATTTTTTTTTTGTTACTTTGGGAAAAAAAATATTTTTTTTGTTACTTTGGAAAAAAAAATATTTTTTTTGTTACTTTGGAAAAAAAAATATTTTTTTAGTTTCTTTGGAAAAAAAAATATTTTTTTAGTTACTTTGGAAAAAAAAATATTTTTTTAGTTACTTTGGAAAAAAAAATATTTTTTTAGTTACTTTGGAAAAAAAAAAAATTTTTTAGTTACTTTGGAAAAAAAATATTTTTTTAGTTACTTTGGAAAAAAAAATATTTTTTTAGTTTCTTTGGAAAAAAGAATATTTTTTTAGTTACTTTGGAAAAAAAAATATTTTTTTAGTTACTTTGGAAAAAAAAATATTTTTTTAGTTACTTTGGAAAAAAAATATTTTTTTAGTTTCTTTGGAAAAAAAAATATTTTTTTAGTTACTTTGGAAAAAAAAAAATTTTTTTAGTTACTTTGGAAAAAAAAATATTTTTTTTGTTACTTTGGAAAAAAAAAATTTTTTTTAGTTACTTTGGAAAAAAAATATTTTTTTAGTTTCTTTGGAAAAAAAAATATTTTTTTAGTTACTTTGGAAAAAAAAAATTTTTTAGTTACTTTGGGAAAAAAAATATTTTTTTAGTTACTTTGGAAAAAAGTTACTTTTTTTGTTACTTTGGAAAAAAAAAAAATTTTTTAGTTACTTTGGAAAAAAAAAATTTTTTTTTGTTACTTTGGAAAAAAAAATATTTTTTTAGTTACTTTGGAAAAAAAAATTTTTTTTTAGTTACTTTGGAAAAAAAAATATTTTTTTAGTTACTTTGGAAAAAAAAATATTTTTTTAGTTACTTTGGAAAAAAAGTTACTTTTTTAGTTACTTTGGAAAAAAAAATATTTTTTAGTTACTTTGGAAACAAAATATTTTTTTAGTTTCTTTGGAAAAAAATATATTTTTTTAGTTTCTTTGGAAAAAAATATATTTTTTTAGTTACTTTGGAAAAAAAATATTTTTTTAGTTACTTTGGGGAAAAAAATATTTTTTTAGTTACTTTGGAAAAAAAGTTACTTTTTTTGTTACTTTGGGAAAAAAAAAATTTTTTTAGTTACTTTGGAAAAAAAAAATTTTTTTTTGTTACTTTGGAAAAAAAAATATTTTTTTAGTTACTTTGGAAAAAAAAATTTTTTTTTAGTTACTTTGGAAAAAAAAATATTTTTTTAGTTACTTTGGAAAAAAAAATATTTTTTTTGTTACTTTGGAAAAAAAGTTACTTTTTTAGTTACTTTGGAAAAAAAATTATTTTTTTAGTTACTTTGGAAAAAAAAATATTTTTTTTGTTACTTTGGAAAAAAAAAAATTTTTTTAGTTACTTTGGAAAAAAAAATATTTTTTTAGTTACTTTGGAAAAAAAAATTTTTTTTTAGTTTCTTTGGAAAAAAAATATTTTTTTAGTTTCTTTGGAAAAAAAAATATTTTTTTAGTTACTTTGGAAAAAGAAATATTTTTTTAGTTACTTTGGAAAAAAAAATATTTTTTTAGTTACTTTGGAAAAAAAATATTTTTTTAGTTACTTTGGAAAAAAAAATATTTTTTTAGTTACTTTGGAAAAAAAAATATTTTTTTAGTTACTTTGGAAAAAAAGTTACTTTTTTAGTTACTTTGGAAAAAAAAATATTTTTTTAGTTACTTTGGAAAAAAAAATATTTTTTTTGTTACTTTGGAAAAAAAAATATTTTTTTAGTTACTTTGGAAAAAAAGTTACTTTTTTAGTTACTTTGGAAAAAAAAATATTTTTTTAGTTACTTTGGAAAAAAAAATATTTTTTTAGTTACTTTGGAAAAAAAATAATTTTTTAGTTACTTTAAAAAAATATATTTTTTTTGTTACTTTGGGAAAAAAAATATTTTTTTTGTTACTTTGGAAAAAAAGTTACTTTTTTAGTTACTTTGGAAAAAAAAATTTTTTTTTAGTTACTTTGGAAAAAAAAATATTTTTTTAGTTACTTTGGAAAAAAAATATTTTTTTAGTTACTTTGGAAAAAAAAATATTTTTTTAGTTACTTTGGAAAAAAAAATATTTTTTTAGTTACTTTGGAAAAAAAGTTACTTTTTTAGTTACTTTGGAAAAAAAATATTTTTTTAGTTACTTTGGAAAAAAAAATATTTTTTTAGTTACTTTGGAAAAAAAATATTTTTTTAGTTTCTTTGGAAAAAAAAATATTTTTTTAGTTACTTTGGAAAAAAAAATATTTTTTTAGTTACTTTGGAAAAAAATATTTTTTTTTTGTTACTTTGGAAAAAAAAATATTTTTTTAGTTACTTTGGAAAAAAAGTTACTTTTTTAGTTACTTTGGAAAAAAAAATATTTTTTTAGTTACTTTGGAAAAAAAAATATTTTTTTTGTTACTTTGGAAAAAAAAAATTTTTTTTAGTTACTTTGGAAAAAAATATATTTTTTTAGTTACTTTGGAAAAAAAAAAAATTTTTTGTTACTTTGGAAAAAAAAATTTTTTTTTAGTTACTTTGGAAAAAAAAATATTTTTTTAGTTACTTTGGAAAAAAAAATATTTTTTTAGTTACTTTGGAAAAAAAATATTTTTTTAGTTTCTTTGGAAAAAAAAATATTTTTTTAGTTACTTTGGAAAAAGAAATATTTTTTTAGTTACTTTGGAAAAAAAAATATTTTTTTAGTTACTTTGGAAAAAAAATATTTTTTTAGTTACTTTGGAAAAAAAAATATTTTTTTAGTTACTTTGGAAAAAAAAATATTTTTTTAGTTACTTTGGAAAAAAAGTTACTTTTTTAGTTACTTTGGAAAAAAAATATTTTTTTAGTTACTTTGGAAAAAAAATTATTTTTTTTGTTACTTTGGAAAAAAAAATATTTTTTTAGTTACTTTGGAAAAAAAAATATTTTTTTAGTTACTTTGGAAAAAAAATAATTTTTTAGTTACTTTAAAAAAATATATTTTTTTTGTTACTTTGGGAAAAAAAATATTTTTTTAGTTACTTTGGAAAAAAAAATATTTTTTTTGTTACTTTGGAAAAAAAAATATTTTTTTAGTTACTTTGGAAAAAAAAAAAATTTTTAGTTACTTTGGAAAAAAAATTTTTTTTAGTTACTTTGGGAAAAAAAATATTTTTTTAGTTACTTTGGAAAAAAGTTACTTTTTTTGTTACTTTGGAAAAAAAAAATTTTTTTTAGTTACTTTGGAAAAAAAAAAAATTTTTTTGTTACTTTGGAAAAAAAATTATTTTTTTAGTTACTTTGGAAAAAAAAATATTTTTTTAGTTACTTTGGAAAAAAAAATATTTTTTTAGTTACTTTGGAAAAAAAAATATTTTTTTAGTTACTTTGGAAAAAAAAATATTTTTTTAGTTACTTTGGAAAAAAAGTTACTTTTTTAGTTACTTTGGAAAAAAAAATATTTTTTAGTTACTTTGGAAACAAAATATTTTTTTAGTTTCTTTGGAAAAAAAAATATTTTTTTAGTTTCTTTGGAAAAAAAAATATTTTTTTAGTTTCTTTGGAAAAAAATATATTTTTTTAGTTACTTTGGAAAAAAAGTTACTTTTTTAGTTACTTTGGAAAAAAAAAAATTTTTTTAGTTACTTTGGAAAAAAAAATATTTTTTTTGTTACTTTGGAAAAAAAAAAATTTTTTTAGTTACTTTGGAAAAAAAAATATTTTTTTAGTTACTTTGGAAAAAAAAAATGTTTTTAGTTTCTTTGGAAAAAAAATTTTTTTTTAGTTACTTTGGAAAAAAAAAAATGTTTTTAGTTTCTTTGGAAAAAAAATTTTTTTTTAGTTACTTTGGAAAAAAAAATATTTTTTTAGTTACTTTGGAAAAAAAAATATTTTTTTAGTTACTTTGGAAAAAAAATATTTTTTTAGTTTCTTTGGAAAAAAAAATATTTTTTTAGTTACTTTGGAAAAAGAAATATTTTTTTAGTTACTTTGGAAAAAAAAATATTTTTTTAGTTACTTTGGAAAAAAAATATTTTTTTAGTTACTTTGGAAAAAAATATATTTTTTTAGTTACTTTGGAAAAAAAAATATTTTTTTAGTTACTTTGGAAAAAAAGTTACTTTTTTAGTTACTTTGGAAAAAAAAATATTTTTTTAGTTACTTTGGAAAAAAAAATATTTTTTTTGTTACTTTGGAAAAAAAAATATTTTTTTAGTTACTTTGGAAAAAAAGTTACTTTTTTAGTTACTTTGGAAAAAAAAATATTTTTTTAGTTACTTTGGAAAAAAAAATATTTTTTTAGTTACTTTGGAAAAAAAATAATTTTTTAGTTACTTTAAAAAAATATATTTTTTTGTTACTTTGGGAAAAAAAATATTTTTTTTGTTACTTTGGAAAAAAAGTTACTTTTTTAGTTACTTTGGAAAAAAAAATATTTTTTTAGTTACTTTGGAAAAAAAGTTACTTTTTTAGTTACTTTGGAAAAAAAAATATTTTTTTAGTTACTTTGGAAAATTTTTTTTTTTTTTTGTTACTTTGGAAAAAAAAATATTTTTTTAGTTACTTTGGAAAAAAAAATATTTTTTTAGTTACTTTGGAAAAAAAAATATTTTTTTAGTTACTTTGGAAAAAAAAAATTTTTTTTAGTTACTTTGGAAAAAAAGTTACTTTTTTAGTTACTTTGGAAAAAAATTTTTTTTTTTAGTTACTTTGGAAAAAAAAATATTTTTTTTGTTACTTTGGAAAAAACAATATTTTTTTAGTTACTTTGGAAAAAAAATATTTTTTTAGTTACTTTAAAAAAATATATTTTTTTTGTTACTTTGGGAAAAAAAATATTTTTTTTGTTACTTTGGAAAAAAAGTTACTTTTTTAGTTACTTTGGAAAAAAAAATATTTTTTTAGTTACTTTGGAAAAAAAGTTACTTTTTTAGTTACTTTGGAAAAAAAAAAAATTTTTTAGTTACTTTGGAAAAAAAAAAATTTTTTTTGTTACTTTGGAAAAAAAAATATTTTTTTAGTTACTTTGGAAAAAAAAATATTTTTTTAGTTACTTTGGAAAAAAAAATATTTTTTTAGTTACTTTGGAAAAAAAAATATTTTTTTAGTTACTTTGGAAAAAAAGTTACTTTTTTAGTTACTTTGGAAAAAAAAATATTTTTTTAGTTACTTTGGAAAAAAAAATATTTTTTTAGTTACTTTGGAAAAAAAATAATTTTTTAGTTACTTTAAAAAAAAAAATTTTTTTTGTTACTTTGGGAAAAAAAATATTTTTTTTGTTACTTTGGAAAAAAAGTTACTTTTTTAGTTACTTTGGAAAAAAAAATATTTTTTTAGTTACTTTGGAAAAAAAGTTACTTTTTTAGTTACTTTGGAAAAAAAAATATTTTTTTAGTTACTTTGGAAAAAAAAAATTTTTTTTTGTTACTTTGGAAAAAAAAATATTTTTTTAGTTACTTTGGAAAAAAAAATATTTTTTTAGTTACTTTGGAAAAAAAAATATTTTTTTAGTTACTTTGGAAAAAAAAATATTTTTTTAGTTACTTTGGAAAAAAAGTTACTTTTTTAGTTACTTTGGAAAAAATTTTTTTTTTTTAGTTACTTTGGAAAAAAAAATATTTTTTTTGTTACTTTGGAAAAAAAAATA
The DNA here is from genome assembly GCF_949748355.1 of Melanostigma gelatinosum. Classification (NCBI taxonomy): domain Eukaryota; kingdom Metazoa; phylum Chordata; class Actinopteri; order Perciformes; family Zoarcidae; genus Melanostigma; species Melanostigma gelatinosum. The sequence goes on along the minus strand of NW_027635299.1, from coordinate 166,542 downwards.
TTTTTTTAGTTACTTTGGAAAAAAAAATATTTTTTTAGTTACTTTGGAAAAAAAATATTTTTTTAGTTTCTTTGGAAAAAAAAATATTTTTTTAGTTACTTTGGAAAAAAAAATATTTTTTTAGTTACTTTGGAAAAAAAAATATTTTTTTAGTTACTTTGGAAAAAAAATATTTTTTTAGTTTCTTTGGAAAAAAAAATATTTTTTTAGTTACTTTGGAAAAAAATATATTTTTTTAGTTACTTTGGAAAAAAAAATATTTTTTTAGTTACTTTGGAAAAAAAATATTTTTTTAGTTACTTTGGAAAAAAAAAATATTTTTTTAGTTACTTTGGAAAAAAAAATATTTTTTTAGTTACTTTGGAAAAAAAGTTACTTTTTTAGTTACTTTGGAAAAAAAAATATTTTTTTAGTTACTTTGGAAAAAAAAAAAAAATGTTTGTTACTTTGGAAAAAAAAATATTTTTTTAGTTACTTTGGAAAAAAAAAAATTTTTTTAGTTACTTTGGAAAAAAAAATATTTTTTTAGTTACTTTGGAAAAAAAAATATTTTTTTAGTTACTTTGGAAAAAAAGTTACTTTTTTAGTTACTTTGGAAAAAAAAATATTTTTTAGTTACTTTGGAAACAAAATATTTTTTTAGTTTCTTTGGAAAAAAAAATATTTTTTTAGTTACTTTGGAAAAAAAAATATTTTTTTAGTTTCTTTGGAAAAAAAAATATTTTTTTAGTTTCTTTGGAAAAAAATATATTTTTTTAGTTACTTTGGAAAAAAAATATTTTTTTAGTTACTTTGGGAAAAAAAAAAATTTTTTAGTTACTTTGGAAAAAAAGTTACTTTTTTTGTTACTTTGGGAAAAAAAATATTTTTTTAGTTACTTTGGAAAAAAAAAAATTTTTTTTGTTACTTTGGAAAAAAAAAAAAATTTTTAGTTACTTTGGAAAAAAAAAAATTTTTTTAGTTACTTTGGAAAAAAAAATATTTTTTTAGTTACTTTGGAAAAAAATATATTTTTTTAGTTACTTTGGAAAAAAATATTTTTTTTTAGTTACTTTGGAAAAAAAGTTACTTTTTTAGTTACTTTGGAAAAAAAAATATTTTTTTAGTTACTTTGGAAAAAAAAATATTTTTTTTGTTACTTTGGAAAAAAAAAATTTTTTTTAGTTACTTTGGAAAAAAAAATATTTTTTTAGTTACTTTGGAAAAAAAAATATTTTTTTTGTTACTTTGGAAAAAAAAATTTTTTTTTAGTTACTTTGGAAAAAAAAATTTTTTTTTAGTTACTTTGGGAAAAAAAATATTTTTTTAGTTACTTTGGAAAAAAAATATTTTTTTAGTTTCTTTGGAAAAAAAAATATTTTTTTAGTTACTTTGGAAAAAGAAATATTTTTTTAGTTACTTTGGAAAAAAAAATATTTTTTTAGTTACTTTGGAAAAAAAATATTTTTTTAGTTACTTTGGAAAAAAAAATATTTTTTTAGTTACTTTGGAAAAAAAGTTACTTTTTTAGTTACTTTGGAAAAAAAATATTTTTTTAGTTACTTTGGAAAAAAAATTATTTTTTTTGTTACTTTGGAAAAAAAAATATTTTTTTAGTTACTTTGGAAAAAAAGTTACTTTTTTAGTTACTTTGGAAAAAAAAAAATTTTTTTTAGTTACTTTGGAAAAAAAAATATTTTTTTAGTTACTTTGGAAAAAAAAATATTTTTTTTGTTACTTTGGAAAAAAAAATTTTTTTTTAGTTACTTTGGAAAAAAAAATTTTTTTTTAGTTACTTTGGGAAAAAAAATATTTTTTTAGTTACTTTGGAAAAAAAATATTTTTTTAGTTTCTTTGGAAAAAAAAATATTTTTTTAGTTACTTTGGAAAAAGAAATATTTTTTTAGTTACTTTGGAAAAAAAAATATTTTTTTAGTTACTTTGGAAAAAAAATATTTTTTTAGTTACTTTGGAAAAAAAAATATTTTTTTAGTTACTTTGGAAAAAAAGTTACTTTTTTAGTTACTTTGGAAAAAAAATATTTTTTTAGTTACTTTGGAAAAAAAATTATTTTTTTTGTTACTTTGGAAAAAAAAATATTTTTTTAGTTACTTTGGAAAAAAAGTTACTTTTTTAGTTACTTTGGAAAAAAAAATATTTTTTTAGTTACTTTGGAAAAAAAGTTACTTTTTTAGTTACTTTGGAAAAAAAATATTTTTTTAGTTACTTTGGAAAAAAAATTATTTTTTTTGTTACTTTGGAAAAAAAAATATTTTTTTAGTTACTTTGGGAAAAAAAATATTTTTTTAGTTACTTTGGAAAAAAAATATTTTTTTAGTTTCTTTGGAAAAAAAAATATTTTTTTAGTTACTTTGGAAAAAGAAATATTTTTTTAGTTACTTTGGAAAAAAAAATATTTTTTTAGTTACTTTGGAAAAAAAATATTTTTTTAGTTACTTTGGAAAAAAAAATATTTTTTTAGTTACTTTGGAAAAAAAGTTACTTTTTTAGTTACTTTGGAAAAAAAATATTTTTTTAGTTACTTTGGAAAAAAAATTATTTTTTTTGTTACTTTGGAAAAAAAAATATTTTTTTAGTTACTTTGGAAAAAAAGTTACTTTTTTAGTTACTTTGGAAAAAAAAATATTTTTTTAGTTACTTTGGAAAAAAAGTTACTTTTTTAGTTACTTTGGAAAAAAAATATTTTTTTAGTTACTTTGGAAAAAAAATTATTTTTTTTGTTACTTTGGAAAAAAAAATATTTTTTTAGTTACTTTGGAAAAAAAGTTACTTTTTTAGTTACTTTGGAAAAAAAAATATTTTTTTAGTTACTTTGGAAAAAAAAAAATTTTTTTAGTTACTTTGGAAAAAAAATAATTTTTTAGTTACTTTAAAAATATATTTTTTTTTTGTTACTTTGGGAAAAAATATATTTTTTTTGTTACTTTGGAAAAAAAAATATTTTTTTTGTTACTTTGGAAAAAAAAATATTTTTTTAGTTTCTTTGGAAAAAAATATATTTTTTTAGTTACTTTGGAAAAAAAGTTATTTTTTTAGTTACTTTGGAAAAAAAAATATTTTTTTAGTTACTTTGGAAAAAAAGTTACTTTTTTAGTTACTTTGGAAAAAAAATATTTTTTTAGTTACTTTGGAAAAAAAATTATTTTTTTTGTTACTTTGGAAAAAAAAATATTTTTTTAGTTACTTTGGAAAAAAAGTTACTTTTTTAGTTACTTTGGAAAAAAAAAAATTTTTTTTAGTTACTTTGGAAAAAAAAATATTTTTTTAGTTACTTTGGAAAAAAAAATATTTTTTTTGTTACTTTGGAAAAAAAAATTTTTTTTTAGTTACTTTGGAAAAAAAAAATTTTTTTTAGTTACTTTGGGAAAAAAAATATTTTTTTAGTTACTTTGGAAAAAAAATATTTTTTTAGTTTCTTTGGAAAAAAAAATATTTTTTTAGTTACTTTGGAAAAAGAAATATTTTTTTAGTTACTTTGGAAAAAAAAATATTTTTTTAGTTACTTTGGAAAAAAAATATTTTTTTAGTTACTTTGGAAAAAAAAATATTTTTTTAGTTACTTTGGAAAAAAAGTTACTTTTTTAGTTACTTTGGAAAAAAAATATTTTTTTAGTTACTTTGGAAAAAAAATTATTTTTTTTGTTACTTTGGAAAAAAAAATATTTTTTTAGTTACTTTGGAAAAAAAGTTACTTTTTTAGTTACTTTGGAAAAAAAAATATTTTTTTAGTTACTTTGGAAAAAAAGTTACTTTTTTAGTTACTTTGGAAAAAAAATATTTTTTTAGTTACTTTGGAAAAAAAATTATTTTTTTTGTTACTTTGGAAAAAAAAATATTTTTTTAGTTACTTTGGAAAAAAAGTTACTTTTTTAGTTACTTTGGAAAAAAAAATATTTTTTTAGTTACTTTGGAAAAAAAAAAATTTTTTTAGTTACTTTGGAAAAAAAATAATTTTTTAGTTACTTTAAAAATATATTTTTTTTTTGTTACTTTGGGAAAAAATATATTTTTTTTGTTACTTTGGAAAAAAAAATATTTTTTTTGTTACTTTGGAAAAAAAAATATTTTTTTAGTTTCTTTGGAAAAAAATATATTTTTTTAGTTACTTTGGAAAAAAAGTTACTTTTTTAGTTACTTTGGAAAAAAAATATTTTTTTTGTTACTTTGGAAAAAAAGTTACTTTTTTAGTTACTTTGGAAAAAAAAATATTTTTTTAGTTACTTTGGAAAAAAAGTTACTTTTTTAGTTACTTTGGAGAAAAAAAATATTTTTTTAGTTACTTTGGAAAAAAAATTTTTTTTTTTGTTACTTTGGAAAAAAAAAAAATTTTTTTAGTTACTTTGGAAAAAAAATATTTTTTTTGTTACTTTGGAAAAAAAAATATTTTTTTAGTTACTTTGGAAAAAAAAATATTTTTTTAGTTACTTTGGAAAAAAAATATTTTTTTAGTTTCTTTGGAAAAAAAAATATTTTTTTAGTTACTTTGGAAAAAAAAATATTTTTTTAGTTACTTTGGAAAAAAAAAAAATTTTTTAGTTACTTTGGAAAAAAAAATATTTTTTTAGTTACTTTGGAAAAAAATATTTTTTTTTAGTTACTTTGGAAAAAAAGTTACTTTTTTAGTTACTTTGGAAAAAAAAATATTTTTTTAGTTACTTTGGAAAAAAAAATATTTTTTTTGTTACTTTGGAAAAAAAAAATTTTTTTTAGTTACTTTGGGAAAAAAAATATTTTTTTAGTTACTTTGGAAAAAAAAATATTTTTTTTGTTACTTTGGAAAAAAATTTTTTTTTTTAGTTACTTTGGAAAAAAAAATTTTTTTTTAGTTACTTTGGGAAAAAAAATATTTTTTTAGTTACTTTGGAAAAAAAATATTTTTTTAGTTTCTTTGGAAAAAAAATATTTTTTTAGTTACTTTGGAAAAAGAAATATTTTTTTAGTTACTTTGGAAAAAAAAATATTTTTTTAGTTACTTTGGAAAAAAAATATTTTTTTAGTTACTTTGGAAAAAAAAATATTTTTTTAGTTACTTTGGAAAAAAAGTTACTTTTTTAGTTACTTTGGAAAAAAAATATTTTTTTAGTTACTTTGGAAAAAAAATTATTTTTTTTGTTACTTTGGAAAAAAAAATATTTTTTTAGTTACTTTGGAAAAAAAAATATTTTTTTAGTTACTTTGGAAAAAAAGTTACTTTTTTAGTTACTTTGGAAAAAAAAATATTTTTTAGTTACTTTGGAAACAAAATATTTTTTTAGTTTCTTTGGAAAAAAAAAAAATATATTTTTTTTGTTACTTTGGAAAAAAAGTTACTTTTTTAGTTACTTTGGAAAAAAAAATATTTTTTTAGTTACTTTGGAAAAAAAGTTACTTTTTTAGTTACTTTGGAAAAAAAAATATTTTTTTAGTTACTTTGGAAAAAAAAATTTTTTTTTTGTTACTTTGGAAAAAAAAATTTTTTTTTAGTTACTTTGGAAAAAAAATATTTTTTTTGTTACTTTGGAAAAAAAAATATTTTTTTAGTTACTTTGGAAAAAAAAATATTTTTTTAGTTACTTTGGAAAAAAAATATTTTTTTAGTTTCTTTGGAAAAAAAAATATTTTTTTAGTTACTTTGGAAAAAAAAATATTTTTTTAGTTACTTTGGAAAAAAAAATATTTTTTTAGTTACTTTGGAAAAAAAATATTTTTTTAGTTTCTTTGGAAAAAAAAATATTTTTTTAGTTACTTTGGAAAAAAAAATATTTTTTTAGTTACTTTGGAAAAAAAATATTTTTTTAGTTACTTTGGAAAAAAAAATTTTTTTTAGTTACTTTGGAAAAAAAATTATTTTTTTTGTTACTTTGGAAAAAAAAATATTTTTTTAGTTACTTTGGAAAAAAAGTTACTTTTTTAGTTACTTTGGGAAAAAAAATATTTTTTTAGTTACTTTGGAAAAAAAAATATTTTTTTAGTTACTTTGGAAAAAAAAAAATTTTTTAGTTACTTTAAAAATATATATTTTTTTTGTTACTTTGGGAAAAAATATATTTTTTTTGTTACTTTGGAAAAAAAAATATTTTTTTTGTTACTTTGGAAAAAAAAATATTTTTTTAGTTTCTTTGGAAAAAAAAATATTTTTTTAGTTACTTTGGAAAAAAAAATATTTTTTTAGTTACTTTGGAAAAAAAAATATTTTTTTAGTTACTTTGGAAAAAAAAATATTTTTTTAGTTACTTTGGAAAAAAAGTTACTTTTTTAGTTACTTTGGAAAAAAAATATTTTTTTAGTTACTTTGGAAAAAAAAATATTTTTTTTGTTACTTTGGAAAAAAAAATATTTTTTTAGTTACTTTGGAAAAAAAGTTACTTTTTTAGTTACTTTGGAAAAAAAAATATTTTTTTAGTTACTTTGGAAAATAAATATTTTTTTTGTTACTTTGGAAAAAAAAATATTTTTTTAGTTACTTTGGAAAAAAAAAATTTTTTTTAGTTACTTTGGAAAAAAAAAATTTTTTTAGTTACTTTGGAAAAAAAAATATTTTTTTAGTTTCTTTGGAAAAAAGAATATTTTTTTAGTTACTTTGGAAAAAAAAATATTTTTTTAGTTACTTTGGAAAAAAAAATATTTTTTTAGTTACTTTGGAAAAAAAATATTTTTTTAGTTTCTTTGGAAAAAAAAATATTTTTTTAGTTACTTTGGAAAAAAAAATATTTTTTTAGTTACTTTGGAAAAAAAATATATTTTTTTTGTTACTTTGGAAAAAAAAATATTTTTTTAGTTACTTTGGAAAAAAAAATTTTTTTTTAGTTACTTTGGAAAAAAAAATTTTTTAGTTACTTTGGGAAAAAAAATATTTTTTTAGTTACTTTGGAAAAAAGTTACTTTTTTTGTTACTTTGGAAAAAAAAAATTTTTTTTAGTTACTTTGGAAAAAAAAAATTTTTTTTTGTTACTTTGGAAAAAAAAATATTTTTTAGTTACTTTGGAAAAAAAAAATTTTTTTTTGTTACTTTGGAAAAAAAAATATTTTTTTGGTTACTTTGGAAAAAAAAATATTTTTTTAGTTACTTTGGAAAAAAAGTTACTTTTTTAGTTACTTTGGAAAAAAAAATATTTTTTAGTTACTTTGGAAACAAAATATTTTTTTAGTTTCTTTGGAAAAAAAAATATTTTTTTAGTTACTTTGGAAAAAAAAATATTTTTTTAGTTTCTTTGGAAAAAAATATATTTTTTTAGTTTCTTTGGAAAAAAATATATTTTTTTAGTTACTTTGGAAAAAAAATATTTTTTTTGTTACTTTGGAAAAAAAAATATTTTTTTAGTTACTTTGGAAAAAAAAATATTTTTTTAGTTACTTTGGAAAAAAAATATTTTTTTAGTTACTTTGGGAAAAAAAATATTTTTTTAGTTTCTTTGGAAAAAAGAATATTTTTTTAGTTACTTTGGAAAAAAAAATATTTTTTTAGTTACTTTGGAAAAAAAAATATTTTTTTAGTTACTTTGGAAAAAAAATATTTTTTTAGTTTCTTTGGAAAAAAAAATATTTTTTTAGTTACTTTGGAAAAAAAAATATTTTTTTAGTTACTTTGGAAAAAAAAATATTTTTTTTGTTACTTTGGAAAAAAAAAATTTTTTTTAGTTACTTTGGAAAAAAAATATTTTTTTAGTTACTTTGGAAAAAAAGTTACTTTTTTAGTTACTTTGGAAAAAAAAATATTTTTTAGTTACTTTGGAAACAAAATATTTTTTTAGTTTCTTTGGAAAAAAATATATTTTTTTAGTTTCTTTGGAAAAAATATATTTTTTTAGTTACTTTGGAAAAAAAAAATTTTTTTAGTTACTTTGGGAAAAAAAATATTTTTTTAGTTACTTTGGAAAAAAAGTTACTTTTTTTGTTACTTTGGGAAAAAAAATATTTTTTTAGTTACTTTGGAAAAAAAAAAATTTTTTTTGTTACTTTGGAAAAAAAAATATTTTTTTAGTTACTTTGGAAAAAAAAATTTTTTTTTAGTTACTTTGGAAAAAAAAATATTTTTTTAGTTACTTTGGAAAAAAAAATATTTTTTTTGTTACTTTGGAAAAAAAGTTACTTTTTTAGTTACTTTGGAAAAAAAATTATTTTTTTAGTTACTTTGGAAAAAAAAATATTTTTTTTGTTACTTTGGAAAAAAAAAAAATTTTTTAGTTACTTTGGAAAAAAAAATATTTTTTTAGTTACTTTGGAAAAAAAAATTTTTTTTTAGTTTCTTTGGAAAAAAAAATTTTTTTTTAGTTACTTTGGAAAAAAAAATTTTTTTTTAGTTACTTTGGAAAAAAAAATATTTTTTTAGTTACTTTGGAAAAAAAATATTTTTTTAGTTTCTTTGGAAAAAAAAATATTTTTTTAGTTACGTTGGAAAAAGAAATATTTTTTTAGTTACTTTGGAAAAAAAAATATTTTTTTAGTTACTTTGGAAAAAAAATATTTTTTTAGTTACTTTGGAAAAAAAAATATTTTTTTAGTTACTTTGGAAAAAAAAATATTTTTTTAGTTACTTTGGAAAAAAAGTTACTTTTTTAGTTACTTTGGAAAAAAAAATATTTTTTTAGTTACTTTGGAAAAAAAAATATTTTTTTTGTTACTTTGGAAAAAAAAATATTTTTTTAGTTACTTTGGAAAAAAAGTTACTTTTTTAGTTACTTTGGAAAAAAAAATATTTTTTTAGTTACTTTGGAAAAAAAAATATTTTTTTAGTTACTTTGGAAAAAAAATAATTTTTTAGTTACTTTAAAAAAATATTTTTTTTTTGTTACTTTGGGAAAAAAAATATTTTTTTTGTTACTTTGGAAAAAAAGTTACTTTTTTAGTTACTTTGGAAAAAAAAATATTTTTTTAGTTACTTTGGAAAAAAAAATATTTTTTTAGTTACTTTGGAAAAAAAATATTTTTTTAGTTACTTTGGAAAAAAAAATATTTTTTTAGTTACTTTGGAAAAAAAAATATTTTTTTAGTTACTTTGGAAAAAAAGTTACTTTTTTAGTTACTTTGGAAAAAAAAATATTTTTTTAGTTACTTTGGAAAAAAAAATATTTTTTTAGTTACTTTGGAAAAAAAATATTTTTTTAGTTTCTTTGGAAAAAAAAATATTTTTTTAGTTACTTTGGAAAAAAAAATATTTTTTTAGTTACTTTGGAAAAAAATATATTTTTTTTGTTACTTTGGAAAAAAAAATATTTTTTTAGTTACTTTGGAAAAAAAGTTACTTTTTTAGTTACTTTGGAAAAAAAAATATTTTTTTAGTTACTTTGGAAAAAAAATATATTTTTTTTGTTACTTTGGAAAAAAAAATTTTTTTTTAGTTACTTTGGAAAAAAATATATTTTTTTAGTTACTTTGGAAAAAAAAAAATTTTTTTGTTACTTTGGAAAAAAAAAATTTTTTTTAGTTACTTTGGAAAAAAAAATATTTTTTTAGTTACTTTGGAAAAAAAAATTTTTTTTTAGTTACTTTGGAAAAAAAATATTTTTTTAGTTTCTTTGGAAAAAAAAATATTTTTTTAGTTACTTTGGAAAAAGAAATATTTTTTTAGTTACTTTGGAAAAAAAAATATTTTTTTAGTTACTTTGGAAAAAAAATATTTTTTTAGTTACTTTGGAAAAAAAAATATTTTTTTAGTTACTTTGGAAAAAAAAATATTTTTTTAGTTACTTTGGAAAAAAAGTTACTTTTTTAGTTACTTTGGAAAAAAAATATTTTTTTAGTTACTTTGGAAAAAAAATTATTTTTTTTGTTACTTTGGAAAAAAAAATATTTTTTTAGTTACTTTAAAAAAATATATTTTTTTTGTTACTTTGGGAAAAAAAAAATTTTTTTAGTTACTTTGGAAAAAAAAATATTTTTTTTGTTACTTTGGAAAAAAAAATATTTTTTTAGTTACTTTGGAAAAAAAAAATTTTTTTTAGTTACTTTGGAAAAAAAAATTTTTTTAGTTACTTTGGGAAAAAAAATATTTTTTTAGTTACTTTGGAAAAAAGTTACTTTTTTTGTTACTTTGGAAAAAAAAAATTTTTTTTAGTTACTTTGGAAAAAAAAAATTTTTTTTTGTTACTTTGGAAAAAAAAATATTTTTTTAGTTACTTTGGAAAAAAAAAATTTTTTTTAGTTACTTTGGAAAAAAAAATATTTTTTTAGTTACTTTGGAAAAAAAAATATTTTTTTAGTTACTTTGGAAAAAAAGTTACTTTTTTAGTTACTTTGGAAAAAAAAAATATTTTTTAGTTACTTTGGAAACAAAATATTTTTTTAGTTTCTTTGGAAAAAAAAATATTTTTTTAGTTACTTTGGAAAAAAAAATATTTTTTTAGTTTCTTTGGAAAAAAATATATTTTTTTAGTTTCTTTGGAAAAAAAGTTACTTTTTTAGTTACTTTGGAAAAAAAAATATTTTTTTAGTTACTTTGGAAAAAAAAATATTTTTTTTGTTACTTTGGAAAAAAAAAATTTTTTTTAGTTACTTTGGAAAAAAAAATTTTTTTTTAGTTACTTTGGAAAAAAAAAAAAAATTTTAGTTTCTTTGGAAAAAAAATTTTTTTTTAGTTACTTTGGAAAAAAAAATATTTTTTTAGTTACTTTGGAAAAAAAAATATTTTTTTAGTTACTTTGGAAAAAAAATATTTTTTTAGTTTCTTTGGAAAAAAAAATATTTTTTTAGTTACTTTGGAAAAAGAAATATTTTTTTAGTTACTTTGGAAAAAAAAATATTTTTTTAGTTACTTTGGAAAAAAAATATTTTTTTAGTTACTTTGGAAAAAAATATATTTTTTTAGTTACTTTGGAAAAAAAAATATTTTTTTAGTTACTTTGGAAAAAAAGTTACTTTTTTAGTTACTTTGGAAAAAAAAATATTTTTTTAGTTACTTTGGAAAAAAAAATATTTTTTTTGTTACTTTGGAAAAAAAAATATTTTTTTAGTTACTTTGGAAAAAAAGTTACTTTTTTAGTTACTTTGGAAAAAAAAATATTTTTTTAGTTACTTTGGAAAAAAAAATATTTTTTTAGTTACTTTGGAAAAAAAATAATTTTTTAGTTACTTTAAAAAAATATATTTTTTTTGTTACTTTGGGAAAAAAAATATTTTTTTTGTTACTTTGGAAAAAAAAATATTTTTTTAGTTACTTTGGAAAAAAAGTTACTTTTTTAGTTACTTTGGAAAAAAAAATATTTTTTTAGTTACTTTGGAAAAAAAAATATTTTTTTAGTTACTTTGGAAAAAAAATAATTTTTTAGTTACTTTAAAAAAATATATTTTTTTTGTTACTTTGGGAAAAAAAATATTTTTTTTGTTACTTTGGAAAAAAAGTTACTTTTTTAGTTACTTTGGAAAAAAAAATATTTTTTTAGTTACTTTGGAAAAAAAGTTACTTTTTTAGTTACTTTGGAAAAAAAAATATTTTTTTAGTTACTTTGGAAAAAAAAAATTTTTTTTTGTTACTTTGGAAAAAAAAATATTTTTTTAGTTACTTTGGAAAAAAAAATATTTTTTTAGTTACTTTGGAAAAAAAAATATTTTTTTAGTTACTTTGGAAAAAAAAATATTTTTTTAGTTACTTTGGAAAAAAAGTTACTTTTTTAGTTACTTTGGAAAAAAAAATTTTTTTTTAGTTACTTTGGAAAAAAAAATATTTTTTTTGTTACTTTGGAAAAAAAAATATTTTTTTAGTTACTTTGGAAAAAAAATAATTTTTTAGTTACTTTAAAAAAATATATTTTTTTTGTTACTTTGGGAAAAAAAATATTTTTTTTGTTACTTTGGAAAAAAAGTTACTTTTTTAGTTACTTTGGAAAAAAAAATATTTTTTTAGTTACTTTGGAAAAAAAGTTACTTTTTTAGTTACTTTGGAAAAAAAAATATTTTTTTAGTTACTTTGGAAAAAAAAAATTTTTTTTGTTACTTTGGAAAAAAAAATATTTTTTTAGTTACTTTGGAAAAAAAAATATTTTTTTAGTTACTTTGGAAAAAAAAATATTTTTTTAGTTACTTTGGAAAAAAAAATATTTTTTTAGTTACTTTGGAAAAAAAAATATTTTTTTAGTTACTTTGGAAAAAAAGTTACTTTTTTAGTTACTTTGGAAAAAAAAATATTTTTTTAGTTACTTTGGAAAAAAAAATATTTTTTTAGTTACTTTGGAAAAAAAATAATTTTTTAGTTACTTTAAAAAAAAATATTTTTTTTGTTACTTTGGGAAAAAAATATTTTTTTTGTTACTTTGGAAAAAAAGTTACTTTTTTAGTTACTTTGGAAAAAAAATATTTTTTTAGTTACTTTGGAAAAAAAGTTACTTTTTTAGTTACTTTGGAAAAAAAAATATTTTTTTAGTTACTTTGGAAAAAAATTTTTTTTTTTTTGTTACTTTGGAAAAAAATATTTTTTTTTAGTTACTTTGGAAAAAAAATATTTTTTTAGTTACTTTGGAAAAAAAAATATTTTTTTAGTTACTTTGGAAAAAAAAATATTTTTTTAGTTACTTTGGAAAAAAAGTTACTTTTTTAGTTACTTTGGAAAAAAATTTTTTTTTTTAGTTACTTTGGAAAAAAAAATATTTTTTTTGTTACTTTGGAAAAAAAAATATTTTTTTAGTTACTTTGGAAAAAAAAATATTTTTTTAGTTACTTTGGAAAAAAAATATTTTTTTAGTTTCTTTGGAAAAAAAAATATTTTTTTAGTTACTTTGGAAAAAAAAATATTTTTTTAGTTACTTTGGAATTTTTTTTTTTTTTTTAGTTACTTTGGAAAAAAAAATATTTTTTTAGTTACTTTGGAAAAAAAATATTTTTTTAGTTACTTTGGAAAAAAAAATATTTTTTTAGTTACTTTGGAAAAAAAAATATTTTTTTAGTTACTTTGGAAAAAAAAATATTTTTTTAGTTACTTTGGAAAAAAAATATTTTTTTAGTTACTTTGGAAAAAAAAATATTTTTTTAGTTACTTTGGAAAAAAAAATATTTTTTTAGTTACTTTGGAAAAAAAATATTTTTTTAGTTTCTTTGGAAAAAAAAATATTTTTTTAGTTACTTTGGAAAAAAAGTTACTTTTTTAGTTACTTTGGAAAAAAAAATATTTTTTAGTTACTTTGGAAAAAAAAATATTTTTTTTGTTACTTTGGAAAAAAAAATATTTTTTTAGTTACTTTGGAAAAAAAATATTTTTTTAGTTACTTTGGAAAAAAATTTTTTTTTTTAGTTACTTTGGAAAAAAATATTTTTTTAGTTTCTTTGGAAAAAAAAATATTTTTTTAGTTACTTTGGAAAAAAAAATATTTTTTTAGTTACTTTGGAAAAAAAATATTTTTTTAGTTTCTTTGGGAAAAAAAATATTTTTTTAGTTACTTTGGAAAAAAAGTTACTTTTTTAGTTAATTTGGAAAAAAAAATATTTTTTTAGTTACTTTGGAAAAAAAAATATTTTTTTTGTTACTTTGGAAAAAAAAATATTTTTTTTGTTACTTTGGAAAAAAAAGAAGTTTTTTTGTTACTTTGGAAAAAAAAAAGTTTTTTAGTTACTTTGGAAAAAAAAATATTTTTTTAGTTACTTTGGAAAAAAAAATATTTTTTTAGTTACTTTGGAAAAAAAGTTACTTTTTTAGTTACTTTGGAAAAAAAGTTACTTTTTTAGTTACTTTGGAAAAAAAGTTACTTTTTTAGTTACTTTGGAAAAAAAAATATTTTTTTAGTTACTTTGGAAAAAAAAATATTTTTTTAGTTACTTTGGAAAAAAAAATATTTTTTTTGTTACTTTGGAAAAAAAAAAATTTTTTTAGTTACTTTGGAAAAAAATATATTTTTTTAGTTACTTTGGAAAAAAAAATTTTTTTTTAGTTTCTTTGGAAAAAAAATATTTTTTTTAGTTACTTTGGAAAAAAAAATATTTTTTTAGTTACTTTGGAAAAAAAAATATTTTTTTAGTTTCTTTGGAAAAAAAAATATTTTTTTAGTTACTTTGGAAAAAGAAATATTTTTTTAGTTACTTTGGAAAAAAAAATATTTTTTTAGTTACTTTGGAAAAAAAATATTTTTTTAGTTACTTTGGAAAAAAAAAAATTTTTTTAGTTACTTTGGAAAAAAAAATATTTTTTTAGTTACTTTGGAAAAAAAGTTACTTTTTTAGTTACTTTGGAAAAAAAAATATTTTTTTAGTTACTTTGGAAAAAAAGTTACTTTTTTAGTTACTTTGGAAAAAAAAATATTTTTTTAGTTACTTTGGAAAAAAAAATATTTTTTTTGTTACTTTGGAAAAAAAAAATTTTTTTTAGTTACTTTGGAAAAAAAGTTACTTTTTTAGTTACTTTGGAAAAAAAATATTTTTTTAGTTACTTTGGAAAAAAAATATTTTTTTTGTTACTTTGGAAAAAAAAAATTTTTTTTAGTTACTTTGGAAAAAAAAAAAAATTTTTAGTTACTTTGGAAAAAAAATATTTTTTTAGTTACTTTGGAAAAAAAAATATTTTTTTAGTTTCTTTGGAAAAAAGAATATTTTTTTAGTTACTTTGGAAAAAAAAATATTTTTTTAGTTACTTTGGAAAAAAAAATATTTTTTTAGTTACTTTGGAAAAAAAAATTTTTTTTTAGTTTCTTTGGAAAATTTTTTTTTTTTTTAGTTACTTTGGAAAAAAAATATTTTTTTAGTTACTTTGGAAAAAAAAATATTTTTTTAGTTTCTTTGGAAAAAAAAATATTTTTTTAGTTACTTTGGAAAAATAAATATTTTTTTAGTTACTTTGGAAAAAAAAATATTTTTTTAGTTACTTTGGAAAAAAAATATTTTTTTAGTTACTTTGGAAAAAAAAATATTTTTTTAGTTACTTTGGAAAAAAAAATATTTTTTTAGTTACTTTGGAAAAAAAGTTACTTTTTTAGTTACTTTGGAAAAAAAGTTACTTTTTTAGTTACTTTGGAAAAAAAAATATTTTTTTAGTTACTTTGGAAAAAAAGTTACTTTTTTAGTTACTTTGGAAAAAAAAATATTTTTTTAGTTACTTTGGAAAAAAAAATATTTTTTTGTTACTTTGGAAAAAAAAATATTTTTTTAGTTACTTTGGAAAAAAAGTTACTTTTTTAGTTACTTTGGAAAAAAAAATATTTTTTTAGTTACTTTGGAAAAAAAATATTTTTTTTGTTACTTTGGAAAAAAAAAATTTTTTTAGTTACTTTGGAAAAAAAAAAATTTTTTTAGTTACTTTGGAAAAAAAATATTTTTTTAGTTACTTTGGAAAAAAAATATTTTTTTAGTTTCTTTGGAAAAAAGAATATTTTTTTAGTTACTTTGGAAAAAAAAATTTTTTTTTAGTTACTTTGGAAAAAAATATATTTTTTTTGTTACTTTGGAAAAAAAAATATTTTTTTAGTTACTTTGGAAAAAAAAAAAATTTTTTAGTTACTTTGGAAAAAAAAATTTTTTTTAGTTACTTTGGGAAAGAAAATATTTTTTTAGTTACTTTGGAAAAAAAGTTACTTTTTTTGTTACTTTGGAAAAAAAAATTTTTTTTTAGTTACTTTGGAAAAAAAAAAAAATTTTTTGTTACTTTGGAAAAAAATATATTTTTTTAGTTACTTTGGAAAAAAAAAATTTTTTTTAGTTACTTTGGAAAAAAAAATATTTTTTTAGTTACTTTGGAAAAAAAAATATTTTTTTAGTTACTTTGGAAAAAAAGTTACTTTTTTAGTTACTTTGGAAAAAAAAAAATTTTTTTTAGTTACTTTGGAAAAAAAAATATTTTTTTAGTTACTTTGGAAAAAAAAATATTTTTTTAGTTACTTTGGAAAAAAAGTTACTTTTTTAGTTACTTTGGAAAAAAAAATATGTTTTTAGTTACTTTGGAAAAAAAATATTTTTTTAGTTTCTTTGGAAAAAAAAATATTTTTTTAGTTACTTTGGAAAAAAAAATTTTTTTTTTGTTTCTTTGGAAAATTTTTTTTTTTTTAGTTACTTTGGAAAAAAAATTATTTTTTTAGTACTTCGGAAAAAAAAATATTTTTTTAGTTACTTTGGAAAAAAAAATATTTTTTTAGTTACTTTGGAAAAAGAAATATTTTTTTAGTTACTTTGGAAAAAAAAATATTTTTTTAGTTACTTTGGAAAAAAAATATTTTTTTAGTTACTTTGGAAAAAAAAATATTTTTTTAGTTACTTTGGAAAAAAAAATATTTTTTTTGTTACTTTGGAAAAAAAGTTACTTTTTTAGTTACTTTGGAAAAAAAAATATTTTTTTAGTTACTTTGGAAAAAAAAATATTTTTTTAGTTACTTTGGAAAAAAAGTTACTTTTTTAGTTACTTTGGAAAAAAAAATATTTTTTTAGTTACTTTGGAAAAAAAGTTACTTTTTTAGTTACTTTGGAAAAAAAATATTTTTTTAGTTACTTTGGAAAAAAAAATATTTTTTTTGTTACTTTGGAAAAAAAAATATTTTTTTAGTTACTTTGGAAAAAAAAATTTTTTTTTAGTTACTTTGGAAAAAAAAATATTTTTTTTGTTACTTTGGAAAAAAAAATATTTTTTTAGTTACTTTGGAAAAAAAAATATTTTTTTAGTTACTTTGGAAAAAAAAATATTTTTTTAGTTACTTTGGAAAAAAAGTTACTTTTTTAGTTACTTTGGAAAAAAAAATATTTTTTTAGTTACTTTGGAAAAAAAAATATTTTTTTTGTTACTTTGGAAAAAAATATATTTTTTTAGTTACTTTGGAAAAAAAGTTACTTTTTTAGTTACTTTGGAAAAAAAAATATTTTTTTTGTTACTTTGGAAAAAAAAATATTTTTTTAGTTACTTTGGAAAAAAAAAATTTTTTTAGTTACTTTGGAAAAAAAATATTTTTTTAGTTACTTTGGAAAAAAAAATATTTTTTTAGTTTCTTTGGAAAAAAGAATATTTTTTTAGTTACTTTGGAAAAAAAAATTTTTTTTAGTTACTTTGGAAAAAAATATATTTTTTTAGTTACTTTGGAAAAAAAAAATTTTTTTTAGTTACTTTGGAAAAAAAAATATTTTTTTAGTTACTTTGGAAAAAAAAATATTTTTTTAGTTACTTTGGAAACAAAATATTTTTTTAGTTTCTTTGGAAAAAAAAATATTTTTTTAGTTACTTTGGAAAAAAAAATATTTTTTTAGTTTCTTTGGAAAAAAAAATATTTTTTTAGTTTCTTTGGAAAAAAATATATTTTTTTAGTTACTTTGGAAAAAAAATATTTTTTTTAGTTACTTTGGTAAAAAAAAATTTTTTTAGTTACTTTGGAAAAAAAGTTACTTTTTTTGTTACTTTGGAAAAAAAAATATTTTTTTAGTTACTTTGGAAATTTTTTTTTTTTTTTTGTTACTTTGGAAAAAAAAAAATTTTTTTAGTTACTTTGGAAAAAAAAAATTTTTTTTAGTTACTTTGGAAAAAAATATATTTTTTTAGTTACTTTGGAAAAAAAAATATTTTTTTAGTTACTTTGGAAAAAAAGTTACTTTTTTAGTTACTTTGGAAAAAAAAATATTTTTTTAGTTACTTTGGAAAAAAAAATATTTTTTTTGTTACTTTGGAAAAAAAAAATTTTTTTTAGTTACTTTGGAAAAAAAATATTTTTTTAGTTACTTTGGAAAAAAAAAATTTTTTTTAGTTACTTTGGAAAAAAAATATTTTTTTAGTTACTTTGGAAAAAAAAATATTTTTTTAGTTACTTTGGAAAAAGAAATATTTTTTTAGTTACTTTGGAAAAAAAAATATTTTTTTAGTTACTTTGGAAAAAAAATATTTTTTTAGTTACTTTGGAAAAAAAAATATTTTTTTAGTTACTTTGGAAAAAAAAATATTTTTTTAGTTACTTTGGAAAAAAAGTTACTTTTTTAGTTACTTTGGAAAAAAAAATATTTTTTTAGTTACTTTGGAAAAAAAAATATTTTTTTTGTTACTTTGGAAAAAAAAATATTTTTTTAGTTACTTTGGAAAAAAAGTTACTTTTTTAGTTACTTTGGAAAAAAAAATATTTTTTTAGTTACTTTGGAAAAAAAATATTTTTTTAGTTACTTTGGAAAAAAAATAATTTTTTAGTTACTTTAAAAAAATATATTTTTTTTGTTACTTTGGAAAAAAAAATATTTTTTTTGTTACTTTGGAAAAAAAGTTACTTTTTTAGTTACTTTGGAAAAAAAAATATTTTTTTAGTTACTTTGGAAAAAAAGTTACTTTTTTAGTTACTTTGGAAAAAAAAATATTTTTTTAGTTACTTTGGAAAAAAAAAATATTTTTTTAGTTACTTTGGAAAAAAAAAATTTTTTTTAGTTACTTTGGAAAAAAAAAAATATTTTTTAGTTACTTTGGAAAAAAAGTTACTTTTTTAGTTTCTTTGGAAAAAATTTTTTTTTTTTAGTTACTTTGGAAAAAAAAATATTTTTTTTGTTACTTTGGAAAAAAAAATATTTTTTTAGTTACTTTGGAAAAAAAATATTTTTTTAGTTACTTTGGAAAAAAATATATATTTTTAGTTACTTTGGAAAAAAAAATATTTTTTTTGTTACTTTGGAAAAAAAAATATTTTTTTAGTTACTTTGGAAAAAAAAATATTTTTTTAGTTACTTTGGAAAAAAAATATTTTTTTAGTTACTTTGGAAAAAAAAATATTTTTTTAGTTACTTTGGAAAAAAAGTTACTTTTTTAGTTACTTTGGAAAAAAACATTTTTTTTTAGTTACTTTGGAAAAAAATATATTTTTTTAGTTTCTTTGGAAAAAAATATTTTTTTTTAGTTACTTTGGAAAAAAAAATATTTTTTTAGTTTCTTTGGAAAAAAATATATTTTTTTAGTTTCTTTGGAAAAAAATATATTTTTTTAGTTACTTTGGAAAAAAAAATATTTTTTTAGTTACTTTGGAAAAAAAAATATTTTTTTAGTTTCTTTGGAAAAAAAAATATTTTTTTAGTTACTTTGGAAAAAGAAATATTTTTTTAGTTACTTTGGAAAAAAAAATATTTTTTTAGTTACTTTGGAAAAAAAATATTTTTTTAGTTACTTTGGAAAAAAAAATATTTTTTTAGTTACTTTGGAAAAAAAAATATTTTTTTAGTTACTTTGGAAAAAAAGTTACTTTTTTAGTTACTTTGGAAAAAAAGTTACTTTTTTAGTTACTTTGGAAAAAAAAATATTTTTTTAGTTACTTTGGAAAAAAAGTTACTTTTTTAGTTACTTTGGAAAAAAAAATATTTTTTTAGTTACTTTGGAAAAAAAATATTTTTTTTGTTACTTTGGAAAAAAAATATTTTTTTAGTTACTTTGGAAAAAATTTTTTTTTTTTAGTTACTTTGGAAAAAAAAATATGTTTTTTGTTACTTTGGAAAAAAAAAATATTTTTTTAGTTTCTTTGGAAAAAAAAATATTTTTTTAGTTACTTTGGAAAAAAAAATATTTTTTTAGTTACTTTGGAAAAAAAAATATTTTTTTAGTTACTTTGGAAAAAAAAATATTTTTTTAGTTACTTTGGAAAAAAAGTTACTTTTTTAGTTACTTTGGAAAAAAAAATATTTTTTTAGTTACTTTGGAAAAAAAAATATTTTTTTAGTTACTTTGGAAAAAAAAATATTTTTTTAGTTACTTTGGAAAAAAAGTTACTTTTTTAGTTACTTTGGAAAAAAAAATATTTTTTTAGTTACTTTGGAAAAAAAATATTTTTTTTGTTACTTTGGAAAAAAAAATATTTTTTTAGTTACTTTGGAAAAAAAAATATTTTTTTAGTTACTTTGGAAAAAAAATATTTTTTTAGTTACTTTGGAAAAAAAAATATTTTTTTAGTTACTTTGGAAAAAAAATATTTTTTTAGTTACTTTGGGAAAAAAAATATTTTTTTTGTTACTTTGGAAAAAAAAATATTTTTTTAGTTACTTTGGAAAAAAAAAAATTTTTTTAGTTACTTTGGAAAAAAAAAATTTTTTAGTTACTTTGGGAAAAAAAATATTTTTTTAGTTACTTTGGAAAAAAGTTACTTTTTTTGTTACTTTGGAAAAAAAAAATTGTTTTTAGTTACTTTGGAAAAAAAAAAAAAATTTTTGTTACTTTGGAAAAAAAATATTTTTTTAGTTACTTTGGGAAAAAAAAATTTTTTTTAGTTACTTTGGAAAAAAAAATATTTTTTTAGTTACTTTGGAAAAAAAAATATTTTTTTAGTTACTTTGGAAAAAAAGTTACTTTTTTAGTTACTTTGGAAAAAAAAATATTACTTAGTTACTTTGGAAACAAAATATTTTTTTAGTTTCTTTGGAAAAAAAAATATTTTTTTAGTTACTTTGGAAAAAAAAATATTTTTTTAGTTTCTTTGGAAAAAAATATATTTTTTTAGTTTCTTTGGAAAAAAATATATTTTTTTAGTTACTTTGGAAAAAAAATATTTTTTTAGTTACTTTGGGAAAAAAAATATTTTTTTAGTTACTTTGGAAAAAAAGTTACTTTTTTTGTTACTTTGGGAAAAAAAATATTTTTTTAGTTACTTTGGAAAAAAAAAAAAATTTTTTGTTACTTTGGAAAAAAAAATATTTTTTTAGTTACTTTGGAAAAAAAAATTTTTTTTTAGTTACTTTGGAAAAAAAATTATTTTTTTAGTTACTTTGGAAAAAAAAATATTTTTTTAGTTACTTTGGAAAAAAAGTTACTTTTTTAGTTACTTTGGAAAAAAAATATTTTTTTAGTTACTTTGGAAAAAAAAATATTTTTTTTGTTACTTTGGAAAAAAAAAATTTTTTTTAGTTACTTTGGAAAAAAATATATTTTTTTAGTTACTTTGGAAAAAAAAAAAATTTTTTGTTACTTTGGAAAAATTATTTTTTTTTTTGTTACTTTGGAAAAAAAAATATTTTTTTAGTTACTTTGGGAAAAAAAATATTTTTTTAGTTACTTTGGAAAAAAAATAATTTTTTAGTTACTTTAAAAAAATATATTTTTTTTGTTACTTTGGGAAAAAAAATATTTTTTTAGTTACTTTAAAAAAATATATTTTTTTTGTTACTTTGGGAAAAAAAATATTTTTTTTGTTACTTTGGAAAAAAAAATATTTTTTTTGTTACTTTGGAAAAAAAAATATTTTTTTAGTTTCTTTGGAAAAAAAAATATTTTTTTAGTTACTTTGGAAAAAAAAATATTTTTTTAGTTACTTTGGAAAAAAAAATATTTTTTTAGTTACTTTGGAAAAAAAAAAAATTTTTAGTTACTTTGGAAAAAAAATATTTTTTTAGTTACTTTGGAAAAAAAAATATTTTTTTAGTTTCTTTGGAAAAAAGAATATTTTTTTAGTTACTTTGGAAAAAAAAATATTTTTTTAGTTACTTTGGAAAAAAAAATATTTTTTTAGTTACTTTGGAAAAAAAATATTTTTTTAGTTTCTTTGGAAAAAAAAATATTTTTTTAGTTACTTTGGGAAAAAAAATATTTTTTTAGTTACTTTGGAAAAAAAAATATTTTTTTTGTTACTTTGGAAAAAAAAAAATTTTTTTAGTTACTTTGGAAAAAAAAAATTTTTTTTAGTTACTTTGGAAAAAAAAAATTTTTTAGTTACTTTGGGAAAAAAAAAATTTTTTTAGTTACTTTGGAAAAAAGTTACTTTTTTTGTTACTTTGGAAAAAAAAAAATTTTTTTAGTTACTTTGGAAAAAAAAAATTTTTTTTTGTTACTTTGGAAAAAAAAATATTTTTTTAGTTACTTTGGAAAAAAAAATTTTTTTTTTAGTTACTTTGGAAAAAAAAATATTTTTTTAGTTACTTTGGAAAAAAAAATATTTTTTTAGTTACTTTGGAAAAAAAGTTACTTTTTTAGTTACTTTGGAAAAAAAAATATTTTTTTAGTTACTTTGGAAAAAAAATATTTTTTTTGTTACTTTGGAAAAAAAAATATTTTTTTAGTTACTTTGGAAAAAAAAATATTTTTTTAGTTACTTTGGAAAAAAAATATTTTTTTAGTTACTTTGGAAAAAAAAATATTTTTTTAGTTACTTTGGAAAAAAAATATTTTTTTAGTTACTTTGGGAAAAAAAATATTTTTTTTGTTACTTTGGAAAAAAAAATATTTTTTTAGTTACTTTGGAAAAAAAAAAATTTTTTTAGTTACTTTGGAAAAAAAAAATTTTTTAGTTACTTTGGGAAAAAAAATATTTTTTTAGTTACTTTGGAAAAAAGTTACTTTTTTTGTTACTTTGGAAAAAAAAAATTGTTTTTAGTTACTTTGGAAAAAAAAAAAAAATTTTTGTTACTTTGGAAAAAAAATATTTTTTTAGTTACTTTGGGAAAAAAAAATTTTTTTTAGTTACTTTGGAAAAAAAAATATTTTTTTAGTTACTTTGGAAAAAAAAATATTTTTTTAGTTACTTTGGAAAAAAAGTTACTTTTTTAGTTACTTTGGAAAAAAAAATATTTTTTAGTTACTTTGGAAACAAAATATTTTTTTAGTTTCTTTGGAAAAAAAAATATTTTTTTAGTTACTTTGGAAAAAAAAATATTTTTTTAGTTTCTTTGGAAAAAAATATATTTTTTTAGTTTCTTTGGAAAAAAATATATTTTTTTAGTTACTTTGGAAAAAAAATATTTTTTTAGTTACTTTGGGAAAAAAAATATTTTTTTAGTTACTTTGGAAAAAAAGTTACTTTTTTTGTTACTTTGGGAAAAAAAATATTTTTTTAGTTACTTTGGAAAAAAAAAAAAATTTTTTGTTACTTTGGAAAAAAAAATATTTTTTTAGTTACTTTGGAAAAAAAAATTTTTTTTTAGTTACTTTGGAAAAAAAATTATTTTTTTAGTTACTTTGGAAAAAAAAATATTTTTTTAGTTACTTTGGAAAAAAAGTTACTTTTTTAGTTACTTTGGAAAAAAAATATTTTTTTAGTTACTTTGGAAAAAAAAATATTTTTTTTGTTACTTTGGAAAAAAAAAATTTTTTTTAGTTACTTTGGAAAAAAATATATTTTTTTAGTTACTTTGGAAAAAAAAAAAATTTTTTGTTACTTTGGAAAAAATTTTTTTTTTTTTGTTACTTTGGAAAAAAAAATATTTTTTTAGTTACTTTGGGAAAAAAAATATTTTTTTAGTTACTTTGGAAAAAAAATAATTTTTTAGTTACTTTAAAAAAATATATTTTTTTTGTTACTTTGGGAAAAAAAATATTTTTTTAGTTACTTTAAAAAAATATATTTTTTTTGTTACTTTGGGAAAAAAAATATTTTTTTTGTTACTTTGGAAAAAAAAATATTTTTTTTGTTACTTTGGAAAAAAAAATATTTTTTTAGTTTCTTTGGAAAAAAAAATATTTTTTTAGTTACTTTGGAAAAAAAAATATTTTTTTAGTTACTTTGGAAAAAAAAATATTTTTTTAGTTACTTTGGAAAAAAAAAAAAATTTTTAGTTACTTTGGAAAAAAAATATTTTTTTAGTTACTTTGGAAAAAAAAATATTTTTTTAGTTTCTTTGGAAAAAAGAATATTTTTTTAGTTACTTTGGAAAAAAAAATATTTTTTTAGTTACTTTGGAAAAAAAAATATTTTTTTAGTTACTTTGGAAAAAAAATATTTTTTTAGTTTCTTTGGAAAAAAAAATATTTTTTTA
This sequence comes from Melanostigma gelatinosum, assembly GCF_949748355.1. NCBI lineage: Eukaryota > Metazoa > Chordata > Actinopteri > Perciformes > Zoarcidae > Melanostigma > Melanostigma gelatinosum. The sequence goes on along the minus strand of NW_027635299.1, from coordinate 142,980 downwards.
GTTACTTTGGGAAAAAAAATATTTTTTTAGTTACTTTGGAAAAAAAAATATTTTTTTTGTTACTTTGGAAAAAAAAAAATTTTTTTAGTTACTTTGGAAAAAAAAAATTTTTTTTAGTTACTTTGGAAAAAAAAAATTTTTTAGTTACTTTGGGAAAAAAAAAATTTTTTTAGTTACTTTGGAAAAAAGTTACTTTTTTTGTTACTTTGGAAAAAAAAAAATTTTTTTAGTTACTTTGGAAAAAAAAAATTTTTTTTTGTTACTTTGGAAAAAAAAATATTTTTTTAGTTACTTTGGAAAAAAAAATTTTTTTTTTAGTTACTTTGGAAAAAAAAATATTTTTTTAGTTACTTTGGAAAAAAAAATATTTTTTAGTTACTTTGGAAACAAAATATTTTTTTAGTTTCTTTGGAAAAAAATATATTTTTTTAGTTTCTTTGGAAAAAAATATATTTTTTTAGTTACTTTGGAAAAAAAATATTTTTTTAGTTACTTTGGGAAAAAAAATATTTTTTTAGTTACTTTGGAAAAAAAGTTACTTTTTTTGTTACTTTGGGAAAAAAAATATTTTTTTAGTTACTTTGGAAAAAAAAAATTTTTTTTTGTTACTTTGGAAAAAAAAATATTTTTTTAGTTTCTTTGGAAAAAAAAATATTTTTTTAGTTACTTTGGAAAAAAAAATATTTTTTTAGTTACTTTGGAAAAAAAAAAATTTTTTTAGTTAATTTGGAAAAAAAAAATTTTTTTAGTTACTTTGGAAAAAAAATATTTTTTTAGTTACTTTGGAAAAAAAAAAAATTTTTTAGTTTCTTTGGAAAAAAGAATATTTTTTTAGTTACTTTGGAAAAAAAAATATTTTTTTAGTTACTTTGGAAAAAAAAATATTTTTTTAGTTACTTTGGAAAAAAAATATTTTTTTAGTTTCTTTGGAAAAAAAAATATTTTTTTAGTTACTTTGGAAAAAAAAATATTTTTTTAGTTACTTTGGAAAAAAAAATATTTTTTTTGTTACTTTGGAAAAAAAAATATTTTTTTAGTTACTTTGGAAAAAAAAAATTTTTTTTAGTTACTTTGGAAAAAAAAATTTTTTTAGTTACTTTGGGAAAAAAAATATTTTTTTAGTTACTTTGGAAAAAAGTTACTTTTTTTGTTACTTTGGAAAAAAAAAAAATTTTTTAGTTACTTTGGAAAAAAAAAATTTTTTTTTGTTACTTTGGAAAAAAAAATATTTTTTTAGTTACTTTGGAAAAAAAAATATTTTTTTAGTTACTTTGGAAAAAAAAATATTTTTTTAGTTACTTTGGAAAAAAAAATATTTTTTTAGTTACTTTGGAAAAAAAGTTACTTTTTTAGTTACTTTGGAAAAAAAAATATTTTTTAGTTACTTTGGAAACAAAATATTTTTTTTAGTTTCTTTGGAAAAAAATATATATTTTTAGTTTCTTTGGAAAAAAATATATTTTTTTAGTTACTTTGGAAAAAAAATATTTTTTTAGTTACTTTGGGAAAAAAAATATTTTTTTAGTTACTTTGGAAAAAAAGTTACTTTTTTTGTTACTTTGGGAAAAAAAATATTTTTTTAGTTACTTTGGAAAAAAAAAATATTTTTTTGTTACTTTGGAAAAAAAAATATTTTTTTAGTTACTTTGGAAAAAAAAATTTTTTTTTAGTTACTTTGGAAAAAAAAATATTTTTTTAGTTACTTTGGAAAAAAAAATATTTTTTTTGTTACTTTGGAAAAAAAGTTACTTTTTTAGTTACTTTGGAAAAAAAATTATTTTTTTAGTTACTTTGGAAAAAAAAATATTTTTTTTGTTACTTTGGAAAAAAAAAAATTTTTTTAGTTACTTTGGAAAAAAAAATATTTTTTTAGTTACTTTGGAAAAAAAAATTTTTTTTTAGTTTCTTTGGAAAAAAAAATTTTTTTTTAGTTACTTTGGAAAAAAAAATATTTTTTTAGTTACTTTGGAAAAAAAAATATTTTTTTAGTTACTTTGGAAAAAAAATATTTTTTTAGTTTCTTTGGAAAAAAAAATATTTTTTTAGTTACTTTGGAAAAAGAAATATTTTTTTAGTTACTTTGGAAAAAAAAATATTTTTTTAGTTACTTTGGAAAAAAAATATTTTTTTAGTTACTTTGGAAAAAAAAATATTTTTTTAGTTACTTTGGAAAAAAAAATTTTTTTAGTTACTTTGGAAAAAAAGTTACTTTTTTAGTTACTTTGGAAAAAAAAATATTTTTTTAGTTACTTTGGAAAAAAAAATATTTTTTTTGTTACTTTGGAAAAAAAAATATTTTTTTAGTTACTTTGGAAAAAAAGTTACTTTTTTAGTTACTTTGGAAAAAAAAATATTTTTTTAGTTACTTTGGAAAAAAAAATATTTTTTTAGTTACTTTGGAAAAAAAATAATTTTTTAGTTACTTTAAAAAAATATATTTTTTTTGTTACTTTGGGAAAAAAAATATTTTTTTTGTTACTTTGGAAAAAAAGTTACTTTTTTAGTTACTTTGGAAAAAAAAATATTTTTTTAGTTACTTTGGAAAAAAAAATATTTTTTTAGTTACTTTGGAAAAAAAATATTTTTTTAGTTACTTTGGAAAAAAAAATATTTTTTTAGTTACTTTGGAAAAAAAAATATTTTTTTAGTTACTTTGGAAAAAAAGTTACTTTTTTAGTTACTTTGGAAAAAAAAATATTTTTTTAGTTACTTTGGAAAAAAAAATATTTTTTTAGTTACTTTGGAAAAAAAATATTTTTTTAGTTTCTTTGGGAAAAAAAATATTTTTTTAGTTACTTTGGAAAAAAAAATATTTTTTTAGTTACTTTGGAAAAAAATATATTTTTTTTGTTACTTTGGAAAAAAAAATATTTTTTTATTTACTTTGGAAAAAAAGTTACTTTTTTAGTTACTTTGGAAAAAAAAATATTTTTTTAGTTACTTTGGAAAAAAAAATATTTTTTTTGTTACTTTGGAAAAAAAAAATTTTTTTTAGTTACTTTGGAAAAAAATATATTTTTTTAGTTACTTTGGAAAAAAAAAAAATTTTTTGTTACTTTGGAAAAAAAAATTTTTTTTTAGTTACTTTGGAAAAAAAAATATTTTTTTAGTTACTTTGGAAAAAAAAATATTTTTTTAGTTACTTTGGAAAAAAAATATTTTTTTAGTTTCTTTGGAAAAAAAAATATTTTTTTAGTTACTTTGGAAAAAGAAATATTTTTTTAGTTACTTTGGAAAAATAAATATTTTTTTAGTTACTTTGGAAAAAAAATATTTTTTTAGTTACTTTGGAAAAAAAAATATTTTTTTAGTTACTTTGGAAAAAAAAATATTTTTTTAGTTACTTTGGAAAAAAAGTTACTTTTTTAGTTACTTTGGAAAAAAAATATTTTTTTAGTTACTTTGGAAAAAAAGTTACTTTTTTAGTTACTTTGGAAAAAAAATATTTTTTTTGTTACTTTGGAAAAAAAAATATTTTTTTAGTTACTTTGGAAAAAAAAATATTTTTTTAGTTACTTTGGAAAAAAAATAATTTTTTAGTTACTTTAAAAAAATATATTTTTTTTGTTACTTTGGGAAAAAAAATATTTTTTTAGTTACTTTGGAAAAAAAAATATTTTTTTTGTTACTTTGGAAAAAAAAATGTTTTTTTAGTTACTTTGGAAAAAAAAAAAAATTTTTAGTTACTTTGGAAAAAAAATTTTTTTTAGTTACTTTGGGAAAAAAAATATTTTTTTAGTTACTTTGGAAAAAAGTTACTTTTTTTGTTACTTTGGAAAAAAAAAATTTTTTTTAGTTACTTTGGAAAAAAAAAATTTTTTTTTGTTACTTTGGAAAAAAAAATATTTTTTTAGTTACTTTGGAAAAAAAAAATTTTTTTTAGTTACTTTGGAAAAAAAAATATTTTTTTAGTTACTTTGGAAAAAAAAATATTTTTTTAGTTACTTTGGAAAAAAAAATATTTTTTTAGTTACTTTGGAAAAAAAGTTACTTTTTTAGTTACTTTGGAAAAAAAAATATGTTTTAGTTACTTTGGAAACAAAATATTTTTTTAGTTTCTTTGGAAAAAAAAATATTTTTTTAGTTACTTTGGAAAAAAAAATATTTTTTTAGTTTCTTTGGAAAAAAATATATTTTTTTAGTTTCTTTGGAAAAAAATATATTTTTTTAGTTACTTTGGAAAAAAAATATTTTTTTAGTTACTTTGGGAAAAAAAGTTACTTTTTTAGTTACTTTGGAAAAAAAAATATTTTTTTAGTTACTTTGGAAAAAAAAATATTTTTTTAGTTACTTTGGAAAAAAAATATTTTTTTAGTTACTTTGGAAAAAAAAATATTTTTTTAGTTACTTTGGAAAAAAAAATATTTTTTTAGTTACTTTGGAAAAAAAGTTACTTTTTTAGTTACTTTGGAAAAAAAAATATTTTTTTAGTTACTTTGGAAAAAAAAATATTTTTTTAGTTACTTTGGAAAAAAAATATTTTTTTAGTTTCTTTGGGAAAAAAAATATTTTTTTAGTTACTTTGGAAAAAAAAATATTTTTTTAGTTACTTTGGAAAAAAATATATTTTTTTTGTTACTTTGGAAAAAAAATATTTTTTTATTTACTTTGGAAAAAAAGTTACTTTTTTAGTTACTTTGGAAAAAAAAATATTTTTTTAGTTACTTTGGAAAAAAAAATATTTTTTTTGTTACTTTGGAAAAAAAAAATTTTTTTTAGTTACTTTGGAAAAAAATATATTTTTTTAGTTACTTTGGAAAAAAAAAAAATTTTTTGTTACTTTGGAAAAAAATTTTTTTTTTTAGTTACTTTGGAAAAAAAAATATTTTTTTAGTTACTTTGGAAAAAAAAATATTTTTTTAGTTACTTTGGAAAAAAAATATTTTTTTAGTTTCTTTGGAAAAAAAAATATTTTTTTAGTTACTTTGGAAAAAGAAATATTTTTTTAGTTACTTTGGAAAAATAAATATTTTTTTAGTTACTTTGGAAAAAAAATATTTTTTTAGTTACTTTGGAAAAAAAAATATTTTTTTAGTTACTTTGGAAAAAAAAATATTTTTTTAGTTACTTTGGAAAAAAAGTTACTTTTTTAGTTACTTTGGAAAAAAAATATTTTTTTAGTTACTTTGGAAAAAAAGTTACTTTTTTAGTTACTTTGGAAAAAAAATATTTTTTTTGTTACTTTGGAAAAAAAAATATTTTTTTAGTTACTTTGGAAAAAAAAATATTTTTTTAGTTACTTTGGAAAAAAAATAATTTTTTAGTTACTTTAAAAAAATATATTTTTTTTGTTACTTTGGGAAAAAAATATTTTTTTAGTTACTTTGGAAAAAAAAATATTTTTTTTGTTACTTTGGAAAAAAAAATGTTTTTTTAGTTACTTTGGAAAAAAAAAAAATTTTTTAGTTACTTTGGAAAAAAAATTTTTTTTAGTTACTTTGGGAAAAAAAATATTTTTTTAGTTACTTTGGAAAAAAGTTACTTTTTTTGTTACTTTGGAAAAAAAAATTTTTTTTTAGTTACTTTGGAAAAAAAAAATATTTTTTTGTTACTTTGGAAAAAAAAATATTTTTTTAGTTACTTTGGAAAAAAAAAATTTTTTTTAGTTACTTTGGAAAAAAAAATATTTTTTTAGTTACTTTGGAAAAAAAAATATTTTTTTAGTTACTTTGGAAAAAAAAATATTTTTTTAGTTACTTTGGAAAAAAAGTTACTTTTTTAGTTACTTTGGAAAAAAAAATATGTTTTAGTTACTTTGGAAACAAAATATTTTTTTAGTTTCTTTGGAAAAAAAAATATTTTTTTAGTTACTTTGGAAAAAAAAATATTTTTTTAGTTTCTTTGGAAAAAAATATATTTTTTTAGTTTCTTTGGAAAAAAATATATTTTTTTAGTTACTTTGGAAAAAAAATATTTTTTTAGTTACTTTGGGAAAAAAAATATTTTTTTAGTTACTTTGGAAAAAAAGTTACTTTTTTTGTTACTTTGGGAAAAAAAAAATTTTTTTAGTTACTTTGGAAAAAAAAAATTTTTTTTTGTTACTTTGGAAAAAAAAATATTTTTTTAGTTACTTTGGAAAAAAAAATTTTTTTTAGTTACTTTGGAAAAAAAAATATTTTTTTAGTTACTTTGGAAAAAAAAATATTTTTTTAGTTACTTTGGAAAAAAAGTTACTTTTTTAGTTACTTTGGAAAAAAAAATATTTTTTTAGTTACTTTGGAAAAAAAAATATTTTTTTTGTTACTTTGGAAAAAAAAAAAATTTTTTAGTTACTTTGGAAAAAAAAATATTTTTTTAGTTACTTTGGAAAAAAAAAAATTTTTTAGTTTCTTTGGAAAAAAATTTTTTTTTTAGTTACTTTGGAAAAAAAAATATTTTTTTAGTTACTTTGGAAAAAAAAATATTTTTTTAGTTACTTTGGAAAAAAAATATTTTTTTAGTTTCTTTGGAAAAAAAAATATTTTTTTAGTTACTTTGGAAAAAGAAATATTTTTTTAGTTACTTTGGAAAAAAAAATATTTTTTTAGTTACTTTGGAAAAAAAAATATTTTTTTAGTTACTTTGGAAAAAAAAATATTTTTTTTGTTACTTTGGAAAAAAAAATATTTTTTTAGTTACTTTGGAAAAAAAGTTACTTTTTTAGTTACTTTGGAAAAAAAAATATTTTTTTAGTTACTTTGGAAAAAAAAATATTTTTTTAGTTACTTTGGAAAAAAAATAATTTTTTAGTTACTTTAAAAAAATATATTTTTTTTGTTACTTTGGGAAAAAAAATATTTTTTTTGTTACTTTGGAAAAAAAGTTACTTTTTTAGTTACTTTGGAAAAAAAAATATTTTTTTTGTTACTTTGGAAAAAAAAATATTTTTTTAGTTACTTTGGAAAAAAAATAATTTTTTAGTTACTTTAAAAAAATATATATTTTTTGTTACTTTGGGAAAAAAAATATTTTTTTTGTTACTTTGGAAAAAAAGTTACTTTTTTAGTTACTTTGGAAAAAAAAATATTTTTTTAGTTACTTTGGAAAAAAAGTTACTTTTTTAGTTACTTTGGAAAAAAAAATATTTTTTTAGTTACTTTGGAAAAAAAAAAATTTTTTTTGTTACTTTGGAAAAAAAAATATTTTTTTAGTTACTTTGGAAAAAAAAATATTTTTTTAGTTACTTTGGAAAAAAAAATATTTTTTTAGTTACTTTGGAAAAAAAAATATTTTTTTAGTTACTTTGGAAAAAAAGTTACTTTTTTAGTTACTTTGGAAAAAAAAATATTTTTTTAGTTACTTTGGAAAAAAAAATATTTTTTTAGTTACTTTGGAAAAAAAATAATTTTTTAGTTACTTTAAAAAAAAATATTTTTTTTGTTACTTTGGGAAAAAAAATATTTTTTTTGTTACTTTGGAAAAAAAGTTACTTTTTTAGTTACTTTGGAAAAAAAAATATTTTTTTAGTTACTTTGGAAAAAAAGTTACTTTTTTAGTTACTTTGGAAAAAAAAATATTTTTTTAGTTACTTTGGAAAAAAAAAATTTTTTTTTGTTACTTTGGAAAAAAAAATATTTTTTTAGTTACTTTGGAAAAAAAAATATTTTTTTAGTTACTTTGGAAAAAAAAATATTTTTTTAGTTACTTTGGAAAAAAAAATATTTTTTTAGTTACTTTGGAAAAAAAGTTACTTTTTTAGTTACTTTGGAAAAAAAAATTTTTTTTTAGTTACTTTGGAAAAAAAAATATTTTTTTTGTTACTTTGGAAAAAAAAATATTTTTTTAGTTACTTTGGAAAAAAAAATATTTTTTTAGTTACTTTGGAAAAAAAATATTTTTTTAGTTTCTTTGGAAAAAAAAATATTTTTTTAGTTACTTTGGAAAAAAAAATATTTTTTTAGTTACTTTGGAAAAAAAAATATTTTTTTAGTTACTTTGGAAAAAAAATATTTTTTTAGTTTCTTTGGAAAAAAAAATATTTTTTTAGTTACTTTGGAAAAAAATATATTTTTTTAGTTACTTTGGAAAAAAAAATATTTTTTTAGTTACTTTGGAAAAAAAATATTTTTTTAGTTACTTTGGAAAAAAAAAATATTTTTTTAGTTACTTTGGAAAAAAAAATATTTTTTTAGTTACTTTGGAAAAAAAGTTACTTTTTTAGTTACTTTGGAAAAAAAAATATTTTTTTAGTTACTTTGGAAAAAAAAATATTTTTTTTGTTACTTTGGAAAAAAAAATATTTTTTTAGTTACTTTGGAAAAAAAAAATTTTTTAGTTACTTTGGGAAAAAAAATATTTTTTTAGTTACTTTGGAAAAAAGTTACTTTTTTTGTTACTTTGGAAAAAAAAAATTTTTTTTTAGTTACTTTGGAAAAAAAAAAAAATTTTGTTACTTTGGAAAAAAAAATATTTTTTTAGTTACTTTGGAAAAAAAAAATTTTTTTTAGTTACTTTGGAAAAAAAAATATTTTTTTAGTTACTTTGGAAAAAAAAATATTTTTTTAGTTACTTTGGAAAAAAAGTTACTTTTTTAGTTACTTTGGAAAAAAAAATATTTTTTAGTTACTTTGGAAACAAAATATTTTTTTAGTTTCTTTGGAAAAAAAAATATTTTTTTAGTTACTTTGGAAAAAAAAATATTTTTTTAGTTTCTTTGGAAAAAAAAATATTTTTTTAGTTTCTTTGGAAAAAAATATATTTTTTTAGTTACTTTGGAAAAAAAATATTTTTTTAGTTACTTTGGGAAAAAAAATATTTTTTTAGTTACTTTGGAAAAAAAGTTACTTTTTTTGTTACTTTGGGAAAAAAAATATTTTTTTAGTTACTTTGGAAAAAAAAAAAATTTTTTTGTTACTTTGGAAAAAAAAATATTTTTTTAGTTACTTTGGAAAAAAAAAAATTTTTTTAGTTACTTTGGAAAAAAAAATATTTTTTTAGTTACTTTGGAAAAAAATATATTTTTTTAGTTACTTTGGAAAAAAAGTTACTTTTTTAGTTACTTTGGAAAAAAAAATATTTTTTTAGTTACTTTGGAAAAAAAAATATTTTTTTTGTTACTTTGGAAAAAAAAAATTTTTTTTAGTTACTTTGGAAAAAAAAATATTTTTTTAGTTACTTTGGAAAAAAAAATATTTTTTTTGTTACTTTGGAAAAAAAATTTTTTTTTAGTTACTTTGGAAAAAAAAATATTTTTTTAGTTACTTTGGAAAAAAAAATATTTTTTTAGTTACTTTGGAAAAAAAAATATTTTTTTAGTTACTTTGGAAAAAAAGTTACTTTTTTAGTTACTTTGGAAAAAAAAATATTTTTTTAGTTACTTTGGAAAAAAAAATATTTTTTTAGTTACTTTGGAAAAAAAATAATTTTTTAGTTACTTTAAAAAAAAATATTTTTTTTGTTACTTTGGGAAAAAAAATATTTTTTTTGTTACTTTGGAAAAAAAGTTACTTTTTTAGTTACTTTGGAAAAAAAAATATTTTTTTAGTTACTTTGGAAAAAAAGTTACTTTTTTAGTTACTTTGGAAAAAAAAATATTTTTTTAGTTACTTTGGAAAAAAAAAATTTTTTTTTGTTACTTTGGAAAAAAAAATATTTTTTTAGTTACTTTGGAAAAAAAAATATTTTTTTAGTTACTTTGGAAAAAAAAATATTTTTTTAGTTACTTTGGAAAAAAAAATATTTTTTTAGTTACTTTGGAAAAAAAGTTACTTTTTTAGTTACTTTGGAAAAAAAAATTTTTTTTTAGTTACTTTGGAAAAAAAAATATTTTTTTTGTTACTTTGGAAAAAAAAATATTTTTTTAGTTACTTTGGAAAAAAAAATATTTTTTTAGTTACTTTGGAAAAAAAATATTTTTTTAGTTTCTTTGGAAAAAAAAATATTTTTTTAGTTACTTTGGAAAAAAAAATATTTTTTTAGTTACTTTGGAAAAAAAAATATTTTTTTAGTTACTTTGGAAAAAAAATATTTTTTTAGTTTCTTTGGAAAAAAAAATATTTTTTTAGTTACTTTGGAAAAAAATATATTTTTTTAGTTACTTTGGAAAAAAAAATATTTTTTTAGTTACTTTGGAAAAAAAATATTTTTTTAGTTACTTTGGAAAAAAAAAATATTTTTTTAGTTACTTTGGAAAAAAAAATATTTTTTTAGTTACTTTGGAAAAAAAGTTACTTTTTTAGTTACTTTGGAAAAAAAAATATTTTTTTAGTTACTTTGGAAAAAAAAAAAAATTTTGTTACTTTGGAAAAAAAAATATTTTTTTAGTTACTTTGGAAAAAAAAAATTTTTTTTAGTTACTTTGGAAAAAAAAATATTTTTTTAGTTACTTTGGAAAAAAAAATATTTTTTTAGTTACTTTGGAAAAAAAGTTACTTTTTTAGTTACTTTGGAAAAAAAAATATTTTTTAGTTACTTTGGAAACAAAATATTTTTTTAGTTTCTTTGGAAAAAAAAATATTTTTTTAGTTACTTTGGAAAAAAAAATATTTTTTTAGTTTCTTTGGAAAAAAAAATATTTTTTTAGTTTCTTTGGAAAAAAATATATTTTTTTAGTTACTTTGGAAAAAAAATATTTTTTTAGTTACTTTGGGAAAAAAAATATTTTTTTAGTTACTTTGGAAAAAAAGTTACTTTTTTTGTTACTTTGGGAAAAAAAATATTTTTTTAGTTACTTTGGAAAAAAAAAAAATTTTTTTGTTACTTTGGAAAAAAAAAAATTTTTTTAGTTACTTTGGAAAAAAAAAAATTTTTTTAGTTACTTTGGAAAAAAAAATATTTTTTTAGTTACTTTGGAAAAAAATATTTTTTTTTAGTTACTTTGGAAAAAAAGTTACTTTTTTAGTTACTTTGGAAAAAAAAAATTTTTTTAGTTACTTTGGAAAAAAAAATATTTTTTTTGTTACTTTGGAAAAAAAATATTTTTTTTAGTTACTTTGGAAAAAAAAATATTTTTTTAGTTACTTTGGAAAAAAAAATATTTTTTTTGTTACTTTGGAAAAAAAAATTTTTTTTTAGTTACTTTGGAAAAAAAAATATTTTTTTAGTTACTTTGGAAAAAAAATATTTTTTTAGTTACTTTGGAAAAAAAATATTTTTTTAGTTTCTTTGGAAAAAAAAATATTTTTTTAGTTACTTTGGAAAAAGAAATATTTTTTTAGTTACTTTGGAAAAAAATATATTTTTTTAGTTACTTTGGAAAAAAAATATTTTTTTAGTTACTTTGGAAAAAAAAATATTTTTTTAGTTACTTTGGAAAAAAAAATATTTTTTTAGTTACTTTGGAAAAAAAGTTACTTTTTTAGTTACTTTGGAAAAAAAATATTTTTTTAGTTACTTTGGAAAAAAAAATATTTTTTTTGTTACTTTGGAAAAAAAAATATTTTTTTAGTTACTTTGGAAAAAAAGTTACTTTTTTAGTTACTTTGGAAAAAAAAATATTTTTTTAGTTACTTTGGAAAAAAAAATATTTTTTTAGTTACTTTGGAAAAAAAATAATTTTTTAGTTACTTTAAAAATATATATTTTTTTTGTTACTTTGGGAAAAAATATATTTTTTTTGTTACTTTGGAAAAAAAAATATTTTTTTTGTTACTTTGGAAAAAAAAATATTTTTTTAGTTTCTTTGGAAAAAAATATATTTTTTTAGTTACTTTGGAAAAAAAGTTACTTTTTTAGTTACTTTGGAAAAAAAATATTTTTTTTGTTACTTTGGAAAAAAAGTTACTTTTTTAGTTACTTTGGAAAAAAAAATATTTTTTTAGTTACTTTGGAAAAAAAGTTACTTTTTTAGTTACTTTGGAAAAAAAAATATTTTTTTAGTTACTTTGGAAAAAAAAAATTTTTTTTTGTTACTTTGGAAAAAAAAAATTTTTTTTAGTTACTTTGGAAAAAAAAATATTTTTTTTGTTACTTTGGAAAAAAAAATATTTTTTTAGTTACTTTGGAAAAAAAAATATTTTTTTAGTTACTTTGGAAAAAAAATATTTTTTTAGTTTCTTTGGAAAAAAAAATATTTTTTTAGTTACTTTGGAAAAAAAAATATTTTTTTAGTTACTTTGGAAAAAAAAAAATTTTTTTAGTTACTTTGGAAAAAAAATATTTTTTTAGTTTCTTTGGAAAAAAAAATATTTTTTTAGTTACTTTGGAAAAAAAAATATTTTTTTAGTTACTTTGGAAAAAAAATATTTTTTTAGTTACTTTGGAAAAAAAATATTTTTTTAGTTACTTTGGAAAAAAAAATATTTTTTTAGTTACTTTGGAAAAAAAAATATTTTTTTAGTTACTTTGGAAAACAAGTTACTTTTTTAGTTACTTTGGAAAAAAAAAAATATTTTTTTAGTTACTTTGGAAAAAAAAATATTTTTTTTGTTACTTTGGAAAAAAAAATATTTTTTTAGTTACTTTGGAAAAAAAAATTTTTTTAGTTACTTTGGGAAAAAAAATATTTTTTTAGTTACTTTGGAAAAAAGTTACTTTTTTTGTTACTTTGGTAAAAAAAAAATTTTTTTTAGTTACTTTGGAAAAAAAAAAAAAATGTTTGTTACTTTGGAAAAAAAAATATTTTTTTAGTTACTTTGGAAAAAAAAAATTTTTTTTAGTTACTTTGGAAAAAAAATATTTTTTTAGTTACTTTGGAAAAAAAAATATTTTTTTAGTTACTTTGGAAAAAAAGTTACTTTTTTAGTTACTTTGGAAAAAAAAATATTTTTTAGTTACTTTGGAAACAAAATATTTTTTTAGTTTCTTTGGAAAAAAAAATATTTTTTAGTTACTTTGGAAACAAAATATTTTTTTAGTTTCTTTGGAAAAAAAAATATTTTTTTAGTTACTTTGGAAAAAAAAATATTTTTTTAGTTTCTTTGGAAAAAAAAATATTTTTTTAGTTTCTTTGGAAAAAAATATATTTTTTTAGTTACTTTGGAAAAATAATATTTTTTTAGTTACTTTGGGAAAAAAAATATTTTTTTAGTTACTTTGGAAAAAAAGTTACTTTTTTTGTTACTTTGGGAAAAAAAATATTTTTTTAGTTACTTTGGAAAAAAAAAAAAAAATTTTGTTACTTTGGAAAAAAAAATATTTTTTTAGTTACTTTGGAAAAAAAAAATTTTTTTTAGTTACTTTGGAAAAAAAAATATTTTTTTAGTTACTTTGGAAAAAAAAATATTTTTTTAGTTACTTTGGAAAAAAAGTTACTTTTTTAGTTACTTTGGAAAAAAAAATATTTTTTTAGTTACTTTGGAAAAAAAAATATTTTTTTTGTTACTTTGGAAAAAAAAAATTTTTTTTAGTTACTTTGGAAAAAAAAATATTTTTTTAGTTACTTTGGAAAAAAAAATATTTTTTTTGTTACTTTGGAAAAAAAAAATTTTTTTTAGTTACTTTGGAAAAAAAAATATTTTTTTAGTTACTTTGGAAAAAAAAATATTTTTTTAGTTACTTTGGAAAAAAAATATTTTTTTAGTTTCTTTGGAAAAAAAAATATTTTTTTAGTTACTTTGGAAAAAGAAATATTTTTTTAGTTACTTTGGAAAAAAAAATATTTTTTTAGTTACTTTGGAAAAAAAATATTTTTTTAGTTACTTTGGAAAAAAAAATATTTTTTTAGTTACTTTGGAAAAAAAAATATTTTTTTAGTTACTTTGGAAAAAAAGTTACTTTTTTAGTTACTTTGGAAAAAAAATATTTTTTTAGTTACTTTGGAAAAAAAATTATTTTTTTTGTTACTTTGGAAAAAAAAATATTTTTTTAGTTACTTTGGAAAAAAAGTTACTTTTTTAGTTACTTTGGAAAAAAAAAATTTTTTTTAGTTACTTTGGAAAAAAAAATATTTTTTTAGTTACTTTGGAAAAAAAATATTTTTTTAGTTACTTTAAAAATATATATTTTTTTTGTTACTTTGGGAAAAAATATATTTTTTTTGTTACTTTGGAAAAAAAAATATTTTTTTTGTTACTTTGGAAAAAAAAATATTTTTTTAGTTACTTTGGAAAAAAAAATATTTTTTTAGTTACTTTGGAAAAAAAAATATTTTTTTAGTTACTTTGGAAAAAAAAATATTTTTTTAGTTACTTTGGAAAAAAAAATATTTTTTTAGTTACTTTGGAAAAAAAGTTACTTTTTTAGTTACTTTGGAAAAAAAATATTTTTTTAGTTACTTTGGAAAAAAAAATATTTTTTTTGTTACTTTGGAAAAAAAAATATTTTTTTAGTTACTTTGGAAAAAAAGTTACTTTTTTAGTTACTTTGGAAAAAAAAATATTTTTTTAGTTACTTTGGAAAAAAAATTTTTTTTTAGTTACTTTGGAAAAAAAATATTTTTTTAGTTACTTTGGAAAAAAAAATATTTTTTTAGTTTCTTTGGAAAAAAGAATATTTTTTTAGTTACTTTGGAAAAAAAAATATTTTTTTAGTTACTTTGGAAAAAAAAATATTTTTTTAGTTACTTTGGAAAAAAAATATTTTTTTAGTTTCTTTGGAAAAAAAAATATTTTTTTAGTTACTTTGGAAAAAAAAAATTTTTTTTAGTTACTTTGGAAAAAAAAATATTTTTTTTGTTACTTTGGAAAAAAAAATATTTTTTTAGTTACTTTGGAAAAAAAAAAATTTTTTTAGTTACTTTGGAAAAAAAAATTTTTTAGTTACTTTGGGAAAAAAAATATTTTTTTAGTTACTTTGGAAAAAAGTTACTTTTTTTGTTACTTTGGAAAAAAAAAAATTTTTTTAGTTACTTTGGAAAAAAAAAAATTTTTTTTGTTACTTTGGAAAAAAAAAATTTTTTTTAGTTACTTTGGAAAAAAAAAATTTTTTTTAGTTACTTTGGAAAAAAAAATATTTTTTTAGTTACTTTGGAAAAAAAAATATTTTTTTAGTTACTTTGGAAAAAAAGTTACTTTTTTAGTTACTTTGGAAAAAAAAATATTTTTTAGTTACTTTGGAAACAAAATATTTTTTTAGTTTCTTTGGAAAAAAAAATATTTTTTTAGTTACTTTGGAAAAAAAAATATTTTTTTAGTTTCTTTGGAAAAAAATATATTTTTTTAGTTTCTTTGGAAAAAAATATATTTTTTTAGTTACTTTGGAAAAAAAATATTTTTTTTGTTACTTTGGAAAAAAAAATATTTTTTTAGTTACTTTGGAAAAAAAAATATTTTTTTAGTTACTTTGGAAAAAAAATATTTTTTTAGTTACTTTGGAAAAAAAAATATTTTTTTAGTTTCTTTGGAAAAAAGAATATTTTTTTAGTTACTTTGGAAAAAAAAATATTTTTTTAGTTACTTTGGAAAAAAAAATATTTTTTTAGTTACTTTGGAAAAAAAATATTTTTTTAGTTTCTTTGGAAAAAAATATATTTTTTTAGTTACTTTGGAAAAAAAAATATTTTTTTAGTTACTTTGGAAAAAAAAATATTTTTTTTGTTACTTTGGAAAAAAAAATATTTTTTTAGTTACTTTGGAAAAAAAAAAATTTTTTTAGTTACTTTGGAAAAAAAAAATTTTTTAGTTACTTTGGGAAAAAAAATATTTTTTTAGTTACTTTGGAAAAAAGTTACTTTTTTTGTTACTTTGGAAAAAAAAATTTTTTTTTAGTTACTTTGGAAAAAAAAAATTTTTTTTTGTTACTTTGGAAAAAAAAATATTTTTTTAGTTACTTTGGGAAAAAAATTTTTTTTTTAGTTACTTTGGAAAAAAAAATATTTTTTTAGTTACTTTGGAAAAAAAAATATTTTTTTAGTTACTTTGGAAAAAAAGTTACTTTTTTAGTTACTTTGGAAAAAAAAATATTTTTTAGTTACTTTGGAAACAAAATATTTTTTTAGTTTCTTTGGAAAAAAAAATATTTTTTTAGTTACTTTGGAAAAAAAAATATTTTTTTAGTTTCTTTGGAAAAAAATATATTTTTTTAGTTTCTTTGGAAAAAAATATATTTTTTTAGTTACTTTGGAAAAAAAATATTTTTTTAGTTACTTTGGGAAAAAAAATATTTTTTTAGTTACTTTGGAAAAAAAGTTACTTTTTTTGTTACTTTGGGAAAAAAAATATTTTTTTAGTTACTTTGGAAAAAAAAAAATTTTTTTTGTTACTTTGGAAAAAAAAAAAATTTTTTAGTTACTTTGGAAAAAAAAATTTTTTTTTAGTTACTTTGGAAAAAAAATTATTTTTTTAGTTACTTTGGAAAAAAAAATATTTTTTTAGTTACTTTGGAAAAAAAGTTACTTTTTTAGTTACTTTGGAAAAAAAAATATTTTTTTAGTTACTTTGGAAAAAAAAATATTTTTTTTGTTACTTTGGAAAAAAAAAAATTTTTTTAGTTACTTTGGAAAAAAATATATTTTTTTAGTTACTTTGGAAAAAAAAAATTTTTTTTGTTACTTTGGAAAAAAAAAAATTTTTTTAGTTACTTTGGAAAAAAAAATATTTTTTTAGTTACTTTGGAAAAAAAAATATTTTTTTAGTTACTTTGGAAAAAAAATATTTTTTTAGTTTCTTTGGAAAAAAAAATATTTTTTTAGTTACTTTGGAAAAAGAAATATTTTTTTAGTTACTTTGGAAAAAAAAATATTTTTTTAGTTACTTTGGAAAAAAAATATTTTTTTAGTTACTTTGGAAAAAAAAATATTTTTTTAGTTACTTTGGAAAAAAAAATATTTTTTTAGTTACTTTGGAAAAAAAGTTACTTTTTTAGTTACTTTGGAAAAAAAATATTTTTTTAGTTACTTTGGAAAAAAAATTATTTTTTTTGTTACTTTGGAAAAAAAAATATTTTTTTAGTTACTTTGGAAAAAAAAATATTTTTTTAGTTACTTTGGAAAAAAAATAATTTTTTAGTTACTTTAAAAAAATATATTTTTTTTGTTACTTTGGGAAAAAAAATATTTTTTTAGTTACTTTAAAAATATATATTTTTTTTGTTACTTTGGGAAAAAAAATATTTTTTTTGTTACTTTGGAAAAAAAAATATTTTTTTTGTTACTTTGGAAAAAAAAATATTTTTTTAGTTTCTTTGGAAAAAAAAATATTTTTTTAGTTACTTTGGAAAAAAAAATATTTTTTTAGTTACTTTGGAAAAAAAAATATTTTTTTAGTTACTTTGGAAAAAAAAAAAATTTTTTAGTTACTTTGGAAAAAAAATATTTTTTTAGTTACTTTGGAAAAAAAAATATTTTTTTAGTTTCTTTGGAAAAAAGAATATTTTTTTAGTTACTTTGGAAAAAAAAATATTTTTTTAGTTACTTTGGAAAAAAAAATATTTTTTTAGTTACTTTGGAAAAAAAATATTTTTTTAGTTTCTTTGGAAAAAAAAATATTTTTTTAGTTACTTTGGAAAAAAAAATATTTTTTTAGTTACTTTGGAAAAAAAAATATTTTTTTTGTTACTTTGGAAAAAAAAATATTTTTTTAGTTACTTTGGAAAAAAAAATTTTTTTTTAGTTACTTTGGAAAAAAAAATTTTTTTAGTTACTTTGGGAAAAAAAATATTTTTTTAGTTACTTTGGAAAAAAGTTACTTTTTTTGTTACTTTGGAAAAAAAAATTTTTTTTAGTTACTTTGGAAAAATTTTTTTTTTTTTTGTTACTTTGGAAAAAAAAATATTTTTTTAGTTACTTTGGAAAAAAAAAAATTTTTTTAGTTACTTTGGAAAAAAAAATATTTTTTTAGTTACTTTGGAAAAAAAAATATTTTTTTAGTTACTTTGGAAAAAAAGTTACTTTTTTAGTTACTTTGGAAAAAAAAATATTTTTTAGTTACTTTGGAAACAAAATATTTTTTTAGTTTCTTTGGAAAAAAATATATTTTTTTAGTTTCTTTGGAAAAAAATATATTTTTTTAGTTACTTTGGAAAAAAAATATTTTTTTAGTTACTTTGGGAAAAAAAATATTTTTTTAGTTACTTTGGAAAAAAAGTTACTTTTTTTGTTACTTTGGGAAAAAAAATATTTTTTTAGTTACTTTGGAAAAAAAAAAAATTTTTTTGTTACTTTGGAAAAAAAAATATTTTTTTAGTTACTTTGGAAAAAAAAAATTTTTTTTAGTTACTTTGGAAAAAAAAATATTTTTTTTGTTACTTTGGAAAAAAAAATATTTTTTTTGTTACTTTGGAAAAAAAGTTACTTTTTTAGTTACTTTGGAAAAAAAATTATTTTTTTAGTTACTTTGGAAAAAAAAATATTTTTTTTGTTACTTTGGAAAAAAAAAAAATTTTTTAGTTACTTTGGAAAAAAAAATATTTTTTTAGTTACTTTGGAAAAAAAAATTTTTTTTTAGTTTCTTTGGAAAAAAATTTTTTTTTTTAGTTACTTTGGAAAAAAAAATATTTTTTTAGTTACTTTGGAAAAAAAAAATTTTTTTTAGTTACTTTGGAAAAAAAATATTTTTTTAGTTTCTTTGGAAAAAAAAATATTTTTTTAGTTACTTTGGAAAAAGAAATATTTTTTTAGTTACTTTGGAAAAAAAAATATTTTTTTAGTTACTTTGGAAAAAAAAAATTTTTTTAGTTACTTTGGAAAAAAAAAAATTTTTTAGTTACTTTGGAAAAAAAAATATTTTTTTAGTTACTTTGGAAAAAAAGTTACTTTTTTAGTTACTTTGGAAAAAAAAATATTTTTTTAGTTACTTTGGAAAAAAAAATATTTTTTTTGTTACTTTGGAAAAAAAAATATTTTTTTAGTTACTTTGGAAAAAAAGTTACTTTTTTAGTTACTTTGGAAAAAAAATATTTTTTTAGTTACTTTGGAAAAAAAAATATTTTTTTAGTTACTTTGGAAAAAAAATAATTTTTTAGTTACTTTAAAAAAATATATATTTTTTTGTTACTTTGGGAAAAAATATATTTTTTTTGTTACTTTGGAAAAAAAGTTACTTTTTTAGTTACTTTGGAAAAAAAAATATTTTTTTAGTTACTTTGGAAAAAAAAATATTTTTTTAGTTACTTTGGAAAAAAAATATTTTTTTAGTTACTTTGGAAAAAAAAATATTTTTTTAGTTACTTTGGAAAAAAAAATATTTTTTTAGTTACTTTGGAAAAAAAGTTACTTTTTTAGTTACTTTGGAAAAAAAAATATTTTTTTAGTTACTTTGGAAAAAAAAATATTTTTTTAGTTACTTTGGAAAAAAAATATTTTTTTAGTTTCTTTGGAAAAAAAAATATTTTTTTAGTTACTTTGGAAAAAAAAATATTTTTTTAGTTACTTTGGAAAAAAATATATTTTTTTTGTTACTTTGGAAAAAAAAATATTTTTTTAGTTACTTTGGAAAAAAAGTTACTTTTTTAGTTACTTTGGAAAAAAAAATATTTTTTTAGTTACTTTGGAAAAAAAAATATTTTTTTTGTTACTTTGGAAAAAAAAAATTTTTTTTAGTTACTTTGGAAAAAAATATATTTTTTTAGTTACTTTGGAAAAAAAAAATTTTTTTTGTTACTTTGGAAAAAAAAAAATTTTTTTAGTTACTTTGGAAAAAAAAATATTTTTTTAGTTACTTTGGAAAAAAAAATATTTTTTTAGTTACTTTGGAAAAAAAATATTTTTTTAGTTTCTTTGGAAAAAAAAATATTTTTTTAGTTACTTTGGAAAAAGAAATATTTTTTTAGTTACTTTGGAAAAAAAAATATTTTTTTAGTTACTTTGGAAAAAAAATATTTTTTTAGTTACTTTGGAAAAAAAAATATTTTTTTAGTTACTTTGGAAAAAAAAATATTTTTTTAGTTACTTTGGAAAAAAAGTTACTTTTTTAGTTACTTTGGAAAAAAAATATTTTTTTAGTTACTTTGGAAAAAAAATTATTTTTTTTGTTACTTTGGAAAAAAAAATATTTTTTTAGTTACTTTGGAAAAAAAATAATTTTTTAGTTACTTTAAAAAAATATATTTTTTTTGTTACTTTGGGAAAAAAAATATTTTTTTAGTTACTTTGGAAAAAAAAATATTTTTTTTGTTACTTTGGAAAAAAAAATATTTTTTTAGTTACTTTGGAAAAAAAAATTTTTTTTTAGTTACTTTGGAAAAAAAATTTTTTTTAGTTACTTTGGGAAAAAAAATATTTTTTTAGTTACTTTGGAAAAAAGTTACTTTTTTTGTTACTTTGGAAAAAAAAAATTTTTTTTTGTTACTTTGGAAAAAAAAATATTTTTTTAGTTACTTTGGAAAAAAAAAATTTTTTTTAGTTACTTTGGAAAAAAAAATATTTTTTTAGTTACTTTGGAAAAAAAAATATTTTTTTAGTTACTTTGGAAAAAAAGTTACTTTTTTAGTTACTTTGGAAAAAAAAATATTTTTTAGTTACTTTGGAAACAAAATATTTTTTTAGTTTCTTTGGAAAAAAAAATATTTTTTTAGTTACTTTGGAAAAAAAAATATTTTTTTAGTTTCTTTGGAAAAAAATATATTTTTTTAGTTTCTTTGGAAAAAAATATATTTTTTTAGTTACTTTGGAAAAAAAATATTTTTTTAGTTACTTTGGGAAAAAAAATATTTTTTTAGTTACTTTGGAAAAAAAGTTACTTTTTTTGTTACTTTGGGAAAAAAAAAAATTTTTTAGTTACTTTGGAAAAAAAAAATTTTTTTTTGTTACTTTGGAAAAAAAAATATTTTTTTAGTTACTTTGGAAAAAAAAATTTTTTTTAGTTACTTTGGAAAAAAAAATATTTTTTTAGTTACTTTGGAAAAAAAAATATTTTTTTAGTTACTTTGGAAAAAAAGTTACTTTTTTAGTTACTTTGGAAAAAAAAATATTTTTTTAGTTACTTTGGAAAAAAAAATATTTTTTTTGTTACTTTGGAAAAAAAAAATTTTTTTTAGTTACTTTGGAAAAAAAAATATTTTTTTAGTTACTTTGGAAAAAAAAAAAATTTTTTAGTTTCTTTGGAAAAAAAATTTTTTTTTAGTTACTTTGGAAAAAAAAATATTTTTTTAGTTACTTTGGAAAAAAAAATATTTTTTTAGTTACTTTGGAAAAAAAATATTTTTTTAGTTTCTTTGGAAAAAAAAATATTTTTTTAGTTACTTTGGAAAAAGAAATATTTTTTTAGTTACTTTGGAAAAAAAAATATTTTTTTAGTTACTTTGGAAAAAAAATATTTTTTTAGTTACTTTGGAAAAAAATATATTTTTTTAGTTACTTTGGAAAAAAAAATATTTTTTTAGTTACTTTGGAAAAAAAGTTACTTTTTTAGTTACTTTGGAAAAAAAAATATTTTTTTAGTTACTTTGGAAAAAAAAATATTTTTTTTGTTACTTTGGAAAAAAAAATATTTTTTTAGTTACTTTGGAAAAAAAGTTACTTTTTTAGTTACTTTGGAAAAAAAAATATTTTTTTAGTTACTTTGGAAAAAAAAATATTTTTTTAGTTACTTTGGAAAAAAAATAATTTTTTAGTTACTTTAAAAAAATATATTTTTTTTGTTACTTTGGGAAAAAAAATATTTTTTTTGTTACTTTGGAAAAAAAGTTACTTTTTTAGTTACTTTGGAAAAAAAAATATTTTTTTAGTTTCTTTGGAAAAAAATATATTTTTTTAGTTACTTTGGAAAAAAAAATATTTTTTTAGTTACTTTGGAAAAAAAAATATTTTTTTTGTTACTTTGGAAAAAAAAATATTTTTTTAGTTACTTTGGAAAAAAAAAAATTTTTTTAGTTACTTTGGAAAAAAAAAATTTTTTAGTTACTTTGGGAAAAAAAATATTTTTTTAGTTACTTTGGAAAAAAGTTACTTTTTTTGTTACTTTGGAAAAAAAAAATTTTTTTTAGTTACTTTGGAAAAAAAAAAAATTTTTTTGTTACTTTGGAAAAAAAAATATTTTTTTAGTTACTTTGGGAAAAAAAATTTTTTTTTAGTTACTTTGGAAAAAAAAATATTTTTTTAGTTACTTTGGAAAAAAAAATATTTTTTTAGTTACTTTGGAAAAAAAGTTACTTTTTTAGTTACTTTGGAAAAAAAAATATTTTTTAGTTACTTTGGAAACAAAATATTTTTTTAGTTTCTTTGGAAAAAAAAATATTTTTTTAGTTACTTTGGAAAAAAAAATATTTTTTTAGTTTCTTTGGAAAAAAATATATTTTTTTAGTTTCTTTGGAAAAAAAAATATTTTTTTAGTTACTTTGGAAAAAAAGTTACTTTTTTAGTTACTTTGGAAAAAAAAATATTTTTTTAGTTACTTTGGAAAAAAAAATATTTTTTTAGTTACTTTGGAAAAAAAATAATTTTTTAGTTACTTTAAAAAAAAATATTTTTTTTGTTACTTTGGGAAAAAAAATATTTTTTTTGTTACTTTGGAAAAAAAGTTACTTTTTTAGTTACTTTGGAAAAAAAAATATTTTTTTAGTTACTTTGGAAAAAAAGTTACTTTTTTAGTTACTTTGGAAAAAAAAATATTTTTTTAGTTACTTTGGAAAAAAAAAATTTTTTTTTGTTACTTTGGAAAAAAAAATATTTTTTTAGTTACTTTGGAAAAAAAAATATTTTTTTAGTTACTTTGGAAAAAAAAATATTTTTTTAGTTACTTTGGAAAAAAAAATATTTTTTTAGTTACTTTGGAAAAAAAGTTACTTTTTTAGTTACTTTGGAAAAAAAAAATTTTTTTTAGTTACTTTGGAAAAAAAAATATTTTTTTTGTTACTTTGGAAAAAAAAATATTTTTTTAGTTACTTTGGAAAAAAAAATATTTTTTTAGTTACTTTGGAAAAAAAATATTTTTTTAGTTTCTTTGGAAAAAAAAATATTTTTTTAGTTACTTTGGAAAAAAAATATTTTTTTAGTTACTTTGGAAAAAAAAATATTTTTTTAGTTACTTTGGAAAAAAAATATTTTTTTAGTTTCTTTGGAAAAAAAAATATTTTTTTAGTTACTTTGGAAAAAAATATTTTTTTTTAGTTACTTTGGAAAAAAAAATATTTTTTTAGTTACTTTGGAAAAAAAATATTTTTTTAGTTACTTTGGAAAAAAAAATTTTTTTAGTTACTTTGGGAAAAAAAATATTTTTTTAGTTACTTTGGAAAAAAGTTACTTTTTTTGTTACTTTGGAAAAAAAAAATTTTTTTTAGTTACTTTGGAAAAAAAAAAAAATTTTGTTACTTTGGAAAAAAAAATATTTTTTTAGTTACTTTGGAAAAAAAATATTTTTTTTAGTTACTTTGGAAAAAAAAATATTTTTTTAGTTACTTTGGAAAAAAAAATATTTTTTTAGTTACTTTGGAAAAAAAGTTACTTTTTTAGTTACTTTGGAAAAAAAAAATATTTTTTAGTTACTTTGGAAACAAAATATTTTTTTAGTTTCTTTGGAAAAAAAAATATTTTTTTAGTTACTTTGGAAAAAAAAATATTTTTTTAGTTTCTTTGGAAAAAAAAATATTTTTTTAGTTTCTTTGGAAAAAAATATATTTTTTTAGTTACTTTGGAAAAAAAATATTTTTTTAGTTACTTTGGGAAAAAAAATATTTTTTTAGTTACTTTGGAAAAAAAGTTACTTTTTTTGTTACTTTGGGAAAAAAAATATTTTTTTAGTTACTTTGGAAAAAAAAAAAAATTTTTTGTTACTTTGGAAAAAAAAATATTTTTTTAGTTACTTTGGAAAAAAAAAATTTTTTTTAGTTACTTTGGAAAAAAAAATATTTTTTTAGTTACTTTGGAAAAAAATATATTTTTTTAGTTACTTTGGAAAAAAAGTTACTTTTTTAGTTACTTTGGAAAAAAAAATATTTTTTTAGTTACTTTGGAAAAAAAATATTTTTTTTGTTACTTTGGAAAAAAAAATTTTTTTTTAGTTACTTTGGAAAAAAAAATATTTTTTTAGTTACTTTGGAAAAAAAAATATTTTTTTTGTTACTTTGGAAAAAAAAAAATTTTTTTAGTTACTTTGGAAAAAAAAAATTTTTTTAGTTACTTTGGAAAAAAAAATATTTTTTTAGTTACTTTGGAAAAAAAATATTTTTTTAGTTTCTTTGGAAAAAAAAATATTTTTTTAGTTACTTTGGAAAAAGAAATATTTTTTTAGTTACTTTGGAAAAAAAAATATTTTTTTAGTTACTTTGGAAAAAAAATATTTTTTTAGTTACTTTGGAAAAAAAAATATTTTTTTAGTTACTTTGGAAAAAAAAATATTTTTTTAGTTACTTTGGAAAAAAAGTTACTTTTTTAGTTACTTTGGAAAAAAAATATTTTTTTAGTTACTTTGGAAAAAAAATTATTTTTTTTGTTACTTTGGAAAAAAAAATATTTTTTTAGTTACTTTGGAAAAAAAGTTACTTTTTTAGTTACTTTGGAAAAAAAAATATTTTTTTAGTTACTTTGGAAAAAAAAATATTTTTTTTGTTACTTTGGAAAAAAAGTTACTTTTTTAGTTACTTTGGAAAAAAAATATTTTTTTAGTTACTTTGGAAAAAAAAATATTTTTTTTGTTACTTTGGAAAAAAAAATATTTTTTTAGTTACTTTGGAAAAAAAGTTACTTTTTTAGTTACTTTGGAAAAAAAAATATTTTTTTAGTTACTTTGGAAAAAAAAATATTTTTTTAGTTACTTTGGAAAAAAAGTTACTTTTTTAGTTACTTTGGAAAAAAAAATATTTTTTTTGTTACTTTGGAAAAAAAAAATTTTTTTTAGTTACTTTGGAAAAAAAAATATTTTTTTAGTTACTTTGGAAAAAAAAATATTTTTTTTGTTACTTTGGAAAAAAAAAAATTTTTTTAGTTACTTTGGAAAAAAAAATATTTTTTTAGTTACTTTGGAAAAAAAAATATTTTTTTAGTTACTTTGGAAAAAAAATATTTTTTTAGTTTCTTTGGAAAAAAAAATATTTTTTTAGTTACTTTGGAAAAAGAAATATTTTTTTAGTTACTTTGGAAAAAAAAATATTTTTTTAGTTACTTTGGAAAAAAAATATTTTTTTAGTTACTTTGGAAAAAAAAATATTTTTTTAGTTACTTTGGAAAAAAAATATTTTTTTAGTTACTTTGGAAAAAAAGTTACTTTTTTAGTTACTTTGGAAAAAAAATATTTTTTTAGTTACTTTGGAAAAAAAATTATTTTTTTTGTTACTTTGGAAAAAAAAATATTTTTTTAGTTACTTTGGAAAAAAAGTTACTTTTTTAGTTACTTTGGAAAAAAAAATATTTTTTTAGTTACTTTAAAAATATATATATTTTTTGTTACTTTGGGAAAAAATATATTTTTTTTGTTACTTTGGAAAAAAAAATATTTTTTTTGTTACTTTGGAAAAAAAAATATTTTTTTAGTTTCTTTGGAAAAAAATATATTTTTTTAGTTACTTTGGAAAAAAAGTTACTTTTTTAGTTACTTTGGAAAAAAAATATTTTTTTTGTTACTTTGGAAAAAAAGTTACTTTTTTAGTTACTTTGGAAAAAAAAATATTTTTTTAGTTACTTTGGAAAAAAAGTTACTTTTTTAGTTACTTTGGAAAAAAAAATATTTTTTTAGTTACTTTGGAAAAAAAAAATTTTTTTTTGTTACTTTGGAAAAAAAAATTTTTTTTTAGTTACTTTGGAAAAAAAAATATTTTTTTTGTTACTTTGGAAAAAAAAATATTTTTTTAGTTACTTTGGAAAAAAAATATTTTTTTAGTTACTTTGGAAAAAAAATATTTTTTTAGTTTCTTTGGAAAAAAAAAAATTTGTTTAGTTACTTTGGAAAAAAATATATTTTTTTAGTTACTTTGGAAAAAAAAATATTTTTTTAGTTACTTTGGAAAAAAAATATTTTTTTAGTTTCTTTGGAAAAAAAAATATTTTTTTAGTTACTTTGGAAAAAAAAATATTTTTTTAGTTACTTTGGAAAAAAAATATTTTTTTAGTTACTTTGGAAAAAAAATATTTTTTTAGTTACTTTGGAAAAAAAAATATTTTTTTAGTTACTTTGGAAAAAAAATATTTTTTTAGTTACTTTGGAAAACAAGTTACTTTTTTAGTTACTTTGGAAAAAAAAAATATTTTTTTAGTTACTTTGGAAAAAAAAATATTTTTTTTGTTACTTTGGAAAAAAAAATATTTTTTTAGTTACTTTGGAAAAAAAATTTTTTTTAGTTACTTTGGGGAAAAAAAATATTTTTTTAGTTACTTTGGAAAAAAGTTACTTTTTTTGTTACTTTGGAAAAAAAAAAATTTTTTTAGTTACTTTGGAAAAAAAAAAAAAAATTTTGTTACTTTGGAAAAAAAAATATTTTTTTAGTTACTTTGGAAAAAAAAAAATTTTTTTAGTTACTTTGGAAAAAAAATATTTTTTTAGTTACTTTGGAAAAAAAAATATTTTTTTAGTTACTTTGGAAAAAAAGTTACTTTTTTAGTTACTTTGGAAAAAAAAATATTTTTTAGTTACTTTGGAAACAAAATATTTTTTTAGTTTCTTTGGAAAAAAAAATATTTTTTTAGTTACTTTGGAAAAAAAAATATTTTTTTAGTTTCTTTGGAAAAAAAAATATTTTTTTAGTTTCTTTGGAAAAAAATATATTTTTTTAGTTACTTTGGAAAAAAAATATTTTTTTAGTTACTTTGGGAAAAAAAATATTTTTTTAGTTACTTTGGAAAAAAAGTTACTTTTTTTGTTACTTTGGGAAAAAAAATATTTTTTTAGTTACTTTGGAAAAAAAAAAAAAATTTTTGTTACTTTGGAAAAAAAAATATTTTTTTAGTTACTTTGGAAAAAAAAAATTTTTTTTAGTTACTTTGGAAAAAAAAATATTTTTTTAGTTACTTTGGAAAAAAAAATATTTTTTTAGTTACTTTGGAAAAAAAGTTACTTTTTTAGTTACTTTGGAAAAAAAGTTACTTTTTTAGTTACTTTGGAAAAAAAAATATTTTTTTAGTTACTTTGGAAAAAAAAATATTTTTTTTGTTACTTTGGAAAAAAAAATTTTTTTTTAGTTACTTTGGAAAAAAAAATATTTTTTTAGTTACTTTGGAAAAAAAAATATTTTTTTTGTTACTTTGGAAAAAAAAAAATTTTTTTTAGTTACTTTGGAAAAAAAAATATTTTTTTAGTTACTTTGGAAAAAAAAATATTTTTTTAGTTACTTTGGAAAAAAAATATTTTTTTAGTTTCTTTGGAAAAAAAAATATTTTTTTAGTTACTTTGGAAAAAGAAATATTTTTTTAGTTACTTTGGAAAAAAAAATATTTTTTTAGTTACTTTGGAAAAAAAATATTTTTTTAGTTACTTTGGAAAAAAAAATATTTTTTTAGTTACTTTGGAAAAAGAAATATTTTTTTAGTTACTTTGGAAAAAAAAATATTTTTTTAGTTACTTTGGAAAAAAAATATTTTTTTAGTTTCTTTGGAAAAAAAAATATTTTTTTAGTTACTTTGGAAAAAGAAATATTTTTTTAGTTACTTTGGAAAAAAAAATATTTTTTTAGTTACTTTGGAAAAAAAATATTTTTTTAGTTACTTTGGAAAAAAAAATATTTTTTTAGTTACTTTGGAAAAAAAATATTTTTTTAGTTACTTTGGAAAAAAAGTTACTTTTTTAGTTACTTTGGAAAAAAAATATTTTTTTAGTTACTTTGGAAAAAAAATTATTTTTTTTGTTACTTTGGAAAAAAAAATATTTTTTTAGTTACTTTGGAAAAAAAGTTACTTTTTTAGTTACTTTGGAAAAAAAAATATTTTTTTAGTTACTTTAAAAATATATATTTTTTTTGTTACTTTGGGAAAAAATATATTTTTTTTGTTACTTTGGAAAAAAAAATATTTTTTTTGTTACTTTGGAAAAAAAAATATTTTTTTAGTTTCTTTGGAAAAAAATATATTTTTTTAGTTACTTTGGAAAAAAAGTTACTTTTTTAGTTACTTTGGAAAAAAAATATTTTTTTTGTTACTTTGGAAAAAAAGTTACTTTTTTAGTTACTTTGGAAAAAAAAATATTTTTTTAGTTACTTTGGAAAAAAAGTTACTTTTTTAGTTACTTTGGAAAAAAAAATATTTTTTTAGTTACTTTGGAAAAAAAAAATTTTTTTTTGTTACTTTGGAAAAAAAAATTTTTTTTTAGTTACTTTGGAAAAAAAAATATTTTTTTTGTTACTTTGGAAAAAAAAATATTTTTTTAGTTACTTTGGAAAAAAAATATTTTTTTAGTTACTTTGGAAAAAAAATATTTTTTTAGTTTCTTTGGAAAAAAAAAAATTTTTTTAGTTACTTTGGAAAAAAATATATTTTTTTAGTTACTTTGGAAAAAAAAATATTTTTTTAGTTACTTTGGAAAAAAAATATTTTTTTAGTTTCTTTGGAAAAAAAAATATTTTTTTAGTTACTTTGGAAAAAAAAATATTTTTTTAGTTACTTTGGAAAAAAAATATTTTTTTAGTTACTTTGGAAAAAAAATATTTTTTTAGTTACTTTGGAAAAAAAAATATTTTTTTAGTTACTTTGGAAAAAAAATATTTTTTTAGTTACTTTGGAAAACAAGTTACTTTTTTAGTTACTTTGGAAAAAAAAAATATTTTTTTAGTTACTTTGGGAAAAAAAATATTTTTTTTGTTACTTTGGAAAAAAAAATATTTTTTTAGTTACTTTGGAAAAAAAATTTTTTTTAGTTACTTTGGGGAAAAAAAATATTTTTTTAGTTACTTTGGAAAAAAGTTACTTTTTTTGTTACTTTGGAAAAAAAAAAATTTTTTTAGTTACTTTGGAAAAAAAAAAAAAAATTTTGTTACTTTGGAAAAAAAAATATTTTTTTAGTTACTTTGGAAAAAAAAAAATTTTTTTAGTTACTTTGGAAAAAAAATATTTTTTTAGTTACTTTGGAAAAAAAAATATTTTTTTAGTTACTTTGGAAAAAAAGTTACTTTTTTAGTTACTTTGGAAAAAAAAATATTTTTTAGTTACTTTGGAAACAAAATATTTTTTTAGTTTCTTTGGAAAAAAAAATATTTTTTTAGTTACTTTGGAAAAAAAAATATTTTTTTAGTTTCTTTGGAAAAAAAAATATTTTTTTAGTTTCTTTGGAAAAAAATATATTTTTTTAGTTACTTTGGAAAAAAAATATTTTTTTAGTTACTTTGGGAAAAAAAATATTTTTTTAGTTACTTTGGAAAAAAAGTTACTTTTTTTGTTACTTTGGGAAAAAAAATATTTTTTTAGTTACTTTGGAAAAAAAAAAAAAATTTTTGTTACTTTGGAAAAAAAAATATTTTTTTAGTTACTTTGGAAAAAAAAAATTTTTTTTAGTTACTTTGGAAAAAAAAATATTTTTTTAGTTACTTTGGAAAAAAAAATATTTTTTTAGTTACTTTGGAAAAAAAGTTACTTTTTTAGTTACTTTGGAAAAAAAGTTACTTTTTTAGTTACTTTGGAAAAAAAAATATTTTTTTAGTTACTTTGGAAAAAAAAATATTTTTTTTGTTACTTTGGAAAAAAAAATTTTTTTTTAGTTACTTTGGAAAAAAAAATATTTTTTTAGTTACTTTGGAAAAAAAAATATTTTTTTTGTTACTTTGGAAAAAAAAAAATTTTTTTTAGTTACTTTGGAAAAAAAAATATTTTTTTAGTTACTTTGGAAAAAAAAATATTTTTTTAGTTACTTTGGAAAAAAAATATTTTTTTAGTTTCTTTGGAAAAAAAAATATTTTTTTAGTTACTTTGGAAAAAGAAATATTTTTTTAGTTACTTTGGAAAAAAAAATATTTTTTTAGTTACTTTGGAAAAAAAATATTTTTTTAGTTACTTTGGAAAAAAAAATATTTTTTTAGTTACTTTGGAAAAAAAAATATTTTTTTAGTTACTTTGGAAAAAAAGTTACTTTTTTAGTTACTTTGGAAAAAAAATATTTTTTTAGTTACTTTGGAAAAAAAATTATTTTTTTTGTTACTTTGGAAAAAAAAATATTTTTTTAGTTACTTTGGAAAAAAAGTTACTTTTTTAGTTACTTTGGAAAAAAAAATATTTTTTTAGTTACTTTGGAAAAAAAAATATTTTTTTAGTTACTTTGGAAAAAAAATAATTTTTTAGTTACTTTAAAAATATATATTTTTTTTGTTACTTTGGGAAAAAAAATATTTTTTTTGTTACTTTGGAAAAAAAAATATTTTTTTTGTTACTTTGGAAAAAAAAATATTTTTTTAGTTTCTTTGGAAAAAAAAATATTTTTTTAGTTACTTTGGAAAAAAAAATATTTTTTTAGTTACTTTGGAAAAAAAAATATTTTTTTAGTTACTTTGGAAAAAAAAATATTTTTTTAGTTACTTTGGAAAAAAAGTTACTTTTTTAGTTACTTTGGAAAAAAAATATTTTTTTAGTTACTTTGGAAAAAAAAATATTTTTTTTGTTACTTTGGAAAAAAAAATATTTTTTTAGTTACTTTGGAAAAAAAGTTACTTTTTTAGTTACTTTGGAAAAAAAAATATTTTTTTAGTTACTTTGGAAAATAAATATTTTTTTTGTTACTTTGGAAAAAAAAATATTTTTTTAGTTACTTTGGGAAAAAAAAATTTTTTTTAGTTACTTTGGAAAAAAAATATTTTTTTAGTTACTTTGGAAAAAAAAATATTTTTTTAGTTTCTTTGGAAAAAAGAATATTTTTTTAGTTACTTTGGAAAAAAAAATATTTTTTTAGTTACTTTGGAAAAAAAAATATTTTTTTAGTTACTTTGGAAAAAAAATATTTTTTTAGTTTCTTTGGAAAAAAAAATATTTTTTTAGTTACTTTGGAAAAAAAAAATTTTTTTTAGTTACTTTGGAAAAAAAATATTTTTTTTGTTACTTTGGAAAAAAAAATATTTTTTTAGTTACTTTGGAAAAAAAAAATTTTTTTTAGTTACTTTGGAAAAAAAAATTTTTTTAGTTACTTTGGGAAAAAAAATATTTTTTTAGTTACTTTGGAAAAAAGTTACTTTTTTTGTTACTTTGGAAAAAAAAAATTTTTTTTAGTTACTTTGGAAAAAAAAAATTTTTTTTTGTTACTTTGGAAAAAAAAAAAATTTTTTAGTTACTTTGGAAAAAAAAAAAATTTTTTAGTTACTTTGGAAAAAAAAATATTTTTTTAGTTACTTTGGAAAAAAAAATATTTTTTTAGTTACTTTGGAAAAAAAGTTACTTTTTTAGTTACTTTGGAAAAAAAAATATTTTTTAGTTACTTTGGAAACAAAATATTTTTTTAGTTTCTTTGGAAAAAAAAATATTTTTTTAGTTACTTTGGAAAAAAAAATATTTTTTTAGTTTCTTTGGAAAAAAATATATTTTTTTAGTTTCTTTGGAAAAAAATATATTTTTTTAGTTACTTTGGAAAAAAAATATTTTTTTAGTTACTTTGGGAAAAAAAATATTTTTTTAGTTACTTTGGAAAAAAAGTTACTTTTTTTGTTACTTTGGGAAAAAAAAAATTTTTTTTAGTTACTTTGGAAAAAAAAAATTTTTTTTTGTTACTTTGGAAAAAAAAATATTTTTTTAGTTACTTTGGAAAAAAAAAAATTTTTTTAGTTACTTTGGAAAAAAAAATATTTTTTTAGTTACTTTGGAAAAAAAAATATTTTTTTAGTTACTTTGGAAAAAAAGTTACTTTTTTAGTTACTTTGGAAAAAAAAATATTTTTTAGTTACTTTGGAAACAAAATATTTTTTTAGTTTCTTTGGAAAAAAAAATATTTTTTTAGTTACTTTGGAAAAAAAAATATTTTTTTAGTTTCTTTGGAAAAAAATATATTTTTTTAGTTTCTTTGGAAAAAAATATATTTTTTTAGTTACTTTGGAAAAAAAATATTTTTTTAGTTACTTTGGGAAAAAAAATATTTTTTTAGTTACTTTGGAAAAAAAGTTACTTTTTTTGTTACTTTGGGAAAAAAAAAATTTTTTTAGTTACTTTGGAAAAAAAAAAAAAAATTTTGTTACTTTGGAAAAAAAAATATTTTTTTAGTTACTTTGGAAAAAAAAAAAATTTTTTAGTTACTTTGGAAAAAAAAATATTTTTTTAGTTACTTTGGAAAAAAAATATTTTTTTAGTTACTTTGGAAAAAAAGTTACTTTTTTAGTTACTTTGGAAAAAAAATTATTTTTTTAGTTACTTTGGAAAAAAAAATATTTTTTTTGTTACTTTGGAAAAAAAAAATTTTTTTTAGTTACTTTGGAAAAAAAAATAATTTTTTAGTTACTTTAAAAATATATATTTTTTTTGTTACTTTGGGAAAAAAAATATTTTTTTTGTTACTTTGGAAAAAAAAATATTTTTTTTGTTACTTTGGAAAAAAAAATATTTTTTTAGTTTCTTTGGAAAAAAAAATATTTTTTTAGTTACTTTGGAAAAAAAAATATTTTTTTAGTTACTTTGGAAAAAAAAATATTTTTTTAGTTACTTTGGAAAAAAAAATATTTTTTTAGTTACTTTGGAAAAAAAGTTACTTTTTTAGTTACTTTGGAAAAAAAATATTTTTTTAGTTACTTTGGAAAAAAAAATATTTTTTTTGTTACTTTGGAAAAAAAAATATTTTTTTAGTTACTTTGGAAAAAAAGTTACTTTTTTAGTTACTTTGGAAAAAAAAATATTTTTTTAGTTACTTTGGAAAATAAATATTTTTTTTGTTACTTTGGAAAAAAAAATATTTTTTTAGTTACTTTGGGAAAAAAAAATTTTTTTTAGTTACTTTGGAAAAAAAATATTTTTTTAGTTACTTTGGAAAAAAAAATATTTTTTTAGTTTCTTTGGAAAAAAGAATATTTTTTTAGTTACTTTGGAAAAAAAAATATTTTTTTAGTTACTTTGGAAAAAAAAATATTTTTTTAGTTACTTTGGAAAAAAAATATTTTTTTAGTTTCTTTGGAAAAAAAAATATTTTTTTAGTTACTTTGGAAAAAAAAAATTTTTTTTAGTTACTTTGGAAAAAAAAAATTTTTTTTTGTTACTTTGGAAAAAAAAATATTTTTTTAGTTACTTTGGAAAAAAAAAATTTTTTTTAGTTACTTTGGAAAAAAAAATATTTTTTTAGTTACTTTGGAAAAAAAAATATTTTTTTAGTTACTTTGGAAAAAAAGTTACTTTTTTAGT
Source organism: Melanostigma gelatinosum (assembly GCF_949748355.1). Classification (NCBI taxonomy): domain Eukaryota; kingdom Metazoa; phylum Chordata; class Actinopteri; order Perciformes; family Zoarcidae; genus Melanostigma; species Melanostigma gelatinosum. The sequence continues at coordinate 110,036 of NW_027635299.1, read as the reverse complement.
TACTTTGGAAAAAAAAATATTTTTTAGTTACTTTGGAAACAAAATATTTTTTTAGTTTCTTTGGAAAAAAAAATATTTTTTTAGTTACTTTGGAAAAAAAAATATTTTTTTAGTTTCTTTGGAAAAAAATATATTTTTTTAGTTTCTTTGGAAAAAAATATATTTTTTTAGTTACTTTGGAAAAAAAATATTTTTTTAGTTACTTTGGGAAAAAAAATATTTTTTTAGTTACTTTGGAAAAAAAGTTACTTTTTTTGTTACTTTGGGAAAAAAAAATTTTTTTTAGTTACTTTGGAAAAAAAAAAAAAATTTTTGTTACTTTGGAAAAAAAAATATTTTTTTAGTTACTTTGGAAAAAAAAAAATTTTTTTAGTTACTTTGGAAAAAAAAATATTTTTTTAGTTACTTTGGAAAAAAAATTTTTTTTTAGTTACTTTGGAAAAAAAGTTACTTTTTTAGTTACTTTGGAAAAAAAAATATTTTTTTAGTTACTTTGGAAAAAAAAATATTTTTTTTGTTACTTTGGAAAAAAAAAATTTTTTTTAGTTACTTTGGAAAAAAAAATATTTTTTTAGTTACTTTGGAAAAAAAAAATTTTTTTTAGTTTCTTTGGAAAAAAAAATTTTTTTTTAGTTACTTTGGAAAAAAAAATATTTTTTTAGTTACTTTGGAAAAAAAAATTTTTTTTTAGTTACTTTGGAAAAAAAATATTTTTTTAGTTTCTTTGGAAAAAAAATATTTTTTTAGTTACTTTGGAAAAAGAAATATTTTTTTAGTTACTTTGGAAAAAAAAATATTTTTTTAGTTACTTTGGAAAAAAAATATTTTTTTAGTTACTTTGGAAAAAAAAATATTTTTTTAGTTACTTTGGAAAAAAAAATATTTTTTTAGTTACTTTGGAAAAAAAGTTACTTTTTTAGTTACTTTGGAAAAAAAAATATTTTTTTAGTTACTTTGGAAAAAAAAATATTTTTTTAGTTACTTTGGAAAAAAAATAATTTTTTAGTTACTTTAAAAAAATATATTTTTTTTGTTACTTTGGGAAAAAAAATATTTTTTTTGTTACTTTGGAAAAAAAGTTACTTTTTTAGTTACTTTGGAAAAACAAATATTTTTTTAGTTACTTTGGAAAAAAAGTTACTTTTTTAGTTACTTTGGAAAAACAAATATTTTTTTAGTTACTTTGGAAAAAAAAAAATTTTTTTTGTTACTTTGGAAAAAAAAATATTTTTTTAGTTACTTTGGAAAAAAAAATATTTTTTTAGTTACTTTGGAAAAAAATATATTTTTTTAGTTACTTTGGAAAAAAAAATATTTTTTTAGTTACTTTGGAAAAAAAGTTACTTTTTTAGTTACTTTGGAAAAAAAATAATTTTTTTAGTTACTTTGGAAAAAAAAATATTTTTTTTGTTACTTTGGAAAAAAATATATTTTTTTAGTTACTTTGGAAAAAAAATATTTTTTTAGTTACTTTGGAAAAAAAAATTTTTTTTAGTTTCTTTGGAAAATTTTTTTTTTTTTTAGTTACTTTGGAAAAAAAATATTTTTTTAGTTACTTTGGAAAAAAAAATATTTTTTTAGTTACTTTGGAAAAAAAATATTTTTTTAGTTTCTTTGGAAAAAAAAATATTTTTTTAGTTACTTTGGAAAAAAAAATATTTTTTTAGTTACTTTGGAAAAAAAAATATTTTTTTAGTTACTTTGGAAAAAAAATATTTTTTTAGTTACTTTGGAAAAAAAAATATTTTTTTTGTTACTTTGGAAAAAAAAATATTTTTTTAGTTTCTTTGGAAAAAAAAATATTTTTTTAGTTACTTTGGAAAAAAAAATATTTTTTTAGTTACTTTGGAAAAAAAAATATTTTTTTAGTTACTTTGGAAAAAAAAATATTTTTTTAGTTTCTTTGGAAAAAAAGTTACTTTTTTAGTTACTTTGGAAAAAAAATATTTTTTTAGTTACTTTGGAAAAAAAAATATTTTTTTTGTTACTTTGGAAAAAAAAATATTTTTTTAGTTACTTTGGAAAAAAAGTTACTTTTTTAGTTACTTTGGAAAAAAAAATATTTTTTTAGTTACTTTGGAAAATAAATATTTTTTTTGTTACTTTGGAAAAAAAAATATTTTTTTAGTTACTTTGGAAAAAAAAAATTTTTTTTAGTTACTTTGGAAAAAAAATATTTTTTTAGTTACTTTGGAAAAAAAAATATTTTTTTAGTTTCTTTGGAAAAAAGAATATTTTTTTAGTTACTTTGGAAAAAAAAATATTTTTTTAGTTACTTTGGAAAAAAAAATATTTTTTTAGTTACTTTGGAAAAAAAATATTTTTTTAGTTTCTTTGGAAAAAAAAATATTTTTTTAGTTACTTTGGAAAAAAAAATATTTTTTTAGTTACTTTGGAAAAAAAAATATTTTTTTTGTTACTTTGGAAAAAAAAATATTTTTTTAGTTACTTTGGAAAAAAAAATTTTTTTTTAGTTACTTTGGAAAAAAAAATTTTTTTAGTTACTTTGGGAAAAAAAATATTTTTTTAGTTACTTTGGAAAAAAGTTACTTTTTTTGTTACTTTGGAAAAAAAATTTTTTTTTTAGTTACTTTGGAAAAAAAAAATTTTTTTTTGTTACTTTGGAAAAAAAAATATTTTTTTAGTTACTTTGGAAAAAAAAAAAATTTTTTAGTTACTTTGGAAAAAAAAATATTTTTTTAGTTACTTTGGAAAAAAAAATATTTTTTTAGTTACTTTGGAAAAAAAGTTACTTTTTTAGTTACTTTGGAAAAAAAAATATTTTTTAGTTACTTTGGAAACAAAATATTTTTTTAGTTTCTTTGGAAAAAAAAATATTTTTTTAGTTACTTTGGAAAAAAAAATATTTTTTTAGTTTCTTTGGAAAAAAATATATTTTTTTAGTTTCTTTGGAAAAAAATATATTTTTTTAGTTACTTTGGAAAAAAAATATTTTTTTAGTTACTTTGGGAAAAAAAAATATTTTTTTAGTTACTTTGGAAAAAAAGTTACTTTTTTTGTTACTTTGGGAAAAAAAATATTTTTTTAGTTACTTTGGAAAAAAAAACATTTTTTTTGTTACTTTGGAAAAAAAAATATTTTTTTAGTTACTTTGGAAAAAAAATATTTTTTTTAGTTACTTTGGAAAAAAAAATATTTTTTTAGTTACTTTGGAAAAAAAAATATTTTTTTAGTTACTTTGGAAAAAAAGTTACTTTTTTAGTTACTTTGGAAAAAAAAATATTTTTTTAGTTACTTTGGAAAAAAAAATATTTTTTTTGTTACTTTGGAAAAAAATTTTTTTATTTAGTTACTTTGGAAAAAAAAATATTTTTTTAGTTACTTTGGAAAAAAAAATTTTTTTTTAGTTTCTTTGGAAAAAAAAATTTTTTTTTAGTTACTTTGGAAAAAAAAATATTTTTTTAGTTACTTTGGAAAAAAAAATATTTTTTTAGTTACTTTGGAAAAAAAATATTTTTTTAGTTTCTTTGGAAAAAAAAATATTTTTTTAGTTACTTTGGAAAAAGAAATATTTTTTTAGTTACTTTGGAAAAAAAAATATTTTTTTAGTTACTTTGGAAAAAAAAATATTTTTTTTGTTACTTTGGAAAAAAAAAATTTTTTTTAGTTACTTTGGAAAAAAAAATATTTTTTTAGTTACTTTGGAAAAAAAAATTTTTTTTTAGTTTCTTTGGAAAAAAATATTTTTTTTTAGTTACTTTGGAAAAAAAAATATTTTTTTAGTTACTTTGGAAAAAAAAATATTTTTTTAGTTACTTTGGAAAAAAAATATTTTTTTAGTTTCTTTGGAAAAAAAAATATTTTTTTAGTTACTTTGGAAAAAGAAATATTTTTTTAGTTACTTTGGAAAAAAAACTATTTTTTTAGTTACTTTGGAAAAAAAATATTTTTTTAGTTACTTTGGAAAAAAAAATATTTTTTTAGTTACTTTGGAAAAAAAAATATTTTTTTAGTTACTTTGGAAAAAAAGTTACTTTTTTAGTTACTTTGGAAAAAAAAATATTTTTTTAGTTACTTTGGAAAAAAAAATATTTTTTTAGTTACTTTGGAAAAAAAATAATTTTTTAGTTACTTTAAAAAAATATATTTTTTTTGTTACTTTGGGAAAAAAAATATTTTTTTTGTTACTTTGGAAAAAAAGTTACTTTTTTAGTTACTTTGGAAAAAAAAATATTGTTTTAGTTACTTTGGAAAAAAAGTTACTTTTTTAGTTACTTTGGAAAAAAAAATATTTTTTTAGTTACTTTGGAAAAAAAATAATTTTTTTTGTTACTTTGGAAAAAAAAATATTTTTTTAGTTACTTTGGAAAAAAAAATATTTTTTTAGTTACTTTGGAAAAAAAAATATTTTTTTAGTTACTTTGGAAAAAAAAATATTTTTTTAGTTACTTTGGAAAAAAAGTTACTTTTTTAGTTACTTTGGAAAAAAAATAATTTTTTTAGTTACTTTGGAAAAAAATATATTTTTTTAGTTACTTTGGAAAAAAAAATATTTTTTTAGTTACTTTGGAAAAAAAAAATTTTTTTAGTTTCTTTGGAAAATTTTTTTTTTTTTTAGTTACTTTGGAAAAAAAATATTTTTTTAGTTACTTTGGAAAAAAAAATATTTTTTTAGTTACTTTGGAAAAAAAATATTTTTTTAGTTTCTTTGGAAAAAAAAATATTTTTTTAGTTACTTTGGAAAAAAAAATATTTTTTTAGTTACTTTGGAAAAAAAAATATTTTTTTAGTTACTTTGGAAAAAAAATATTTTTTTAGTTTCTTTGGAAAAAAAATATTTTTTTAGTTACTTTGGAAAAAGAAATATTTTTTTAGTTACTTTGGAAAAAAAATATTTTTTTAGTTACTTTGGAAAAAAAATATTTTTTTAGTTACTTTGGAAAAAAAAATATTTTTTTAGTTACTTTGGAAAAAAAAATATTTTTTTAGTTACTTTGGAAAAAAAGTTACTTTTTTAGTTACTTTGGAAAAAAAAATATTTTTTTAGTTACTTTGGAAAAAAAATTATTTTTTTTGTTACTTTGGAAAAAAAAATCTTTTTTTAGTTACTTTGGAAAAAAAGTTACTTTTTTAGTTACTTTGGATAAAAAAAAATTTTTTTAGTTACTTTGGAAAAAAAAATATTTTTTTAGTTACTTTGGAAAAAAAATAATTTTTTAGTTACTTTAAAAAAATATATTATTTTTGTTACTTTGGAAAAAAAAATATTTTTTTTGTTACTTTGGAAAAAAAGTTACTTTTTTAGTTACTTTGGAAAAAAAAATATTTTTTTAGTTACTTTGGAAAAAAAAATTTTTTTTTTGTTACTTTGGAAAAAAAAATATTTTTTTAGTTACTTTGGAAAAAAAAATATTTTTTTAGTTACTTTGGAAAAAAAAATATTTTTTTAGTTACTTTGGAAAAAAAAATATTTTTTTAGTTACTTTGGAAAAAAAGTTACTTTTTTAGTTACTTTGGAAAAAAAAAAAAAATTTTAGTTACTTTGGAAAAAAAAATATTTTTTTTGTTACTTTGGAAAAAAAATATTTTTTTAGTTTCTTTGGAAAAAAAAATATTGTTTTAGTTACTTTGGAAAAAAAAATATTTTTTTAGTTACTTTGGAAAAAAAAATATTTTTTTAGTTACTTTGGAAAAAAAATATTTTTTTAGTTACTTTGGAAAAAAAAATATTTTTTTAGTTACTTTGGAAAAAAAAATATTTTTTTAGTTACTTTGGAAAAAAAGTTACTTTTTTAGTTACTTTGGAAAAAAAAATATTTTTTTAGTTACTTTGGAAAAAAAAATATTTTTTTTGTTACTTTGGAAAAAAAATATTTTTTTAGTTACTTTGGAAAAAAAGTTACTTTTTTAGTTACTTTGGAAAAAAAAATATTTTTTTAGTTACTTTGGAAAAAAAAATATTTTTTTAGTTACTTTGGAAAAAAAATAATTTTTTAGTTACTTTAAAAAAATATATTTTTTTTGTTACTTTGGAAAAAAAAATATTTTTTTTGTTACTTTGGAAAAAAAGTTACTTTTTTAGTTACTTTGGAAAAAAAAAAATTTTTTTAGTTACTTTGGAAAAAAAGTTACTTTTTTAGTTACTTTGGAAAAAAAGTTACTTTTTTAGTTACTTTGGAAAAAAAAAAAATTTTTAGTTACTTTGGAAAAAAATTTTTTTTTTTAGTTACTTTGGAAAAAAAAAATTTTTTTTAGTTTCTTTGGAAAAAAAAATATTTTTTTAGTTACTTTGGAAAAAAATATATTTTTTTAGTTACTTTGGAAAAAAAAATATTTTTTTAGTTACTTTGGAAAAAAAAATATTGTTTTAGTTACTTTGGAAAAAAAGTTACTTTTTTAGTTACTTTGGAAAAAAAAATATTTTTTTAGTTACTTTGGAAAAAAAAATATTTTTTTAGTTACTTTGGAAAAAAAATAATTTTTTAGTTACTTTAAAAAAAAATATTTTTTTTGTTACTTTGGAAAAAAAAATATTTTTTTTGTTACTTTGGAAAAAAAGTTACTTTTTTAGTTACTTTGGAAAAAAAAATATTTTTTTAGTTACTTTGGAAAAAAAGTTACTTTTTTAGTTACTTTGGAAAAAAAGTTACTTTTTTAGTTACTTTGGAAAAAAAAAAAAATTTTTAGTTACTTTGGAAAAAAATTTTTTTTTTTAGTTACTTTGGAAAAAAAAATTTTTTTTAGTTTCTTTGAAAAAAAAAATATTTTTTTAGTTACTTTGGAAAAAAAAATATTTTTTTAGTTACTTTGGAAAAAAATATATTTTTTTAGTTACTTTGGAAAAAAAAATATTTTTTTAGTTACTTTGGAAAAAAAGTTACTTTTTTAGTTACTTTGGAAAAAAAAATATTTTTTTAGTTACTTTGGAAAAAAAAATATTTTTTTTGTTACTTTGGAAAAAAAAATATTTTTTTAGTTACTTTGGAAAAAAAAATATTTTTTTAGTTACTTTGGAAAAAAATATATATTTTTTGTTACTTTGGAATTTTTTTTTTTTTTTTTTTACTTTGGAAAAAAAAATATTTTTTTAGTTACTTTGGAAAAAAAAATATTTTTTTAGTTACTTTGGAAAAAAAAATATTTTTTTTGTTTCTTTGGGAAAAAAAATATTTTTTTAGTTACTTTGGAAAAAAAAATATTTTTTTAGTTACTTTGGAAAAAAAAATATTTTTTTAGTTACTTTGGAAAAAAAAATATTTTTTTAGTTACTTTGGAAAAAAACTTACTTTTTTAGTTACTTTGGAAAAAAAAATATTTTTTTAGTTACTTTGGAAAAAAAAAATATTTTTTTAGTTACTTTGGAAAAAAAAAAAATTTTTTAGTTACTTTGGAAAAAAAGTTACTTTTTTAGTTACTTTGGAAAAAAAAAATTTTTTTTAGTTACTTTGGAAAAAAAAATATTTTTTTTGTTACTTTGGAAAAAAAAATATTTTTTTAGTTACTTTGGAAAAAAAAATATTTTTTTAGTTACTTTGGAAAAAAAAATTTTTTTTAGTTTCTTTGGAATTTTTTTTTTTTTTTTAGTTACTTTGGAAAAAAAATATTTTTTTAGTTACTTTGGAAAAAAAAATATTTTTTTAGTTACTTTGGAAAAAAAATATTTTTTTAGTTTCTTTGGAAAAAAAAATATTTTTTTAGTTACTTTGGAAAAAAAAATATTTTTTTAGTTACTTTGGAAAAAAAAATATTTTTTTAGTTACTTTGGAAAAAAAGTTACTTTTTTAGTTACTTTGGAAAAAAAAATATTTTTTTAGTTACTTTGGAAAAAAAATATATTTTTTTTGTTACTTTGGAAAAAAAAATATTTTTTTAGTTACTTTGGAAAAAAAGTTACTTTTTTAGTTACTTTGGAAAAAAAAATATTTTTTTAGTTACTTTGGAAAAAAAAATATTTTTTTTGTTACTTTGGAAAAAAAAATATTTTTTTAGTTACTTTGGAAAAAAATATATTTTTTTAGTTACTTTGGAAAAAAAAATATTTTTTTAGTTACTTTGGAAAAAAAAATATTGTTTTAGTTACTTTGGAAAAAAAGTTACTTTTTTAGTTACTTTGGAAAAAAAAATATTTTTTTAGTTACTTTGGAAAAAAAAATATTTTTTTAGTTACTTTGGAAAAAAAATAATTTTTTAGTTACTTTAAAAAAATATATTTTTTTTGTTACTTTGGAAAAAAAAATATTTTTTTTGTTACTTTGGAAAAAAAGTTACTTTTTTAGTTACTTTGGAAAAAAAAAAATTTTTTTAGTTACTTTGGAAAAAAAGTTACTTTTTTAGTTACTTTGGAAAAAAAGTTACTTTTTTAGTTACTTTGGAAAAAAAAAAAATTTTTTAGTTACTTTGGAAAAAAATTTTTTTTTTAGTTACTTTGGAAAAAAAAAAATTTTTTTAGTTTCTTTGAAAAAAAAAATATTTTTTTAGTTACTTTGGAAAAAAAAATATTTTTTTAGTTACTTTGGAAAAAAATATATTTTTTTAGTTACTTTGGAAAAAAAATATTTTTTTAGTTACTTTGGAAAAAAAGTTACTTTTTTAGTTACTTTGGAAAAAAAAATATTTTTTTAGTTACTTTGGAAAAAAAAATATTTTTTTTGTTACTTTGGAAAAAAAAATATTTTTTTAGTTACTTTGGAAAAAAAAATATTTTTTTAGTTACTTTGGAAAAAAAAATATTTTTTTTGTTACTTTGGAAATTTTTTTTTTTTTTTTTTACTTTGGAAAAAAAAATATTTTTTTAGTTACTTTGGAAAAAAAAATATTTTTTTAGTTACTTTGGAAAAAAAAATATTTTTTTTGTTTCTTTGGGAAAAAAAATATTTTTTTAGTTACTTTGGAAAAAAAAATATTTTTTTAGTTACTTTGGAAAAAAAAATATTTTTTTAGTTACTTTGGAAAAAAAAATATTTTTTTAGTTACTTTGGAAAAAAACTTACTTTTTTAGTTACTTTGGAAAAAAAAATATTTTTTTAGTTACTTTGGAAAAAAAAATATTTTTTTAGTTACTTTGGAAAAAAAAAAATTTTTTTAGTTACTTTGGAAAAAAAGTTACTTTTTTAGTTACTTTGGAAAAAAAAAATTTTTTTTAGTTACTTTGGAAAAAAAAATATTTTTTTTGTTACTTTGGAAAAAAAAATATTTTTTTAGTTACTTTGGAAAAAAAAATATTTTTTTAGTTACTTTGGAAAAAAAAATTTTTTTTAGTTTCTTTGGAATTTTTTTTTTTTTTTTAGTTACTTTGGAAAAAAAATATTTTTTTAGTTACTTTGGAAAAAAAAATATTTTTTTAGTTACTTTGGAAAAAAAATATTTTTTTAGTTTCTTTGGAAAAAAAAATATTTTTTTAGTTACTTTGGAAAAAAAAATATTTTTTTAGTTACTTTGGAAAAAAAAATATTTTTTTAGTTACTTTGGAAAAAAAGTTACTTTTTTAGTTACTTTGGAAAAAAAAATATTTTTTTAGTTACTTTGGAAAAAAAAATATTTTTTTTGTTACTTTGGAAAAAAAAATATTTTTTTAGTTACTTTGGAAAAAAAGTTACTTTTTTAGTTACTTTGGAAAAAAAAATATTTTTTTAGTTACTTTGGAAAAAAAAATATTTTTTTAGTTACTTTGGAAAAAAAATAATTTTTTAGTTACTTTAAAAAAAAATATTTTTTTTGTTACTTTGGAAAAAAAAATATTTTTTTTGTTACTTTGGAAAAAAAGTTACTTTTTTAGTTACTTTGGAAAAAAAAAATTTTTTTTAGTTACTTTGGAAAAAAAAAAATTTTTTTAGTTACTTTGGAAAATTTTTTTTTTTTTGTTACTTTGGAAAAAAAAAAAAATTTTTAGTTTCTTTGGAAAAAAATATATTTTTTTAGTTACTTTGGAAAAAAAAATATTTTTTTAGTTACTTTGGAAAAAAAAATATTTTTTTAGTTACTTTGGAAAAAAAAATATTTTTTTAGTTACTTTGGAAAAAAAGTTACTTTTTTAGTTACTTTGGAAAAAAAAATATTTTTTTAGTTACTTTGGAAAAAAAAATATTTTTTTTGTTACTTTGGAAAAAAAAATATTTTTTAGTTACTTTGGAAAAAAAAATATATTTTTTTGTTACTTTGGAAAAAAAAATATTTTTTTTGTTACTTTGGAAAAAAAAAATTTTTTTTTTTACTTTGGAAAAAAAAATATTTTTTTAGTTACTTTGGAAAAAAAAATATTTTTTTAGTTACTTTGGAAAAAAAATATTTTTTTAGTTACTTTGGAAAAAAAGTTACTTTTTTAGTTACTTTGGAAAAAAAAATATTTTTTTAGTTACTTTGGAAAAAAGTTACTTTTTTAGTTACTTTGGAAAAAAAAAATTTTTTTTAGTTACTTTGGAAAAAAAAAAAATTTTAGTTACTTTGGAAAAAAAAATATTTTTTTAGTTACTTTGGAAAAAAAAATATTTTTTTTGTTACTTTGGAAAAAAAAATATTTTTTTAGTTACTTTGGAAAAAAAGTTACTTTTTTAGTTACTTTGGAAAAAAAAATATTTTTTTAGTTACTTTGGAAAAAAAAATATTTTTTTAGTTACTTTGGAAAAAAAATAATTTTTTAGTTACTTTAAAAAAAAATATTTTTTTTGTTACTTTGGAAAAAAAAATATTTTTTTTGTTACTTTGGAAAAAAAGTTACTTTTTTAGTTACTTTGGAAAAAAAAAATTTTTTTTAGTTACTTTGGAAAAAAAGTTACTTTTTTAGTTACTTTGGAAAAAAAAATATTTTTTTAGTTACTTTGGAAAAAAAATATTTTTTTAGTTTCTTTGGGAAAAAAAATATTTTTTTAGTTACTTTGGAAAAAAAAATATTTTTTTAGTTACTTTGGAAAAAAAAATATTTTTTTAGTTACTTTGGAAAAAAAATATTTTTTTTGTTACTTTGGAAAAAAAAATATTTTTTTAGTTACTTTGGAAAAAAAAATATTTTTTTAGTTACTTTGGAAAAAAAGTTACTTTTTTAGTTACTTTGGAAAAAAAAATATTTTTTTAGTTACTTTGGAAAAAAAAATATTTTTTTAGTTACTTTGGAAAAAAAATAATTTTTTAGTTACTTTAAAAAAAAATATTTTTTTTGTTACTTTGGAAAAAAAAATATTTTTTTTGTTACTTTGGAAAAAAAGTTACTTTTTTAGTTACTTTGGAAAAAAAAAATTTTTTTTAGTTACTTTGGAAAAAAAAAATTTTTTTTAGTTACTTTGGAAAAAAATTTTTTTTTTTAGTTACTTTGGAAAAAAAAAATTTTTTTTTAGTTTCTTTGGAAAAAAAAAAATTTTTTTAGTTACTTTGGAAAAAAAAATATTTTTTTAGTTACTTTGGAAAAAAAAAAATTTTTTTAGTTACTTTGGAAAAAAATATATTTTTTTAGTTACTTTGGAAAAAAAGTTACTTTTTTAGTTACTTTGGAAAAAAAAATATTTTTTTAGTTACTTTGGAAAAAAAAATATTTTTTTTGTTACTTTGGAAAAAAAAATATTTTTTTAGTTACTTTGGAAAAAAAATATTTTTTTAGTTTCTTTGGAAAAAAAAATATTTTTTTAGTTACTTTGGAAAAAAAAATATTTTTTTAGTTACTTTGGAAAAAAAAATATTTTTTTAGTTACTTTGGAAAAAAAATATTTTTTTAGTTACTTTGGAAAAAAATATATTTTTTTAGTTACTTTGGAAAAAAAAATATTTTTTTAGTTACTTTGGAAAAAAAGTTACTTTTTTAGTTACTTTGGAAAAAAAAATATTTTTTTAGTTACTTTGGAAAAAAAAATATTTTTTTAGTTACTTTGGAAAAAAAACAATTTTTTAGTTACTTTAAAAAAATATATTTTTTTTGTTACTTTGGAAAAAAAAATATTTTTTTTGTTACTTTGGAAAAAAAGTTACTTTTTTAGTTACTTTGGAAAAAAAAAAATATTTTTTAGTTACTTTGGAAAAAAAAAATTTTTTTTAGTTACTTTGGAAAAAAAATTTTTTTTTTAGTTACTTTGGAAAAAAAAAAATTTTTTTAGTTTCTTTGGAAAAAAAAATATTTTTTTAGTTACTTTGGAAAAAAAAAAAATTTTTTAGTTACTTTGGAAAAAAAAATATTTTTTTAGTTACTTTGGAAAAAAAAAATTTTTTTAGTTACTTTGGAAAAAAAAAAATTTTTTTAGTTACTTTGGAAAAAAAAATATTTTTTTAGTTACTTTGGAAAAAAAGTTACTTTTTTAGTTACTTTGGAAAAAAAAATATTTTTTTAGTTACTTTGGAAAAAAAAAATGTTTTTTAGTTTCTTTGGAAAAAAAAATATTTTTTTAGTTACTTTGGAAAAAAAAATATTTTTTTAGTTACTTTGGAAAAAAAAATATTTTTTTAGTTACTTTGGAAAAAAAAATATTTTTTTAGTTACTTTGGAAAAAAAGTTACTTTTTTAGTTACTTTGGAAAAAAAAATATTTTTTTAGTTACTTTGGAAAAAAAAATATTTTTTTTGTTACTTTGGAAAAAAAAATATTTTTTTAGTTACTTTGGAAAAAAAAATATTTTTTTTGTTACTTTGGAAAAAAAAATATTTTTTTTGTTACTTTGGAAAAAAAAAAAAAATATTTTTACTTTGGAAAAAAAAATATTTTTTTAGTTACTTTGGAAAAAAAAAAATTTTTTTAGTTACTTTGGAAAAAAAAAATTTTTTTTAGTTACTTTGGAAAAAAAGTTACTTTTTTAGTTACTTTGGAAAAAAAAATATTTTTTAGTTACTTTGGAAAAAAGTTACTTTTTTAGTTACTTTGGAAAAAAAATTTTTTTTTTAGTTACTTTGGAAAAAAAAAAAAATTTTAGTTACTTTGGAAAAAAAAATTTTTTTTAGTTACTTTGGAAAAAAAAATATTTTTTTAGTTTCTTTGGAAAAAAAAATATTTTTTTAGTTACTTTGGAAAAAAAATAAATTTTTTTGTTACTTTGGAAAAAAAAATATTTTTTTAGTTTCTTTGGAAAAAAAAATATTTTTTTAGTTACTTTGGAAAAAAAAATATTTTTTTAGTTACTTTGGAAAAAAAAATATTTTTTTAGTTACTTTGGAAAAAAAAATATTTTTTTAGTTACTTTGGAAAAAAAGTTACTTTTTTAGTTACTTTGGAAAAAAAAAAATTTTTTTAGTTACTTTGGAAAAAAAAATATTTTTTTTGTTACTTTGGAAAAAAAAAATTTTTTTTAGTTACTTTGGAAAAAAAATTTTTTTTTTAGTTACTTTGGAAAAAAAAATATTTTTTTAGTTTCTTTGGAAAAAAAATTATTTTTTTTGTTACTTTGGAAAAAAAGTTACTTTTTTAGTTACTTTGGAAAAAAAAATTTTTTTTAGTTACTTTGGAAAAAAAATAATTTTTTTTGTTACTTTGGAAAAAAAAATATTTTTTTAGTTTCTTTGGAAAAAAAAATATTTTTTTAGTTACTTTGGAAAAAAAAATATTTTTTTAGTTACTTTGGAAAAAAAAATATTTTTTTAGTTACTTTGGAAAAAAAAATATTTTTTTAGTTACTTTGGAAAAAAAGTTACTTTTTTAGTTACTTTGGAAAAAAAAATATTTTTTTAGTTACTTTGGAAAAAAAAATATTTTTTTTGTTACTTTGGAAAAAAAAATTTTTTTTTAGTTACTTTGGAAAAAAAAATATTTTTTTTAGTTACTTTGGAAAAAAAAATATTTTTTTAGTTTCTTTGGAAAAAAAATATTTTTTTAGTTACTTTGGAAAAAAAAATATTTTTTTAGTTACTTTGGAAAAAAAAATATTTTTTTTGTTACTTTGGAAAAAAAAATATTTTTTTAGTTACTTTGGAAAAAAATATTTTTTTTTAGTTAATTTGGAAAAAAAATTATTTTTTTTGTTACTTTGGAAAAAAAAATATTTTTTTAGTTACTTTGGAAAAAAATATATTTTTTTAGTTACTTTGGAAAAAAAAAAAAATTTTTAGTTACTTTGGAAAAAAAAATATTTTTTTTGTTACTTTGGAAAAAAAAATATTTTTTTAGTTACTTTGGAAAAAAAGTTACTTTTTTAGTTACTTTGGAAAAAAAAATATTTTTTTAGTTACTTTGGAAAAAAAAATATTTTTTTAGTTACTTTGGAAAAAAAATAATTTTTTAGTTACTTTAAAAAAAAATATTTTTTTTGTTACTTTGGAAAAAAAAATATTTTTTTTGTTACTTTGGAAAAAAAGTTACTTTTTTAGTTACTTTGGAAAAAAAAAATTTTTTTAGTTACTTTGGAAAAAAAAATTTTTTTTTAGTTACTTTGGAAAAAAATTTTTTTTTTTAGTTACTTTGGAAAAAAAAATTTTTTTTTAGTTTCTTTGGAAAAAAAAATATTTTTTTAGTTACTTTGGAAAAAAAAATATTTTTTTAGTTACTTTGGAAAAAAAAATATTTTTTTAGTTACTTTGGAAAAAAAGTTACTTTTTTAGTTACTTTGGAAAAAAAAATATTTTTTTAGTTACTTTGGAAAAAAATATTTTTTTAGTTTCTTTGGAAAAAAAAATATTTTTTTAGTTACTTTGGAAAAAAAAATATTTTTTTAGTTACTTTGGAAAAAAAAATATTTTTTTAGTTACTTTGGAAAAAAAATATTTTTTTAGTTACTTTGGAAAAAAAAATATTTTTTTAGTTACTTTGGAAAAAAAAATATTTTTTTAGTTACTTTGGAAAAAAAGTTACTTTTTTAGTTACTTTGGAAAAAAAAATATTTTTTTAGTTACTTTGGAAAAAAAAATATTTTTTTAGTTACTTTGGAAAAAAAATAATTTTTTAGTTACTTTAAAAAAAAATATTTGTTTTGTTACTTTGGAAAAAAAAATATTTTTTTTGTTACTTTGGAAAAAAAGTTACTTTTTTAGTTACTTTGGAAAAAAAAAAAATTTTTTAGTTACTTTGGAAAAAAAAAATTTTTTTTAGTTACTTTGGAAAAAAAAATATTTTTTTAGTTACTTTGGAAAAAAAAAAATTTTTTTAGTTTCTTTGGAAAAAAAAATATTTTTTTAGTTACTTTGGAAAAAAAAATATTTTTTTAGTTACTTTGGAAAAAAAAATATTTTTTTAGTTACTTTGGAAAAAAAAATATTTTTTTAGTTACTTTGGAAAAAAAGTTACTTTTTTAGTTACTTTGGAAAAAAAATTATTTTTTTAGTTACTTTGGAAAAAAAAATATTTTTTTTGTTACTTTGGAAAAAAAAATATTTTTTTAGTTACTTTGGAAAAAAAATATTTTTTTAGTTTCTTTGGGAAAAAAAATATTTTTTTAGTTTCTTTGGAAAAAAAATATTTTTTTAGTTACTTTGGAAAAAAAAATATTTTTTTAGTTACTTTGGAAAAAAAATATTTTTTTAGTTACTTTGGAAAAAAAAATATTTTTTTAGTTACTTTGGAAAAAAAAATATTTTTTTAGTTACTTTGGAAAAAAAGTTACTTTTTTAGTTACTTTGGAAAAAAAAATATTTTTTTAGTTACTTTGGAAAAAAAAATATTTTTTTAGTTACTTTGGAAAAAAAATAATTTTTTAGTTACTTTAAAAAAAAATATTTTTTTTGTTACTTTGGAAAAAAAAATATTTTTTTTGTTACTTTGGAAAAAAAGTTACTTTTTTAGTTACTTTGGAAAAAAAAAAAATGTTTTAGTTACTTTGGAAAAAAAAATTTTTTTTTAGTTACTTTGGAAAAAAAAAAAATTTTTTAGTTACTTTGGAAAAAAAAATTTTTTTTTAGTTTCTTTGGAAAAAAAAATATTTTTTTAGTTACTTTGGAAAAAAAAATATTTTTTTAGTTACTTTGGAAAAAAAAATATTTTTTTAGTTACTTTGGAAAAAAAAATATTTTTTTAGTTACTTTGGAAAAAAAAATATTTTTTTAGTTACTTTGGAAAAAAAAATATTTTTTTAGTTACTTTGGAAAAAAAGTTACTTTTTTAGTTACTTTGGAAAAAAAAAAATTTTTTTAGTTACTTTGGAAAAAAAAAATTTTTTTTAGTTTCTTTGGAAAAAAAAATATTTTTTTAGTTACTTTGGAAAAAAAAATATTTTTTTAGTTACTTTGGAAAAAAAAATATTTTTTTAGTTACTTTGGAAAAAAAGTTACTTTTTTAGTTACTTTGGAAAAAAAAATATTTTTTTAGTTACTTTGGAAAAAAAAATATTTTTTTTGTTACTTTGGAAAAAAAAATATTTTTTTAGTTACTTTGGAAAAAAAAATATTTTTTTTGTTACTTTGGAAAAAAAAATATTTTTTTTGTTACTTTGGAAAAAAAAAATTTTTTTTTTTACTTTGGAAAAAAAAATATTTTTTTAGTTACTTTGGAAAAAAAAATATTTTTTTAGTTACTTTGGAAAAAAAAAATTTTTTTTAGTTACTTTGGAAAAAAAGTTACTTTTTTAGTTACTTTGGAAAAAAAAATATTTTTTTAGTTACTTTGGAAAAAAGTTACTTTTTTAGTTACTTTGGAAAAAAAAAATTTTTTTTAGTTACTTTGGAAAAAAAAAAAATTTTAGTTACTTTGGAAAAAAAAAATTTTTTTAGTTACTTTGGAAAAAAAAATATTTTTTTAGTTTCTTTGGAAAAAAAAATATTTTTTTAGTTACTTTGGAAAAAAAAATATTTTTTTAGTTACTTTGGAAAAAAAAAATTTTTTTTTGTTACTTTGGAAAAAAAAAAATTTTTTTTGTTACTTTGGAAAAAAAAATATTTTTTTAGTTACTTTGGAAAAAAAAATATTTTTTTAGTTACTTTGGAAAAAAAAATATTTTTTTAGTTACTTTGGAAAAAAAAATACTTTTTTAGTTACTTTGGAAAAAAAAATATTTTTTTAGTTACTTTGGAAAAAAAATAAATTTTTTTGTTACTTTGGAAAAAAAAATATTTTTTTAGTTTCTTTGGAAAAAAAAATATTTTTTTAGTTACTTTGGAAAAAAAAATATTTTTTTAGTTACTTTGGAAAAAAAAAAAATTTTTTAGTTACTTTGGAAAAAAAAAATTTTTTTTAGTTACTTTGGAAAAAAAGTTACTTTTTTAGTTACTTTGGAAAAAAAAAAATTTTTTTAGTTACTTTGGAAAAAAAAATATTTTTTTAGTTACTTTGGAAAAAAAAATATTTTTTTAGTTTCTTTGGAAAAAAAATTATTTTTTTTGTTACTTTGGAAAAAAAGTTACTTTTTTAGTTACTTTGGAAAAAAAAATTTTTTTTAGTTACTTTGGAAAAAAAAATTTTTTTTTGTTACTTTGGAAAAAAAAAATTTTTTTTAGTTTCTTTGGAAAAAAAAATATTTTTTTAGTTACTTTGGAAAAAAAAATATTTTTTTAGTTACTTTGGAAAAAAAAATATTTTTTTAGTTACTTTGGAAAAAAAAATATTTTTTTAGTTACTTTGGAAAAAAAGTTACTTTTTTAGTTACTTTGGAAAAAAAAATATTTTTTTAGTTACTTTGGAAAAAAAAATATTTTTTTTGTTACTTTGGAAAAAAAATAATTTTTTTAGTTACTTTGGAAAAAAAAAATTTTTTTTAGTTACTTTGGAAAAAAAAATATTTTTTTAGTTACTTTGGAAAAAAAAATATTTTTTTAGTTACTTTGGAAAAAAAAATATTTTTTTAGTTACTTTGGAAAAAAAGTTACTTTTTTAGTTACTTTGGAAAAAAAAATATTTTTTTAGTTACTTTGGAAAAAAAGTTACTTTTTTAGTTACTTTGGAAAAAAAAAATTTTTTTTAGTTACTTTGGAAAAAAAAATATTTTTTTTGTTACTTTGGAAAAAAAAAATTTTTTTTAGTTACTTTGGAAAAAAAAATTTTTTTTTAGTTACTTTGGAAAAAAAAATATTTTTTTAGTTTCTTTGGAAAAAAAATTATTTTTTTTGTTACTTTGGAAAAAAAGTTACTTTTTTAGTTACTTTGGAAAAAAAAATTTTTTTTAGTTACTTTGGAAAAAAAATAATTTTTTTTGTTACTTTGGAAAAAAAAATATTTTTTTAGTTTCTTTGGAAAAAAAAATATTTTTTTAGTTACTTTGGAAAAAAAAATATTTTTTTAGTTACTTTGGAAAAAAAAATATTTTTTTAGTTACTTTGGAAAAAAAAATATTTTTTTAGTTACTTTGGAAAAAAAGTTACTTTTTTAGTTACTTTGGAAAAAAAAATATTTTTTTAGTTACTTTGGAAAAAAAAATATTTTTTTTGTTACTTTGGAAAAAAAAAATTTTTTTTAGTTACTTTGGAAAAAAAAATATTTTTTTTAGTTACTTTGGAAAAAAAAATATTTTTTTAGTTTCTTTGGAAAAAAAATATTTTTTTAGTTACTTTGGAAAAAAAAATATTTTTTTAGTTACTTTGGAAAAAAAAATATTTTTTTAGTTACTTTGGAAAAAAAAATATTTTTTTAGTTACTTTGGAAAAAAATATATTTTTTTAGTTAATTTGGAAAAAAAATTATTTTTTTTGTTACTTTGGAAAAAAAAATATTTTTTTAGTTACTTTGGAAAAAAATATATTTTTTTAGTTACTTTGGAAAAAAAAAAAATTTTTTAGTTACTTTGGAAAAAAAAATATTTTTTTTGTTACTTTGGAAAAAAAAATATTTTTTTAGTTACTTTGGAAAAAAAGTTACTTTTTTAGTTACTTTGGAAAAAAAAATATTTTTTTAGTTACTTTGGAAAAAAAAATATTTTTTTAGTTACTTTGGAAAAAAAATAATTTTTTAGTTACTTTAAAAAAAAATATTTTTTTTGTTACTTTGGAAAAAAAAATATTTTTTTTGTTACTTTGGAAAAAAAGTTACTTTTTTAGTTACTTTGGAAAAAAAAAATTTTTTTAGTTACTTTGGAAAAAAAAAATTTTTTTTAGTTACTTTGGAAAAAAAAATTTTTTTTTAGTTACTTTGGAAAAAAAAATTTTTTTTTAGTTTCTTTGGAAAAAAAAATATTTTTTTAGTTACTTTGGAAAAAAAAATATTTTTTTAGTTACTTTGGAAAAAAAAATATTTTTTTAGTTACTTTGGAAAAAAAGTTACTTTTTTAGTTACTTTGGAAAAAAAAATATTTTTTTAGTTACTTTGGAAAAAAAATATTTTTTTAGTTTCTTTGGAAAAAAAAATATTTTTTTAGTTACTTTGGAAAAAAAAAAATTTTTTTAGTTACTTTGGAAAAAAAAATATTTTTTTAGTTACTTTGGAAAAAAAATATTTTTTTAGTTACTTTGGAAAAAAAAATATTTTTTTAGTTACTTTGGAAAAAAAAATATTTTTTTAGTTACTTTGGAAAAAAAGTTACTTTTTTAGTTACTTTGGAAAAAAAAATATTTTTTTAGTTACTTTGGAAAAAAAAATATTTTTTTAGTTACTTTGGAAAAAAAATAATTTTTTAGTTACTTTAAAAAAAAATATTTGTTTTGTTACTTTGGAAAAAAAAATATTTTTTTTGTTACTTTGGAAAAAAAGTTACTTTTTTTGTTACTTTGGAAAAAAAAAAAATTTTTTAGTTACTTTGGAAAAAAAAAAAATTTTTTAGTTACTTTGGAAAAAAAAATATTTTTTTAGTTACTTTGGAAAAAAAATTTTTTTTTTAGTTTCTTTGGAAAAAAAAATATTTTTTTAGTTTCTTTGGAAAAAAATATATTTTTTTAGTTACTTTGGAAAAAAAAATATTTTTTTAGTTACTTTGGAAAAAAAAATATTTTTTTAGTTACTTTGGAAAAAAAAATATTTTTTTAGTTACTTTGGAAAAAAAAATATTTTTTTAGTTACTTTGGAAAAAAAAATATTTTTTTAGTTACTTTGGAAAAAAAGTTACTTTTTTAGTTACTTTGGAAAAAAAAAATTTTTTTAGTTACTTTGGAAAAAAAAATTTTTTTTTAGTTTCTTTGGAAAAAAAAATATTTTTTTAGTTACTTTGGAAAAAAAAATATTTTTTTAGTTACTTTGGAAAAAAAAATATTTTTTTAGTTACTTTGGAAAAAAAGTTACTTTTTTAGTTACTTTGGAAAAAAAAATATTTTTTTAGTTACTTTGGAAAAAAAAATATTTTTTTTGTTACTTTGGAAAAAAAAATATTTTTTTAGTTACTTTGGAAAAAAAAATATTTTTTTTGTTACTTTGGAAAAAAAAATATTTTTTTTGTTACTTTGGAAAAAAAAAATTTTTTTTTTTACTTTGGAAAAAAAAATATTTTTTTAGTTACTTTGGAAAAAAAAATATTTTTTTAGTTACTTTGGAAAAAAAAAATTTTTTTTAGTTACTTTGGAAAAAAAGTTACTTTTTTAGTTACTTTGGAAAAAAAAATATTTTTTTAGTTACTTTGGAAAAAAGTTACTTTTTTAGTTACTTTGGAAAAAAAAAATTTTTTTTAGTTACTTTGGAAAAAAAAAAAAATTTTAGTTACTTTGGAAAAAAAAAAATTTTTTAGTTACTTTGGAAAAAAAAATATTTTTTTAGTTTCTTTGGAAAAAAAAATATTTTTTTAGTTACTTTGGAAAAAAAAATATTTTTTTAGTTACTTTGGAAAAAAAAAAATTTTTTTTGTTACTTTGGAAAAAAAAAAAATTTTTTTGTTACTTTGGAAAAAAAAATATTTTTTTAGTTACTTTGGAAAAAAAAATATTTTTTTAGTTACTTTGGAAAAAAAAATATTTTTTTAGTTACTTTGGAAAAAAAAATACTTTTTTAGTTACTTTGGAAAAAAAAATATTTTTTTAGTTACTTTGGAAAAAAAATAATTTTTTTTGTTACTTTGGAAAAAAAAATATTTTTTTAGTTTCTTTGGAAAAAAAAATATTTTTTTAGTTACTTTGGAAAAAAAAATATTTTTTTAGTTACTTTGGAAAAAAAAAAAATTTTTTAGTTACTTTGGAAAAAAAAAATTTTTTTTAGTTACTTTGGAAAAAAAGTTACTTTTTTAGTTACTTTGGAAAAAAAAAAATTTTTTTAGTTACTTTGGAAAAAAAAATATTTTTTTAGTTACTTTGGAAAAAAAAATATTTTTTTAGTTTCTTTGGAAAAAAAATTATTTTTTTTGTTACTTTGGAAAAAAAGTTACTTTTTTAGTTACTTTGGAAAAAAAAAATTTTTTTAGTTACTTTGGAAAAAAAAATTTTTTTTTGTTACTTTGGAAAAAAAAATTTTTTTTTAGTTTCTTTGGAAAAAAAAATATTTTTTTAGTTACTTTGGAAAAAAAAATATTTTTTTAGTTACTTTGGAAAAAAAAATATTTTTTTAGTTACTTTGGAAAAAAAAATATTTTTTTAGTTACTTTGGAAAAAAAGTTACTTTTTTAGTTACTTTGGAAAAAAAAATATTTTTTTAGTTACTTTGGAAAAAAAAATATTTTTTTTGTTACTTTGGAAAAAAAATAATTTTTTTAGTTACTTTGGAAAAAAAAAATTTTTTTTAGTTACTTTGGAAAAAAAAATATTTTTTTAGTTACTTTGGAAAAAAAAATATTTTTTTAGTTACTTTGGAAAAAAAAATATTTTTTTAGTTACTTTGGAAAAAAAGTTACTTTTTTAGTTACTTTGGAAAAAAAAATATTTTTTTAGTTACTTTGGAAAAAAAGTTACTTTTTTAGTTACTTTGGAAAAAAAAAATTTTTTTTAGTTACTTTGGAAAAAAAAATATTTTTTTTGTTACTTTGGAAAAAAAAAATTTTTTTTAGTTACTTTGGAAAAAAAAATTTTTTTTTAGTTACTTTGGAAAAAAAAATATTTTTTTAGTTTCTTTGGAAAAAAAATTATTTTTTTTGTTACTTTGGAAAAAAAGTTACTTTTTTAGTTACTTTGGAAAAAAAAATTTTTTTTAGTTACTTTGGAAAAAAAATAATTTTTTTTGTTACTTTGGAAAAAAAAATATTTTTTTAGTTTCTTTGGAAAAAAAAATATTTTTTTAGTTACTTTGGAAAAAAAAATATTTTTTTAGTTACTTTGGAAAAAAAAATATTTTTTTAGTTACTTTGGAAAAAAAAATATTTTTTTAGTTACTTTGGAAAAAAAGTTACTTTTTTAGTTACTTTGGAAAAAAAAATATTTTTTTAGTTACTTTGGAAAAAAAAATATTTTTTTTGTTACTTTGGAAAAAAAAAATTTTTTTTAGTTACTTTGGAAAAAAAAATATTTTTTTTAGTTACTTTGGAAAAAAAAATATTTTTTTAGTTTCTTTGGAAAAAAAATATTTTTTTAGTTACTTTGGAAAAAAAAATATTTTTTTAGTTACTTTGGAAAAAAAAATATTTTTTTAGTTACTTTGGAAAAAAAAATATTTTTTTAGTTACTTTGGAAAAAAATATATTTTTTTAGTTAATTTGGAAAAAAAATTATTTTTTTTGTTACTTTGGAAAAAAAAATATTTTTTTAGTTACTTTGGAAAAAAATATATTTTTTTAGTTACTTTGGAAAAAAAAAAATTTTTTTAGTTACTTTGGAAAAAAAAATATTTTTTTTGTTACTTTGGAAAAAAAAATATTTTTTTAGTTACTTTGGAAAAAAAGTTACTTTTTTAGTTACTTTGGAAAAAAAAATATTTTTTTAGTTACTTTGGAAAAAAAAATATTTTTTTAGTTACTTTGGAAAAAAAATAATTTTTTAGTTACTTTAAAAAAAAATATTTTTTTTGTTACTTTGGAAAAAAAAATATTTTTTTTGTTACTTTGGAAAAAAAGTTACTTTTTTAGTTACTTTGGAAAAAAAAAAATTTTTTAGTTACTTTGGAAAAAAAAATTTTTTTTTAGTTACTTTGGAAAAAAAAATTTTTTTTTAGTTACTTTGGAAAAAAAAAATTTTTTTTAGTTTCTTTGGAAAAAAAAATATTTTTTTAGTTACTTTGGAAAAAAAAATATTTTTTTAGTTACTTTGGAAAAAAAAATATTTTTTTAGTTACTTTGGAAAAAAAGTTACTTTTTTAGTTACTTTGGAAAAAAAAATATTTTTTTAGTTACTTTGGAAAAAAAATATTTTTTTAGTTTCTTTGGAAAAAAAAATATTTTTTTAGTTACTTTGGAAAAAAAAAAATTTTTTTAGTTACTTTGGAAAAAAAAATATTTTTTTAGTTACTTTGGAAAAAAAATATTTTTTTAGTTACTTTGGAAAAAAAAATATTTTTTTAGTTACTTTGGAAAAAAAAATATTTTTTTAGTTACTTTGGAAAAAAAGTTACTTTTTTAGTTACTTTGGAAAAAAAAATATTTTTTTAGTTACTTTGGAAAAAAAAATATTTTTTTAGTTACTTTGGAAAAAAAATAATTTTTTAGTTACTTTAAAAAAAAATATTTGTTTTGTTACTTTGGAAAAAAAAATATTTTTTTTGTTACTTTGGAAAAAAAGTTACTTTTTTTGTTACTTTGGAAAAAAAAAAAATTTTTTAGTTACTTTGGAAAAAAAAAAAATTTTTTAGTTACTTTGGAAAAAAAAATATTTTTTTAGTTACTTTGGAAAAAAAAATTTTTTTTTAGTTTCTTTGGAAAAAAAAATATTTTTTTAGTTTCTTTGGAAAAAAAAATATTTTTTTAGTTACTTTGGAAAAAAAAATATTTTTTTAGTTACTTTGGAAAAAAAAATATTTTTTTAGTTACTTTGGAAAAAAAAATATTTTTTTAGTTACTTTGGAAAAAAAGTTACTTTTTTAGTTACTTTGGAAAAAAAATTATTTTTTTAGTTACTTGGGAAAAAAAAATATTTTTTTTGTTACTTTGGAAAAAAAAATATTTTTTTAGTTACTTTGGAAAAAAAATATTTTTTTAGTTTCTTTGGAAAAAAAAATATTTTTTTAGTTTCTTTGGAAAAAAAATATTTTTTTAGTTACTTTGGAAAAAAAAATATTTTTTTAGTTACTTTGGAAAAAAAATATTTTTTTAGTTACTTTGGAAAAAAAAATATTTTTTTAGTTACTTTGGAAAAAAAAATATTTTTTTAGTTACTTTGGAAAAAAAGTTACTTTTTTAGTTACTTTGGAAAAAAAAATATTTTTTTAGTTACTTTGGAAAAAAAAATATTTTTTTAGTTACTTTGGAAAAAAAATAATTTTTTAGTTACTTTAAAAAAAAATATTTTTTTTGTTACTTTGGAAAAAAAAATATTTTTTTTGTTACTTTGGAAAAAAAGTTACTTTTTTAGTTACTTTGGAAAAAAAAAAAATTTTTTAGTTACTTTGGAAAAAAAAATTTTTTTTTAGTTACTTTGGAAAAAAAAAATTTTTTTTAGTTACTTTGGAAAAAAAAAAAATTTTTTAGTTTCTTTGGAAAAAAAAATATTTTTTTAGTTACTTTGGAAAAAAAAATATTTTTTTAGTTACTTTGGAAAAAAAAATATTTTTTTAGTTACTTTGGAAAAAAAAATATTTTTTTAGTTACTTTGGAAAAAAAAATATTTTTTTAGTTACTTTGGAAAAAAAAATATTTTTTTAGTTACTTTGGAAAAAAAGTTACTTTTTTAGTTACTTTGGAAAAAAAAATATTTTTTTAGTTACTTTGGAAAAAAAAAATTTTTTTTAGTTTCTTTGGAAAAAAAAAATTTTTTTTAGTTACTTTGGAAAAAAAAATATTTTTTTAGTTACTTTGGAAAAAAAAATATTTTTTTAGTTACTTTGGAAAAAAAGTTACTTTTTTAGTTACTTTGGAAAAAAAAATATTTTTTTAGTTACTTTGGAAAAAAAAATATTTTTTTTGTTACTTTGGAAAAAAAAATATTTTTTTAGTTACTTTGGAAAAAAAAATATTTTTTTTGTTACTTTGGAAAAAAAAATATTTTTTTAGTTACTTTGGAAAAAAAAATATTTTTTTAGTTACTTTGGAAAAAAAATATTTTTTTAGTTACTTTGGAAAAAAAAATATTTTTTTAGTTACTTTGGAAAAAAAAATATTTTTTTAGTTACTTTGGAAAAAAAGTTACTTTTTTAGTTACTTTGGAAAAAAAAATATTTTTTTAGTTACTTTGGAAAAAAAAATATTTTTTTAGTTACTTTGGAAAAAAAATAATTTTTTAGTTACTTTAAAAAAAAATATTTTTTTTGTTACTTTGGAAAAAAAAATATTTTTTTTGTTACTTTGGAAAAAAAGTTACTTTTTTAGTTACTTTGGAAAAAAAAAAAATTTTTTAGTTACTTTGGAAAAAAAAAATTTTTTTTAGTTACTTTGGAAAAAAAAAAATTTTTTTAGTTACTTTGGAAAAAAAAAAAAATTTTTAGTTTCTTTGGAAAAAAAAATATTTTTTTAGTTACTTTGGAAAAAAAAATATTTTTTTAGTTACTTTGGAAAAAAAAATATTTTTTTAGTTACTTTGGAAAAAAAAATATTTTTTTAGTTACTTTGGAAAAAAAAATATTTTTTTAGTTACTTTGGAAAAAAAAATATTTTTTTAGTTACTTTGGAAAAAAAGTTACTTTTTTAGTTACTTTGGAAAAAAAAATATTTTTTTAGTTACTTTGGAAAAAAAAATTTTTTTTTAGTTTCTTTGGAAAAAAAAAAATTTTTTTAGTTACTTTGGAAAAAAAAATATTTTTTTAGTTACTTTGGAAAAAAAAATATTTTTTTAGTTACTTTGGAAAAAAAGTTACTTTTTTAGTTACTTTGGAAAAAAAAATATTTTTTTAGTTACTTTGGAAAAAAAAATATTTTTTTTGTTACTTTGGAAAAAAAAATATTTTTTTAGTTACTTTGGAAAAAAAAATATTTTTTTTGTTACTTTGGAAAAAAAAATATTTTTTTTGTTACTTTGGAAAAAAAAAATATTTTTTTTTACTTTGGAAAAAAAAATATTTTTTTAGTTACTTTGGAAAAAAAAATATTTTTTTAGTTACTTTGGAAAAAAAAAATTTTTTTTAGTTACTTTGGAAAAAAAGTTACTTTTTTAGTTACTTTGGAAAAAAAAATATTTTTTTAGTTACTTTGGAAAAAAGTTACTTTTTTAGTTACTTTGGAAAAAAAAAATTTTTTTTTAGTTACTTTGGAAAAAAAAAAAAATTTTAGTTACTTTGGAAAAAAAAAAATTTTTTAGTTACTTTGGAAAAAAAAATATTTTTTTAGTTTCTTTGGAAAAAAAAATATTTTTTTAGTTACTTTGGAAAAAAAAATATTTTTTTAGTTACTTTGGAAAAAAAAATATTTTTTTTGTTACTTTGGAAAAAAAAAAAAAAATTTTGTTACTTTGGAAAAAAAAATATTTTTTTAGTTACTTTGGAAAAAAAAATATTTTTTTAGTTACTTTGGAAAAAAAAATATTTTTTTAGTTACTTTGGAAAAAAAAATACTTTTTTAGTTACTTTGGAAAAAAAAATATTTTTTTAGTTACTTTGGAAAAAAAAAAATTTTTTTTGTTACTTTGGAAAAAAAAATATTTTTTTAGTTTCTTTGGAAAAAAAAATATTTTTTTAGTTACTTTGGAAAAAAAAATATTTTTTTAGTTACTTTGGAAAAAAAAATATTTTTTTAGTTACTTTGGAAAAAAAAAATTTTTTTTAGTTACTTTGGAAAAAAAGTTACTTTTTTAGTTACTTTGGAAAAAAAAAATTTTTTTAGTTACTTTGGAAAAAAAAAAATTTTTTTTGTTACTTTGGAAAAAAAAAAATTTTTTTAGTTACTTTGGAAAAAAAATTTTTTTTTTAGTTACTTTGGAAAAAAAAATATTTTTTTAGTTTCTTTGGAAAAAAAATTATTTTTTTTGTTACTTTGGAAAAAAAGTTACTTTTTTAGTTACTTTGGAAAAAAAAAATTTTTTTAGTTACTTTGGAAAAAAAAAATTTTTTTTGTTACTTTGGAAAAAAAAATATTTTTTTAGTTTCTTTGGAAAAAAAAATATTTTTTTAGTTACTTTGGAAAAAAAAATATTTTTTTAGTTACTTTGGAAAAAAAAATATTTTTTTAGTTACTTTGGAAAAAAATATATTTTTTTAGTTACTTTGGAAAAAAAGTTACTTTTTTAGTTACTTTGGAAAAAAAAATATTTTTTTAGTTACTTTGGAAAAAAAAATATTTTTTTTGTTACTTTGGAAAAAAAATAATTTTTTTAGTTACTTTGGAAAAAAAAAAATTTTTTAGTTACTTTGGAAAAAAAAAAAATTTTTTAGTTTCTTTGGAAAAAAAATATTTTTTTAGTTACTTTGGAAAAAAAAATATTTTTTTAGTTACTTTGGAAAAAAAAATATTTTTTTAGTTACTTTGGAAAAAAAAATATTTTTTTAGTTACTTTGGAAAAAAAGTTACTTTTTTAGTTACTTTGGAAAAAAAAAATTTTTTTAGTTACTTTGGAAAAAAAAATATTTTTTTTGTTACTTTGGAAAAAAAATATTTTTTTTGTTACTTTGGAAAAAAAATATTTTTTTAGTTACTTTGGAAAAAAATATATTTTTTTAGTTAATTTGGAAAAAAAATTATTTTTTTTGTTACTTTGGAAAAAAAAATATTTTTTTAGTTACTTTGGAAAAAAATATATTTTTTTAGTTACTTTGGAAAAAAAAAAAAATTTTAGTTACTTTGGAAAAAAAAATATTTTTTTAGTTTCTTTGGAAAAAAAAATATTTTTTTAGTTACTTTGGAAAAAAAAATATTTTTTTAGTTACTTTGGAAAAAAAAATATTTTTTTAGTTACTTTGGAAAAATAAAATATTTTTTTAGTTACTTTGGAAAAAAAGTTACTTTTTTAGTTACTTTGGAAAAAAAAATATTTTTTTAGTTACTTTGGAAAAAAAGTTACTTTTTTAGTTACTTTGGAAAAAAAATAATTTTTTAGTTACTTTGGAAAAAAAGTTACTTTTTTCGTTACTTTGGAAAAAAAAATATTTTTTTAGTTACTTTGGAAAAAAAGTTACTTTTTTAGTTACTTTGGAAAAAAAAATAATTTTTAGTTACTTTGGAAAAAAAATATTTTTTTTGTTACTTTGGAAAAAAAAAAAAATTTTTAGTTACTTTGGAAAAAAAATAATTTTTTAGTTACTTTGGAAAAAAATAATTTTTTTTTAGTTACTTTGGAAAAAAAAATATTTTTTTTTTTACTTTGGAAAAAAAAATATTTTTTTAGTTACTTTGGAAAAAAAATATTTTTTTAGTTACTTTGGAAAAAAAATAATTTTTTTTGTTACTTTGGAAAAAAAAAAAAAATTTTTTACTTTGGAAAAAAATATATTTTTTTAGTTACTTTGGAAAAAAAAAATTTTTTTAGTTACTTTGGAAAAAAAAAAATTTTTTTAGTTACTTTGGAAAAAAAGTTACTTTTTTAGTTACTTTGGAAAAAAATATATTTTTTTAGTTACTTTGGAAAAAAGTTACTTTTTTAGTTACTTTGGAAAAAAAAAAAAAATTTTTAGTTACTTTGGAAAAAAAAAAAATTTTTAGTTACTTTGGAAAAAAAAAAAATTTTTTAGTTACTTTGGAAAAAAAAATATTTTTTTAGTTTCTTTGGAAAAAAAAATATTTTTTTAGTTACTTTGGAAAAAAAAATATTTTTTTAGTTACTTTGGAAAAAAAAATATTTTTTTTGTTACTTTGGAAAAAAAAATATTTTTTTTGTTACTTTGGAAAAAAAAATATTTTTTTAGTTACTTTGGAAAAAAAAATTTTTTTTTAGTTACTTTGGAAAAAAAAATATTTTTTTAGTTACTTTGGAAAAAAAAATACTTTTTTAGTTACTTTGGAAAAAAAAATATTTTTTTAGTTACTTTGGAAAAAAAATTATTTTTTTTGTTACTTTGGAAAAAAAGTTACTTTTTTAGTTACTTTGGAAAAAATTTTTTTTTTAGTTACTTTGGAAAAAAAAAAAATTTTTTTGTTACTTTGGAAAAAAAAATATTTTTTTAGTTTCTTTGGAAAAAAAAATATTTTTTTAGTTACTTTGGAAAAAAAAATATTTTTTTAGTTACTTTGGGAAAAAAAATATTTTTTTAGTTACTTTGGAAAAAAAAATATTTTTTTTGTTACTTTGGAAAAAAAAATATTTTTTTGTTACTTTGGAAAAAAATATATTTTTTTTGTTACTTTGGAAAAAAAAATATTTTTTTTGTTACTTTGGAAAAAAAATATTTTTTTAGTTACTTTGGAAAAAAATATATTTTTTTAGTTACTTTGGAAAAAAAATTATTTTTTTTGTTACTTTGGAAAAAAATATATTTTTTTAGTTACTTTGGAAAAAAAAAATTTTTTTTAGTTACTTTGGAAAAAAAAAAATGTTTTAGTTACTTTGGAAAAAAAAATATTTTTTTAGTTTCTTTGGAAAAAAAAATATTTTTTTTGTTACTTTGGAAAAAAAAATATTTTTTTAGTTACTTTGGAAAAAAAAATATTTTTTTTGTTACTTTGGAAAAAAAAATTTTTTTTAGTTACTTTGGAAAAAAAAAAAATTTTTTAGTTACTTTGGAAAAAAAAATATTTTTTTAGTTACTTTGGAAAAAAAAATATTTTTTTTGTTACTTTGGAAAAAAAAAAATTTTTTTAGTTACTTTGGAAAAAAAAAAATTTTTTAGTTACTTTGGAAAAAAAAAATTTTTTTTAGTTACTTTGGAAAAAAAAATATTTTTTTAGTTTCTTTGGAAAAAAAAATATTTTTTTAGTTACTTTGGAAAAAAAAAAAAATTTTTAGTTACTTTGGAAAAAAAAATATTTTTTTAGTTACTTTGGAAAAAAAAATATTTTTTTTGTTACTTTGGAAAAAAAAATATTTTTTTAGTTACTTTGGAAAAAAATATATTTTTTTAGTTACTTTGGAAAAAAAATTATTTTTTTTGTTACTTTGGAAAAAAATTATTTTTTTAGTTACTTTGGAAAAAAAAATATTTTTTTAGTTACTTTGGAAAAAAAATTATTTTTTTTGTTACTTTGGAAAAAAAAAAAATTTTTAGTTACTTTGGAAAAAAAAATATTTTTTTAGTTACTTTGGAAAAAAAAATATTTTTTTAGTTACTTTGGAAAAAAAAATATTTTTTTAGTTACTTTGGAAAAAAAGTTACTTTTTTAGTTACTTTGGAAAAAAAAATATTTTTTTAGTTACTTTGGAAAAAAAGTTACTTTTTTAGTTACTTTGGAAAAAAATATATTTTTTTAGTTACTTTGGAAAAAAAAATATTTTTTTTTTTACTTTGGAAAAAAAAAATTTTTTTTAGTTACTTTGGAAAAAAAAAATGTTTTAGTTACTTTGGAAAAAAAATTTTTTTTTAGTTACTTTGGAAAAAAAAATATTTTTTTAGTTTCTTTGGAAAAAAAAATATTTTTTTAGTTACTTTGGAAAAAAAAATATTTTTTTTGTTACTTTGGAAAAAAAAATATTTTTTTAGTTACTTTGGAAAAAAAATATTTTTTTAGTTACTTTGGAAAAAAAATAATTTTTTAGTTACTTTAAAAAAATATATTTTTTTTGTTACTTTGGAAAAAAAAATATTTTTTTTGTTACTTTGGAAAAAAAGTTACTTTTTTAGTTACTTTGGAAAAAAAAATATTTTTTTAGTTACTTTGGAAAAAAAGTTAATTTTTTAGTTACTTTGGAAAAAAAAATATTTTTTTAGTTACTTTGGAAAAAAAAATATTTTTTTTGTTACTTTGGAAAAAAAAATATTTTTTTAGTTACTTTGGAAAAAAATTTTTTTTTTTAGTTACTTTGGAAAAAAAATATTTTTTTTAGTTACTTTGGAAAAAAAATATTTTTTTAGTTTCTTTGGAAAAAAAAATATTTTTTTAGTTACTTTGGAAAAAAAAATATTTTTTTAGTTACTTTGGAAAAAAAAATATTTTTTTAGTTACTTTGGAAAAAAAGTTACTTTTTTAGTTACTTTGGAAAAAAAAATATTTTTTTAGTTACTTTGGAAAAAAAAATATTTTTTTTGTTACTTTGGAAAAAAAAATATTTTTTTAGTTACTTTGGAAAAAAA
The DNA here is from genome assembly GCF_949748355.1 of Melanostigma gelatinosum. Taxonomy (NCBI): domain Eukaryota; kingdom Metazoa; phylum Chordata; class Actinopteri; order Perciformes; family Zoarcidae; genus Melanostigma; species Melanostigma gelatinosum. Next base: position 79,177 of record NW_027635299.1, on the reverse strand, counting down.
GTTACTTTTTTAGTTACTTTGGAAAAAAAAATATTTTTTTAGTTACTTTGGAAAAAAAAATATTTTTTTTGTTACTTTGGAAAAAAAAAATTTTTTTTAGTTACTTTGGAAAAAAAAATATTTTTTTAGTTACTTTGGAAAAAAAAATATTTTTTTAGTTACTTTGGAAAAAAAGTTACTTTTTTAGTTACTTTGGAAAAAAAATATTTTTTTAGTTACTTTGGAAAAAAAGTTACTTTTTTAGTTACTTTGGAAAAAAATATATTTTTTTAGTTACTTTGGAAAAAAAAATATTTTTTTTGTTACTTTGGAAAAAAAATATTTTTTTTAGTTACTTTGGAAAAAAAAAAATTTTTTTAGTTACTTTGGAAAAAAAAAAATTTTTTTAGTTACTTTGGAAAAAAAAATATTTTTTTAGTTTCTTTGGAAAAAAAAATATTTTTTTAGTTACTTTGGAAAAAAAAATATTTTTTTAGTTACTTTGGAAAAAAAAATATTTTTTTAGTTACTTTGGAAAAAAAAATATTTTTTTAGTTACTTTGGAAAAAAAAAATTTTTTTTTGTTACTTTGGAAAAAAAAATATTTTTTTAGTTACTTTGGAAAAAAAAATATTTTTTTAGTTACTTTGGAAAAAAAATAATTTTTTAGTTACTTTAAAAAAATATATTTTTTTTGTTACTTTGGAAAAAAAAATATTTTTTTTGTTACTTTGGAAAAAAAGTTACTTTTTTAGTTACTTTGGAAAAAAAATATTTTTTTAGTTACTTTGGAAAAAAAGTTACTTTTTTAGTTACTTTGGAAAAAAAAATATTTTTTTAGTTACTTTGGAAAAAAAAATATTTTTTTTGTTACTTTGGAAAAAAAAATATTTTTTTAGTTACTTTGGAAAAAAAAATATTTTTTTAGTTACTTTGGAAAAAAAAATTTTTTTTAGTTACTTTGGAAAAAAAATATTTTTTTAGTTTCTTTGGAAAAAAAAATATTTTTTTAGTTACTTTGGAAAAAAAAATATTTTTTTAGTTACTTTGGAAAAAAAAATATTTTTTTAGTTACTTTGGAAAAAAAAATATTTTTTTAGTTACTTTGGAAAAAAAGTTACTTTTTTAGTTACTTTGGAAAAAAAAAAATTTTTTTAGTTACTTTGGAAAAAAAAATATTTTTTTTGTTACTTTGGAAAACAAAATATTTTTTTAGTTACTTTGGAAAAAAAGTTACTTTTTTAGTTACTTTGGAAAAAAAATATTTTTTTAGTTACTTTGGAAAAAAAAAATTTTTTTTAGTTACTTTGGAAAAAAAAATATTTTTTTAGTTTCTTTGGAAAAAAAAATATTTTTTTAGTTACTTTGGAAAAAAAAATATTTTTTTAGTTACTTTGGAAAAAAAAATATTTTTTTAGTTACTTTGGAAAAAAAAATATTTTTTTAGTTACTTTGGAAAAAAAGTTACTTTTTTAGTTACTTTGGAAAAAAAAATATTTTTTTTGTTACTTTGGAAAAAAAAATATTTTTTTTGTTACTTTGGAAAAAAAGTTACTTTTTTAGTTACTTTGGAAAAAAAAATATTTTTTTAGTTACTTTGGAAAAAAAGTTACTTTTTTAGTTACTTTGGAAAAAAATATATTTTTTTAGTTACTTTGGAAAAAAAAAAAAATTTTTAGTTACTTTGGAAAAAAAAAAAAAAATTTTGTTACTTTGGAAAAAAAAATATTTTTTTAGTTTCTTTGGAAAAAAAAAAAAAATTTTTAGTTACTTTGGAAAAAAAAATTTTTTTAGTTACTTTGGAAAAAAAAATATTTTTTTAGTTTCTTTGGAAAAAAAAATATTTTTTTAGTTACTTTGGAAAAAAAAAAAATTTTTAGTTACTTTGGAAAAAAAAATATTTTTTTAGTTACTTTGGAAAAAAAAATATTTTTTTAGTTACTTTGGAAAAAAAGTTACTTTTTTAGTTACTTTGGAAAAAAAAATATTTTTTTAGTTACTTTGGAAAAAAAGTTACTTTTTTAGTTACTTTGGAAAAAAATTTATTTTTTTAGTTACTTTGGAAAAAAAAATATTTTTTTTGTTACTTTGGAAAAAAAAAAATTTTTTAGTTACTTTGGAAAAAAAAAATTTTTTTTAGTTACTTTGGAAAAAAAATTTTTTTTTAGTTACTTTGGAAAAAAAAATATTTTTTTAGTTTCTTTGGAAAAAAAAATATTTTTTTAGTTACTTTGGAAAAAAAAATATTTTTTTAGTTACTTTGGAAAAAAAAATATTTTTTTAGTTACTTTGGAAAAAAAAATATTTTTTTAGTTACTTTGGAAAAAAAGTTACTTTTTTAGTTACTTTGGAAAAAAATATATTATTTTAGTTACTTTGGAAAAAAATATATATTTTTTGTTACTTTGGAAAAAAAAATATTTTTTTAGTTACTTTGGAAAAAAAAATATTTTTTTAGTTACTTTGGAAAAAAATATATTTTTTTAGTTACTTTGGAAATTTTTTTTTTTTTTTTGTTACTTTGGAAAAAAAATTATTTTTTTAGTTACTTTGGAAAAAAAAATATTTTTTTAGTTACTTTGGAAAAAAAATATTTTTTTAGTTACTTTGGAAAAAAAAATATTTTTTTAGTTACTTTGGAAAAAAAGTTACTTTTTTAGTTACTTTGGAAAAAAAAATATTTTTTTAGTTACTTTGGAAAAAAAGTTACTTTTTTAGTTACTTTGGAAAAAAAAATATTTTTTTAGTTACTTTGGAAAAAAAATATATATTTTTTTAGTTACTTTGGAAAAAAAGTTACTTTTTTAGTTACTTTGGAAAAAAAAAAAATTTTTTAGTTACTTTGGAAAAAAAATATTTTTTTTTAGTTTCTTTGGAAAAAAAAAAAAATTTTTAGTTACTTTTCAAAAAAAAAATATTTTTTTAGTTACTTTGGAAAAAAAAATATTTTTTTAGTTTCTTTGGAAAAAAAAATATTTTTTTAGTTTCTTTGGAAAAAAAAATATTTTTTTAGTTACTTTGGAAAAAAAAAATTTTTTTTAGTTTCTTTGGAAAAAAAAATATTTTTTTAGTTACTTTGGAAAAAAAAATATTTTTTTAGTTACTTTGGAAAAAAAAATATTTTTTTAGTTACTTTGGAAAAAAAAAATTTTTTTTAGTTACTTTGGAAAAAAAATATTTTTTTAGTTACTTTGGAAAAAAAGTTACTTTTTTAGTTACTTTGGAAAAAAAAATATTTTTTTAGTTACTTTGGAAAAAAAAATATTTTTTTTGTTACTTTGGAAAAAAATATATTTTTTTAGTTACTTTGGAAAAAAAGTTACTTTTTTAGTTACTTTGGAAAAAAAAATATTTTTTTAGTTACTTTGGAAAAAAAGTTACTTTTTTAGTTACTTTGGAAAAAAAAATATTTTTTTAGTTACTTTGGAAAAAAAAATATTTTTTTTGTTACTTTGGAAAAAAAAAATTTTTTTTAGTTACTTTGGAAAAAAAAAATGTTTTAGTTACTTTGGAAAAAAAAAAATTTTTAGTTACTTTGGAAAAAAATAATTTTTTTTAGTTTCTTTGGAAAAAAAAATATTTTTTAGTTACTTTGGAAAAAAAAAATTTTTTTTTGTTACTTTGGAAAAAAAAATATTTTTTTAGTTACTTTGGAAAAAAAAAAAATTTTTTAGTTTCTTTGGAAAAAAAATTTTTTTTTTAGTTACTTTGGAAAAAAAATATTTTTTTAGTTACTTTGGAAAAAAAAATATTTTTTTAGTTACTTTGGAAAAAAAAAATTTTTTTTAGTTACTTTGGAAAAAAAGTTACTTTTTTAGTTACTTTGGGAAAAAAAAAAATTTTTTAGTTACTTTGGAAAAAAAAAATTTTTTTTTGTTACTTTGGAAAAAAAAATATTTTTTAGTTACTTTGGAAAAAAAAAAATGTTTTTAGTTACTTTGGAAAAAAAAATTTTTTTTTAGTTTCTTTGGAATTTTTTTTTTTTTTTTAGTTACTTTGGAAAAAAAAATATTTTTTTAGTTACTTTGGAAAAAAAAATATTTTTTTTGTTTCTTTGGAAAAAAAAATATTTTTTTAGTTACTTTGGAAAAAAAAATATTTTTTTAGTTACTTTGGAAAAAAAAATATTTTTTTAGTTACTTTGGAAAAAAAAATATTTTTTTAGTTACTTTGGAAAAAAAGTTACTTTTTTAGTTACTTTGGAAAAAAAAATATTTTTTTAGTTACTTTGGAAAAAAAAATATTTTTTTAGTTACTTTGGAAAAAAAAATATTTTTTTTGTTACTTTGGAAAAAAAATTTTTTTTTTAGTTACTTTGGAAAAAAAAATGTTTTAGTTACTTTGGAAAAAAAAAAAATTTTAGTTACTTTGGAAAAAAATAATTTTTTTTAGTTTCTTTGGAAAAAAAAATATTTTTTAGTTACTTTGGAAAAAAAAAATTTTTTTTTGTTACTTTGGAAAAAAAAATATTTTTTTAGTTACTTTGGAAAAAAAAAATTTTTTTAGTTTCTTTGGAAAAAAAAATTTTTTTTTAGTTACTTTGGAAAAAAAATATTTTTTTAGTTACTTTGGAAAAAAAAATATTTTTTTAGTTACTTTGGAAAAAAAAAATTTTTTTTAGTTACTTTGGAAAAAAAGTTACTTTTTTAGTTACTTTGGGAAAAAAAAAAATTTTTTAGTTACTTTGGAAAAAAAAAATTTTTTTTTGTTACTTTGGAAAAAAAAATATTTTTTAGTTACTTTGGAAAAAAAAAATGTTTTTAGTTACTTTGGAAAAAAAAAAATTTTTTTAGTTTCTTTGGAATTTTTTTTTTTTTTTTTGTTACTTTGGAAAAAAAAATATTTTTTTAGTTACTTTGGAAAAAAAAATATTTTTTTTGTTTCTTTGGAAAAAAAAATATTTTTTTAGTTACTTTGGAAAAAAAAATATTTTTTTAGTTACTTTGGAAAAAAAAATATTTTTTTAGTTACTTTGGAAAAAAAAATATTTTTTTAGTTACTTTGGAAAAAAAGTTACTTTTTTAGTTACTTTGGAAAAAAAAATATTTTTTTAGTTACTTTGGAAAAAAAAATATTTTTTTTGTTACTTTGGAAAAAAAAAATTTTTTTTAGTTACTTTGGAAAAAAAAAATGTTTTAGTTACTTTGGAAAAAAAAATTTTTTTAGTTACTTTGGAAAAAAATAATTTTTTTTAGTTTCTTTGGAAAAAAAAATATTTTTTTAGTTTCTTTGGAAAAAAAAATATTTTTTTAGTTACTTTGGAAAAAAAAATATTTTTTTAGTTACTTTGGAAAAAAAAATATTTTTTTAGTTACTTTGGAAAAAAAAATATTTTTTTAGTTACTTTGGAAAAAAAGTTACTTTTTTAGTTACTTTGGAAAAAAAAATATTTTTTTTGTTACTTTGGAAAAAAAAATATTTTTTTTGTTACTTTGGAAAAAAAGTTACTTTTTTAGTTACTTTGGAAAAAAAAATATTTTTTTAGTTACTTTGGAAAAAAAGTTACTTTTTTAGTTACTTTGGAAAAAAATATATTTTTTTAGTTACTTTGGAAAAAAAAAAAAATTTTTAGTTACTTTGGAAAAAAAAAAAAATTTTTTGTTACTTTGGAAAAAAAAATATTTTTTTAGTTTCTTTGGAAAAAAAAAAAAATTTTTAGTTACTTTGGAAAAAAAAAAAATTTTAGTTACTTTGGAAAAAAAAATATTTTTTTAGTTTCTTTGGAAAAAAAAATATTTTTTTAGTTACTTTGGAAAAAAAAAATTTTTTTAGTTACTTTGGAAAAAAAAATATTTTTTTAGTTACTTTGGAAAAAAAAATATTTTTTTAGTTACTTTGGAAAAAAAGTTACTTTTTTAGTTACTTTGGAAAAAAAAATATTTTTTTAGTTACTTTGGAAAAAAAGTTACTTTTTTAGTTACTTTGGAAAAAAATTTATTTTTTTAGTTACTTTGGAAAAAAAAATATTTTTTTTGTTACTTTGGAAAAAAAAAAAATTTTTTAGTTACTTTGGAAAAAAAAAATTTTTTTTAGTTACTTTGGAAAAAAAATAATTTTTTAGTTACTTTGGAAAAAAAAATATTTTTTTAGTTTCTTTGGAAAAAAAAATATTTTTTTAGTTACTTTGGAAAAAAAAATATTTTTTTAGTTACTTTGGAAAAAAAAATATTTTTTTAGTTACTTTGGAAAAAAAAATATTTTTTTAGTTACTTTGGAAAAAAAAGTTACTTTTTTAGTTACTTTGGAAAAAAATATATTATTTTAGTTACTTTGGAAAAAAATATATATTTTTTGTTACTTTGGAAAAAAAAATATTTTTTTAGTTACTTTGGAAAAAAAAATATTTTTTTAGTTACTTTGGAAAAAAATATATTTTTTTAGTTACTTTGGAAAAAAATTTTTTTTTTTTGTTACTTTGGAAAAAAAATTATTTTTTTAGTTACTTTGGAAAAAAAAATATTTTTTTAGTTACTTTGGAAAAAAAATATTTTTTTAGTTACTTTGGAAAAAAAAATATTTTTTTAGTTACTTTGGAAAAAAAGTTACTTTTTTAGTTACTTTGGAAAAAAAAATATTTTTTTAGTTACTTTGGAAAAAAAGTTACTTTTTTAGTTACTTTGGAAAAAAAAATATTTTTTTAGTTACTTTGGAAAAAAAAATATTTTTTTAGTTACTTTGGAAAAAAAGTTACTTTTTTAGTTACTTTGGAAAAAAAAAAAATTTTTTAGTTACTTTGGAAAAAAAATATTTTTTTTTAGTTTCTTTGGAAAAAAAAAAAATTTTTTAGTTACTTTTCAAAAAAAAAATATTTTTTTAGTTACTTTGGAAAAAAAAATATTTTTTTAGTTTCTTTGGAAAAAAAAATATTTTTTTAGTTTCTTTGGAAAAAAAAATATTTTTTTAGTTACTTTGGAAAAAAAAAATTTTTTTTAGTTTCTTTGGAAAAAAAAATATTTTTTTAGTTACTTTGGAAAAAAAAATATTTTTTTAGTTACTTTGGAAAAAAAAATATTTTTTTAGTTACTTTGGAAAAAAAAAATTTTTTTTAGTTACTTTGGAAAAAAAATATTTTTTTAGTTACTTTGGAAAAAAAGTTACTTTTTTAGTTACTTTGGAAAAAAAAATATTTTTTTAGTTACTTTGGAAAAAAAAATATTTTTTTTGTTACTTTGGAAAAAAATATATTTTTTTAGTTACTTTGGAAAAAAAGTTACTTTTTTAGTTACTTTGGAAAAAAAATATTTTTTTAGTTACTTTGGAAAAAAAGTTACTTTTTTAGTTACTTTGGAAAAAAAAATATTTTTTTAGTTACTTTGGAAAAAAAAATATTTTTTTTGTTACTTTGGAAAAAAAAATTTTTTTTTAGTTACTTTGGAAAAAAAAAATGTTTTAGTTACTTTGGAAAAAAAAATTTTTTTAGTTACTTTGGAAAAAAATAATTTTTTTTAGTTTCTTTGGAAAAAAAAATATTTTTTAGTTACTTTGGAAAAAAAAAATTTTTTTTTGTTACTTTGGAAAAAAAAATATTTTTTTAGTTACTTTGGAAAAAAAAATATTTTTTTAGTTTCTTTGGAAAAAAAAATATTTTTTTAGTTACTTTGGAAAAAAAATATTTTTTTAGTTACTTTGGAAAAAAAAATATTTTTTTAGTTACTTTGGAAAAAAAAAATTTTTTTTAGTTACTTTGGAAAAAAAGTTACTTTTTTAGTTACTTTGGGAAAAAAAAAATTTTTTAGTTACTTTGGAAAAAAAAAAATTTTTTTTGTTACTTTGGAAAAAAAAATATTTTTTAGTTACTTTGGGAAAAAAAATGTTTTTAGTTACTTTGGAAAAAAAAAATTTTTTTTAGTTTCTTTGGAATTTTTTTTTTTTTTTAGTTACTTTGGAAAAAAAAATATTTTTTTAGTTACTTTGGAAAAAAAAATATTTTTTTTGTTTCTTTGGGAAAAAAAATATTTTTTTAGTTACTTTGGAAAAAAAAATATTTTTTTAGTTACTTTGGAAAAAAAAATATTTTTTTAGTTACTTTGGAAAAAAAAATATTTTTTTAGTTACTTTGGAAAAAAAGTTACTTTTTTAGTTACTTTGGAAAAAAAAATGTTTTAGTTACTTTGGAAAAAAAAATTTTTTTAGTTACTTTGGAAAAAAATAATTTTTTTTAGTTTCTTTGGAAAAAAAAATATTTTTTAGTTACTTTGGAAAAGAAAATTTTTTTTTTGTTACTTTGGAAAAAAAAATATTTTTTTAGTTACTTTGGAAAAAAAATATTTTTTTAGTTTCTTTGGAAAAAAAAATATTTTTTTAGTTACTTTGGAAAAAAAATATTTTTTTAGTTACTTTGGAAAAAAAAATATTTTTTTAGTTACTTTGGAAAAAAAAATATTTTTTTTAGTTACTTTGGAAAAAAAGTTACTTTTTTAGTTACTTTGGGAAAAAAAATATTTTTTTTAGTTACTTTGGAAAAAAAAAAATTTTTTTTGTTACTTTGGAAAAAAAAATATTTTTTTTGTTTCTTTGGAAAAAAAAATATTTTTTTAGTTACTTTGGAAAAAAAAAAAATTTTTTAGTTACTTTGGGAAAAAAAATATTTTTTTAGTTACTTTGGAAAAAAAGTTACTTTTTTAGTTACTTTGGAAAAAAAAATATTTTTTTAGTTACTTTGGAAAAATAAATATTTTTTTTGTTACTTTGGAAAAAAAAATATTTTTTTAGTTACTTTGGAAAAAAATATATTTTTTAGTTACTTTGGAAAAAAAAATTTTTTTAGTTACTTTGGAAAAAAAAATATTTTTTTAGTTTCTTTGGAAAAAAAAATATTTTTTTAGTTACTTTGGAAAAAATTTTTTTTTTTTTGTTACTTTGGAAAAAAAAATATTTTTTTAGTTACTTTGGAAAAAAAAAAATTTTTTTAGTTACTTTGGAAAAAAAATAATTTTTTTTAGTTTCTTTGGAAAAAAAAAATTGTTTTAGTTACTTTTCAAAAAAAAAAATTTTTTTAGTTACTTTGGAAAAAAAAATATTTTTTTAGTTACTTTGGAAAAAAAATTTTTTTTTAGTTTCTTTGGAAAAAAAAATATTTTTTTAGTTACTTTGGAAAAAAAATATTTTTTTAGTTACTTTGGAAAAAAAAATATTTTTTTAGTTACTTTGGAAAAAAAGTTACTTTTTTAGTTACTTTGGAAAAAAAAATATTTTTTTAGTTACTTTGGAAAAAAAAATATTTTTTTTGTTACTTTGGAAAAAAAAATATTTTTTTAGTTTCTTTGGAAAAAAAAATATTTTTTTAGTTACTTTGGAAAAAAAATTTTTTTTTTTGTTACTTTGGAAAAAAAAATATTTTTTTAGTTACTTTGGAAAAAAAAAAATTTTTTTAGTTACTTTGGAAAAAAAATAATTTTTTTTAGTTTCTTTGGAAAAAAAAAATTGTTTTAGTTACTTTTCAAAAAAAAAAATTTTTTTAGTTACTTTGGAAAAAAAAATATTTTTTTAGTTACTTTGGAAAAAAATTTTTTTTTTAGTTTCTTTGGAAAAAAAAATATTTTTTTAGTTACTTTGGAAAAAAAATATTTTTTTAGTTACTTTGGAAAAAAAAATATTTTTTTAGTTACTTTGGGAAAAAAGTTACTTTTTTAGTTACTTTGGAAAAAAAAATATTTTTTTAGTTACTTTGGAAAAAAAAATATTTTTTTTGTTACTTTGGAAAAAAAAATATTTTTTTAGTTACTTTGGAAAAAAAGTTACTTTTTTAGTTACTTTGGAAAAAAAATATTTTTTTAGTTACTTTGGAAAAAAAAAAAAAAAATTTAGTTACTTTGGAAAAAAAAAATTTTTTTTAGTTACTTTGGAAAAAAAGTTACTTTTTTAGTTACTTTGGAAAAAAAAAAAATTTTTTAGTTACTTTGGAAAAAAAAATATTTTTTTTGTTACTTTGGAAAAAAAAAATTTTTTTTAGTTACTTTGGAAAAAAAAATATTTTTTTAGTTACTTTGGAAAAAAATATATTTTTTTAGTTACTTTGGAAAATTTTTTTTTTTTTTTGTTACTTTGGAAAAAAAAATATTTTTTTAGTTACTTTGGAAAAAAAAAATGTTTAGTTACTTTGGAAAAAAAAAAAAAATTTTAGTTACTTTGGAAAAAAAAATATTTTTTTAGTTTCTTTGGAAAAAAAAATATTTTTTTAGTTACTTTGGAAAAAAAAATATTTTTTTAGTTACTTTGGAAAAAAAATATTTTTTTAGTTACTTTGGAAAAAAATATATTTTTTTAGTTACTTTGGAAAAAAAGTTACTTTTTTAGTTACTTTGGAAAAAAAAATATTTTTTTAGTTACTTTGGAAAAAAAGTTACTTTTTTAGTTACTTTGGAAAAAAAAATATTTTTTTAGTTACTTTGGAAAAAAAAATATTTTTTTTGTTTCTTTGGAAAAAAAAATATTTTTTTAGTTACTTTGGAAAAAAAAATATTTTTTTAGTTACTTTGGAAAAAAAATTTTTTTTTAGTTACTTTGGAAAAAAAGTTACTTTTTTAGTTACTTTGGAAAAAAATTAATTTTTTTAGTTACTTTGGAAAAAAATAATTTTTTTAGTTACTTTGGAAAAAAAATTTTTTTTTAGTTTCTTTGGAAATTTTTTTTTTTTTTTAGTTACTTTGGAAAAAAAAATATTTTTTTAGTTACTTTGGAAAAAAAAATATTTTTTTGTTTCTTTGGAAAAAAAAATATTTTTTTAGTTACTTTGGAAAAAAAAATATTTTTTTAGTTACTTTGGAAAAAAAAATATTTTTTTAGTTACTTTGGAAAAAAAAAAATTTTTTAGTTACTTTGGGAAAAAAAATATTTTTTTAGTTACTTTGGAAAAAAAAAAAATTTTTTAGTTACTTTGGAAAAAAAAATATTTTTTTAGTTACTTTGGAAAAAAAAAAATTTTTTTTGTTACTTTGGAAAAAAAAAATTTTTTTTAGTTACTTTGGAAAAAAAAAATTTTTTTAGTTACTTTGGAAAAAAAATTTTTTTTAGTTACTTTGGAAAAAAAAATATTTTTTTAGTTTCTTTGGAAAAAAAAATATTTTTTTAGTTACTTTGGAAAAAAATATATTTTTTTTGTTACTTTGGAAAAAAAAATATTTTTTTAGTTACTTTGGAAAAAAAAATATTTTTTTAGTTACTTTGGAAAAAAAATAATTTTCTTTAGTTTCTTTGGAAAAAAAAAATTGTTTTAGTTACTTTTCAAAAAAAAAATTTTTTTTAGTTACTTTGGAAAAAAAAATATTTTTTTAGTTTCTTTGGAAAAAAAAATATTTTTTTAGTTACTTTGGAAAAAAAAATATTTTTTTAGTTACTTTGGAAAAAAATTTTTTTTTTAGTTTCTTTGGAAAAAAAAATATTTTTTTAGTTACTTTGGAAAAAAAATATTTTTTTAGTTACTTTGGAAAAAAAAATATTTTTTTAGTTACTTTGGAAAAAAAGTTACTTTTTTAGTTACTTTGGGAAAAAAAATATTTTTTTAGTTACTTTGGAAAAAAAAAATATTTTTTTGTTACTTTGGAAAAAAAAATATTTTTTTAGTTACTTTGGAAAAAAAGTTACTTTTTTAGTTACTTTGGAAAAAAAATATTTTTTTAGTTACTTTGGAAAAAAAAAAAAAATTTTAGTTACTTTGGAAAAAAAATAATTTTTTAGTTACTTTAAAAAAATATATTTTTTTTGTTACTTTGGAAAAAAAATTATTTTTTTTGTTACTTTGGAAAAAAAGTTACTTTTTTAGTTACTTTGGAAAAAAAAAATTTTTTTAGTTACTTTGGAAAAAAAGTTACTTTTTTAGTTACTTTGGAAAAAAAAATATTTTTTTAGTTACTTTGGAAAAAAAAAATTTTTTTTTGTTACTTTGGAAAAAAATATATTTTTTTAGTTACTTTGGAAAAAAAAAATTTTTTTTAGTTACTTTGGAAAAAAAAAATTTTTTTTAGTTACTTTGGAAAAAAAAATATTTTTTAGTTTCTTTGGAAAAAAAAATATTTTTTTAGTTACTTTGGAAAAAAATATTTTTTTTAGTTACTTTGGAAAAAAAAATATTTTTTTAGTTACTTTGGAAAAAAAGTTACTTTTTTAGTTACTTTGGAAAAAAAAATATTTTTTTAGTTACTTTGGAAAAAAAATATTTTTTTTGTTACTTTGGAAAAAAAAATATTTTTTTAGTTACTTTGGAAAAAAAAATATTTTTTTGGTTACTTTGGAAAAAAAAATATTTTTTTTGTTACTTTGGAAAAAAAAAATTTTTTTTGTTACTTTGGAAAAAAAAATATTTTTTTTGTTACTTTGGAAAAAAAAATATTTTTTTAGTTACTTTGGAAAAAAAAATATTTTTTTTGTTTCTTTGGAAAAAAAAATATTTTTTTAGTTACTTTGGAAAAAAAAATATTTTTTTTGTTTCTTTGGAAAAAAAAATATTTTTTTAGTTACTTTGGAAAAAAAAATATTTTTTTAGTTACTTTGGAAAAAAAAATATTTTTTTAGTTACTTTGGAAAAAAAAATATTTTTTTAGTTACTTTGGAAAAAAAGTTACTTTTTTAGTTACTTTGGAAAAAAAAATATTTTTTTAGTTACTTTGGAAAAAAATATATTTTTTTAGTTACTTTGGAAAAAAAAATGTTTAGTTACTTTGGAAAAAAAAAAATTTTTTTAGTTACTTTGGAAAAAAAAATATTTTTTTAGTTTCTTTGGAAAAAAAAATATTTTTTTAGTTACTTTGGAAAAAAAATATATTTTTTTAGTTACTTTGGAAAAAAAATATTTTTTTAGTTACTTTGGAAAAAAAAATATTTTTTTAGTTACTTTGGAAAAAAAGTTACTTTTTTAGTTACTTTGGAAAAAAAAATATTTTTTTAGTTACTTTGGAAAAAAAGTTACTTTTTTAGTTACTTTGGAAAAAAAAATATTTTTTTAGTTACTTTGGAAAAAAAAAATATTTTTTTTGTTTCTTTGGAAAAAAAAATATTTTTTTAGTTACTTTGGAAAAAAAAATATTTTTTTAGTTACTTTGGAAAAAAATTTTTTTTTTAGTTACTTTGGAAAAAAAAAAATTTTTTTAGTTACTTTGGGAAAAAAAATATTTTTTTAGTTACTTTGGAAAAAAAGTTACTTTTTTAGTTACTTTGGAAAAAAAAATATTTTTTTAGTTACTTTGGAAAAAAAAATATTTTTTTTGTTACTTTGGAAAAAAAAATATTTTTTTAGTTACTTTGGAAAAAAAAATATTTTTTTAGTTACTTTGGAAAAAAAAATATTTTTTTAGTTACTTTGGAAAAAAAAATATTTTTTTAGTTACTTTGGAAAAAAAAATATTTTTTTAGTTTCTTTGGAAAAAAAAATATTTTTTTAGTTACTTTGGAAAAAAAATATTTTTTTAGTTACTTTGGAAAAAAAAATATTTTTTTAGTTACTTTGGAAAAAAAAATATATTTTTTAGTTACTTTGGAAAAAAAGTTACTTTTTTAGTTACTTTGGAAAAAAAAATATTTTTTTAGTTACTTTGGAAAAAAAAATATTTTTTTTGTTACTTTGGAAAAAAAAATATTTTTTTAGTTACTTTGGAAAAAAAAGTTACTTTTTTAGTTACTTTGGAAAAAAAAATATTTTTTTAGTTACTTTGTAAAAAAAAATATTTTTTTAGTTACTTTGGAAAAAAAATAATTTTTTAGTTACTTTAAAAAAAAATATTTTTTTTGTTACTTTGGAAAAAAAATTATTTTTTTTGTTACTTTGGAAAAAAAGTTACTTTTTTAGTTACTTTGGAAAAAAAATATTTTTTTAGTTACTTTGGAAAAAAAGTTACTTTTTTAGTTACTTTGGAAAAAAAAATATTTTTTTAGTTACTTTGGAAAAAAATATTTTTTTTTTGTTACTTTGGAAAAAAAAATATTTTTTTAGTTACTTTGGAAAAAAAAAAAATTTTTTAGTTACTTTGGAAAAAAAAAAAATTTTTTAGTTACTTTGGAAAAAAAAATATTTTTTTAGTTTCTTTGGAAAAAAAAAATATTTTTTTAGTTACTTTGGAAAAAAAAAAATTTTTTAGTTACTTTGGAAAAAAAAATATTTTTTTAGTTACTTTGGAAAAAAAATATTTTTTTAGTTACTTTGGAAAAAAAGTTACTTTTTTAGTTACTTTGGAAAAAAAAATATTTTTTAGTTACTTTGGAAAAAAAAATATTTTTTTTGTTACTTTGGAAAAAAAAAATTTTTTTTGTTACTTTGGAAAAAAAAAAATTTTTTTTGTTTCTTTGGAAAAAAAAATATTTTTTTTGTTTCTTTGGAAAAAAAAATATTTTTTTAGTTACTTTGGAAAAAAAAATATTTTTTTAGTTACTTTGGAAAAAAAAATATTTTTTTAGTTACTTTGGAAAAAAAATATTTTTTTAGTTACTTTGGAAAAAAAAATATTTTTTTAGTTACTTTGGAAAAAAAAATTTTTTTTTAGTTACTTTGGAAAAAAAAAAAAAATTTTAGTTACTTTGGAAAAAAAAATATTTTTTTAGTTACTTTGGAAAAAATGTTACTTTTTTAGTTACTTTGGAAAAAAAAATATTTTTTTAGTTTCTTTGGAAAAAAAAATATTTTTTTAGTTACTTTGGAAAAAAAGTTACTTTTTTAGTTACTTTGGAAAAAAAAATATTTTTTTAGTTACTTTGGAAAAAAAAATATTTTTTTTGTTACTTTGGAAAAAAAAATATTTTTTTAGTTACTTTGGAAAAAAAATATTTTTTTAGTTACTTTGGAAAAAAAAATATTTTTTTTGTTACTTTGGAAAAATTTTTTTTTTTTTGTTACTTTGGAAAAAAAAATATTTTTTTTGTTACTTTGGAAAAAAAAAAAAATTTTTAGTTACTTTTGAAAAAAAAATATTTTTTTTGTTTCTTTGGAAAAAAAAATATTTTTTTAGTTACTTTGGAAAAAAAAATATTTTTTTTGTTTCTTTGGAAAAAAAAATATTTTTTTTGTTTCTTTGGAAAAAAAAATATTTTTTTAGTTACTTTGGAAAAAAAAATATTTTTTTAGTTACTTTGGAAAAAAAAATATTTTTTTAGTTACTTTGGAAAAAAAGTTACTTTTTTAGTTACTTTGGAAAAAAAAATATTTTTTTAGTTACTTTGGAAAAAAAAAATTTTTTTTAGTTACTTTGGAAAAAAAAAAATTTTTTAGTTACTTTGGAAAAAAAAATATTTTTTTAGTTACTTTGGAAAAAAAGTTACTTTTTTAGTTACTTTGGAAAAAAAATATTTTTTTAGTTACTTTGGAAAAAAAAATATTTTTTTTGTTACTTTGGAAAAAAAAAATTGTTTTAGTTACTTTGGAAAAAAAAATATTTTTTTAGTTACTTTGGAAAAAAAAAAAAATTTTTGTTACTTTGGAAAAAAAAAAATTTTTTTTAGTTACTTTGGGAAAAAAAATATTTTTTTAGTTTCTTTGGAAAAAAAAATATTTTTTTAGTTACTTTGGAAAAAAAAATATTTTTTTAGTTACTTTGGAAAAAAAAATATTTTTTTAGTTACTTTGGAAAAAAAAATATTTTTTTAGTTACTTTGGAAAAAAAGTTACTTTTTTAGTTACTTTGGAAAAAAAAATATTTTTTTTGTTACTTTGGAAAAAAAATATTTTTTTTGTTACTTTGGAAAAAAAAATATTTTTTTAGTTACTTTGGAAAAAAAAATATTTTTTTAGTTACTTTGGAAAAAAATATATTTTTTTAGTTACTTTGGAAAAAAAATTATTTTTTTTGTTACTTTGGAAAAAAATATATTTTTTTTGTTACTTTGGAAAAAAAAAATTTTTTTTAGTTACTTTGGGAAAAAAAAAATTTTTTTAGTTACTTTGGAAAAAAAAAAAAATTTTAGTTACTTTGGAAAAAAAAAATTTTTTTTAGTTACTTTGGAAAAAAAAATATTTTTTTAGTTTCTTTGGAAAAAAAAATATTTTTTTAGTTACTTTGGAAAAAAAAAATTTTTTTAGTTACTTTGGAAAAAAAAAATTTTTTTAGTTACTTTGGAAAAAAAAATATTTTTTAGTTACTTTGGAAAAAAAGTTACTTTTTTAGTTACTTTGGAAAAAAAAAAATTTTTTTAGTTACTTTGGAAAAAAAAATATTTTTTTTGTTACTTTGGAAAAAAAATTTTTTTTTTGTTACTTTGGAAAAAAAATATATTTTTTTTGTTTCTTTGGAAAAAAAAATATTTTTTTTGTTTCTTTGGAAAAAAAAATATTTTTTTAGTTACTTTGGAAAAAAAAATATTTTTTTTGTTTCTTTGGAAAAAAAAATATTTTTTTAGTTACTTTGGAAAAAAAAATATTTTTTTAGTTACTTTGGAAAAAAAAATATTTTTTTAGTTACTTTGGAAAAAAAAATATTTTTTTAGTTACTTTGGAAAAAAAAGTTACTTTTTTAGTTACTTTGGAAAAAAAAAATATTTTTTTAGTTACTTTGGAAAAAAAAATATTTTTTTAGTTACTTTGGAAAAAAAAATATTTTTTTAGTTACTTTGGAAAAAAAAATATTTTTTTAGTTACTTTGGAAAAAAAAATATTTTTTTAGTTTCTTTGGAAAAAAAAATATTTTTTTAGTTACTTTGGAAAAAAAATATTTTTTTAGTTACTTTGGAAAAAAAAATATTTTTTTAGTTACTTTGGAAAAAAAAATATATTTTTTAGTTACTTTGGAAAAAAAGTTACTTTTTTAGTTACTTTGGAAAAAAAAATATTTTTTTAGTTACTTTGGAAAAAAAAATATTTTTTTTGTTACTTTGGAAAAAAAAATATTTTTTTTGTTACTTTGGAAAAAAAGTTACTTTTTTAGTTACTTTGGAAAAAAAAATATTTTTTTAGTTACTTTGGAAAAAAAAATATTTTTTTAGTTACTTTGGAAAAAAAATAATTTTTTAGTTACTTTAAAAAAAAATATTTTTTTTGTTACTTTGGAAAAAAAATAATTTTTTTTGTTACTTTGGAAAAAAAGTTACTTTTTTAGTTACTTTGGAAAAAAAATATTTTTTTAGTTACTTTGGAAAAAAAGTTACTTTTTTAGTTACTTTGGAAAAAAAAATATTTTTTTAGTTACTTTGGAAAAAAATATTTTTTTTTTGTTACTTTGGAAAAAAAAATATTTTTTTAGTTACTTTGGAAAAAAAAAATTTTTTTAGTTACTTTGGAAAAAAAAAAATTTTTTTAGTTACTTTGGAAAAAAAAATATTTTTTTAGTTTCTTTGGAAAAAAAAATATTTTTTTAGTTACTTTGGAAAAAAAAAAATTTTTTAGTTACTTTGGAAAAAAAAATATTTTTTTAGTTACTTTGGAAAAAAAATATTTTTTTAGTTACTTTGGAAAAAAAGTTACTTTTTTAGTTACTTTGGAAAAAAAAATATTTTTTAGTTACTTTGGAAAAAAAAATATTTTTTTTGTTACTTTGGAAAAAAAAATATTTTTTAGTTACTTTGGAAAAAAAGTTACTTTTTTAGTTACTTTGGAAAAAAAAAAATTTTTTTAGTTACTTTGGAAAAAAAAATATTTTTTTTGTTACTTTGGAAAAAAAAAAATTTTTTTAGTTACTTTGGAAAAAAAATTTTTTTTTTAGTTACTTTGGAAAAAAAAATATTTTTTTAGTTTCTTTGGAAAAAAAATTATTTTTTTTGTTACTTTGGAAAAAAAGTTACTTTTTTAGTTACTTTGGAAAAAAAAAATTTTTTTAGTTACTTTGGAAAAAAAAAATTTTTTTTGTTACTTTGGAAAAAAAAATATTTTTTTAGTTTCTTTGGAAAAAAAAATATTTTTTTAGTTACTTTGGAAAAAAAAATATTTTTTTAGTTACTTTGGAAAAAAAAATATTTTTTTAGTTACTTTGGAAAAAAATATATTTTTTTAGTTACTTTGGAAAAAAAGTTACTTTTTTAGTTACTTTGGAAAAAAAAATATTTTTTTAGTTACTTTGGAAAAAAAAATATTTTTTTTGTTACTTTGGAAAAAAAATAATTTTTTTAGTTACTTTGGAAAAAAAAAAAATTTTTTAGTTACTTTGGAAAAAAAAAATTTTTTTTAGTTTCTTTGGAAAAAAAATATTTTTTTAGTTACTTTGGAAAAAAAAATATTTTTTTAGTTACTTTGGAAAAAAAAATATTTTTTTAGTTACTTTGGAAAAAAAAATATTTTTTTAGTTACTTTGGAAAAAAAGTTACTTTTTTAGTTACTTTGGAAAAAAAAAATTTTTTTAGTTACTTTGGAAAAAAAAATATTTTTTTTGTTACTTTGGAAAAAAAATATTTTTTTTGTTACTTTGGAAAAAAAATATTTTTTTAGTTACTTTGGAAAAAAATATATTTTTTTAGTTAATTTGGAAAAAAAATTATTTTTTTTGTTACTTTGGAAAAAAAAATATTTTTTTAGTTACTTTGGAAAAAAATATATTTTTTTAGTTACTTTGGAAAAAAAAAAAATTTTTAGTTACTTTGGAAAAAAAAATATTTTTTTAGTTTCTTTGGAAAAAAAAATATTTTTTTAGTTACTTTGGAAAAAAAAATATTTTTTTAGTTACTTTGGAAAAAAAAATATTTTTTTAGTTACTTTGGAAAAATAAAATATTTTTTTAGTTACTTTGGAAAAAAAGTTACTTTTTTAGTTACTTTGGAAAAAAAAATATTTTTTTAGTTACTTTGGAAAAAAAGTTACTTTTTTAGTTACTTTGGAAAAAAAATATTTTTTTAGTTACTTTGGAAAAAAAGTTACTTTTTTCGTTACTTTGGAAAAAAAAATATTTTTTTAGTTACTTTGGAAAAAAAGTTACTTTTTTAGTTACTTTGGAAAAAAAAATAATTTTTAGTTACTTTGGAAAAAAAATATTTTTTTTGTTACTTTGGAAAAAAAATATTTTTTTAGTTACTTTGGAAAAAAAAATAATTTTTAGTTACTTTGGAAAAAAAATATTTTTTTAGTTACTTTGGAAAAAAAATATTTTTTTAGTTACTTTGGAAAAAAAGTTACTTTTTTAGTTACTTTGGAAAAAAAAATATTTTTTTAGTTACTTTGGAAAAAAATATTTTTTTTTTGTTACTTTGGAAAAAAAAATATTTTTTTTGTTACTTTGGAAAAAAAGTTACTTTTTTAGTTACTTTGGAAAAAAAAATATTTTTTTAGTTACTTTGGAAAAAAAAATATTTTTTTAGTTACTTTGGAAAAAAAATAATTTTTTAGTTACTTTAAAAAAAAATATTTTTTTTGTTACTTTGGAAAAAAAATAATTTTTTTTGTTACTTTGGAAAAAAAGTTACTTTTTTAGTTACTTTGGAAAAAAAATATTTTTTTAGTTACTTTGGAAAAAAAGTTACTTTTTTAGTTACTTTGGAAAAAAAAATATTTTTTTAGTTACTTTGGAAAAAAATATTTTTTTTTTGTTACTTTGGAAAAAAAAATATTTTTTTAGTTACTTTGGAAAAAAAAAATTTTTTTAGTTACTTTGGAAAAAAAAAAATTTTTTTAGTTACTTTGGAAAAAAAAATATTTTTTTAGTTTCTTTGGAAAAAAAAATATTTTTTTAGTTACTTTGGAAAAAAAAAAATTTTTTAGTTACTTTGGAAAAAAAAATATTTTTTTAGTTACTTTGGAAAAAAAATATTTTTTTAGTTACTTTGGAAAAAAAGTTACTTTTTTAGTTACTTTGGAAAAAAAAATATTTTTTAGTTACTTTGGAAAAAAAAATATTTTTTTTGTTACTTTGGAAAAAAAAATATTTTTTAGTTACTTTGGAAAAAAAGTTACTTTTTTAGTTACTTTGGAAAAAAAAAAATTTTTTTAGTTACTTTGGAAAAAAAAATATTTTTTTTGTTACTTTGGAAAAAAAAAAAATTTTTTAGTTACTTTGGAAAAAAAATTTTTTTTTTAGTTACTTTGGAAAAAAAAATATTTTTTTAGTTTCTTTGGAAAAAAAATTATTTTTTTTGTTACTTTGGAAAAAAAGTTACTTTTTTAGTTACTTTGGAAAAAAAAAATTTTTTTAGTTACTTTGGAAAAAAAAAATTTTTTTTGTTACTTTGGAAAAAAAAATATTTTTTTAGTTTCTTTGGAAAAAAAAATATTTTTTTAGTTACTTTGGAAAAAAAAATATTTTTTTAGTTACTTTGGAAAAAAAAATATTTTTTTAGTTACTTTGGAAAAAAATATATTTTTTTAGTTACTTTGGAAAAAAAGTTACTTTTTTAGTTACTTTGGAAAAAAAAATATTTTTTTAGTTACTTTGGAAAAAAAAATATTTTTTTTGTTACTTTGGAAAAAAAATAATTTTTTTAGTTACTTTGGAAAAAAAAAAAATTTTTTAGTTACTTTGGAAAAAAAAAATTTTTTTTAGTTTCTTTGGAAAAAAAATATTTTTTTAGTTACTTTGGAAAAAAAAATATTTTTTTAGTTACTTTGGAAAAAAAAATATTTTTTTAGTTACTTTGGAAAAAAAAATATTTTTTTAGTTACTTTGGAAAAAAAGTTACTTTTTTAGTTACTTTGGAAAAAAAAAATTTTTTTAGTTACTTTGGAAAAAAAAATATTTTTTTTGTTACTTTGGAAAAAAAATATTTTTTTTGTTACTTTGGAAAAAAAATATTTTTTTAGTTACTTTGGAAAAAAATATATTTTTTTAGTTAATTTGGAAAAAAAATTATTTTTTTTGTTACTTTGGAAAAAAAAATATTTTTTTAGTTACTTTGGAAAAAAATATATTTTTTTAGTTACTTTGGAAAAAAAAAAATTTTTTAGTTACTTTGGAAAAAAAAATATTTTTTTAGTTTCTTTGGAAAAAAAAATATTTTTTTAGTTACTTTGGAAAAAAAAATATTTTTTTAGTTACTTTGGAAAAAAAAATATTTTTTTAGTTACTTTGGAAAAATAAAATATTTTTTTAGTTACTTTGGAAAAAAAGTTACTTTTTTAGTTACTTTGGAAAAAAAAATATTTTTTTAGTTACTTTGGAAAAAAAGTTACTTTTTTAGTTACTTTGGAAAAAAAATATTTTTTTAGTTACTTTGGAAAAAAAGTTACTTTTTTCGTTACTTTGGAAAAAAAAATATTTTTTTAGTTACTTTGGAAAAAAAGTTACTTTTTTAGTTACTTTGGAAAAAAAAATAATTTTTAGTTACTTTGGAAAAAAAATATTTTTTTTGTTACTTTGGAAAAAAAAAAAAATTTTTAGTTACTTTGGAAAAAAAATAATTTTTTAGTTACTTTGGAAAAAAATAATTTTTTTTTAGTTACTTTGGAAAAAAAATATTTTTTTAGTTTCTTTGGAAAAAAAAATATTTTTTTAGTTTCTTTGGAAAAAAAAATATTTTTTTAGTTACTTTGGAAAAAAAAATATTTTTTTAGTTTCTTTGGAAAAAAAAATATTTTTTTAGTTACTTTGGAAAAAAAAAATTTTTTTTAGTTACTTTGGAAAAAAAAAATTTTTTAGTTACTTTGGAAAAAAAAATATTTTTTTTGTTACTTTGGAAAAAAAAAATTTTTTTTAGTTACTTTGGAAAAAAAATAATTTTTTAGTTACTTTGGAAAAAAAAAATTTTTTTTAGTTACTTTGGAAAAAAAAATATTTTTTTAGTTTCTTTGGAAAAAAAAATATTTTTTTAGTTACTTTGGAAAAAAAAATATTTTTTTAGTTACTTTGGAAAAAAAAATATTTTTTTTTGTTACTTTGGAAAAAAAGTTACTTTTTTAGTTACTTTGGAAAAAAAAAATTTTTTTAGTTACTTTGGAAAAAAAAAATTTTTTTAGTTACTTTGGAAAAAAAAAAAATTTTTTAGTTACTTTGGAAAAAAAATATTTTTTTTTAGTTTCTTTGGAAAAAAAAATATTTTTTTAGTTACTTTGGAAAAAAAAATATTTTTTTAGTTACTTTGGAAAAAAAAATATTTTTTTAGTTACTTTGGAAAAAAAGTTACTTTTTTAGTTACTTTGGAAAAAAAAATATTTTTTTAGTTACTTTGGAAAAAAAAATATTTTTTTTGTTACTTTGGAAAAAAAAATATTTTTTTAGTTACTTTGGAAAAAAAATATTTTTTTAGTTACTTTGGAAAAAAAATAATTTTTTTTGTTACTTTGGAAAAAAAAAAAAAAATTTTTTACTTTGGAAAAAAATATATTTTTTTAGTTACTTTGGAAAAAAAAAATTTTTTTAGTTACTTTGGAAAAAAAAAAATTTTTTTAGTTACTTTGGAAAAAAAGTTACTTTTTTAGTTACTTTGGAAAAAAATATATTTTTTTAGTTACTTTGGAAAAAAGTTACTTTTTTAGTTACTTTGGAAAAAAAAAAAAAATTTTTAGTTACTTTGGAAAAAAAAAAATTTTTTAGTTACTTTGGAAAAAAAAAAATTTTTTTAGTTACTTTGGAAAAAAAAATATTTTTTTAGTTTCTTTGGAAAAAAAAATATTTTTTTAGTTACTTTGGAAAAAAAAATATTTTTTTAGTTACTTTGGAAAAAAAAATATTTTTTTTGTTACTTTGGAAAAAAAAATATTTTTTTTGTTACTTTGGAAAAAAAAATATTTTTTTAGTTACTTTGGAAAAAAAAAATTTTTTTTAGTTACTTTGGAAAAAAAAATATTTTTTTAGTTACTTTGGAAAAAAAAATACTTTTTTAGTTACTTTGGAAAAAAAAATATTTTTTTAGTTACTTTGGAAAAAAAATTATTTTTTTTGTTACTTTGGAAAAAAAGTTACTTTTTTAGTTACTTTGGAAAAAATTTTTTTTTTAGTTACTTTGGAAAAAAAAAAAAAATTTTTGTTACTTTGGAAAAAAAAATATTTTTTTAGTTTCTTTGGAAAAAAAAATATTTTTTTAGTTACTTTGGAAAAAAAAATATTTTTTTAGTTACTTTGGGAAAAAAAATATTTTTTTAGTTACTTTGGAAAAAAAAATATTTTTTTTGTTACTTTGGAAAAAAAAATATTTTTTTGTTACTTTGGAAAAAAAAATATTTTTTTTGTTACTTTGGAAAAAAAAATATTTTTTTTGTTACTTTGGAAAAAAAATATTTTTTTAGTTACTTTGGAAAAAAATATATTTTTTTAGTTACTTTGGAAAAAAAATTATTTTTTTTGTTACTTTGGAAAAAAATATATTTTTTTAGTTACTTTGGAAAAAAAAAATTTTTTTTAGTTACTTTGGAAAAAAAAAAAATTTTTAGTTACTTTGGAAAAAAAAATATTTTTTTAGTTTCTTTGGAAAAAAAAATATTTTTTTTGTTACTTTGGAAAAAAAAATATTTTTTTAGTTACTTTGGAAAAAAAAATATTTTTTTTGTTACTTTGGAAAAAAAAATTTTTTTTAGTTACTTTGGAAAAAAAAAAATTTTTTTAGTTACTTTGGAAAAAAAAATATTTTTTTAGTTACTTTGGAAAAAAAAATATTTTTTTTGTTACTTTGGAAAAAAAAAAATTTTTTTAGTTACTTTGGAAAAAAAAATTTTTTTTAGTTACTTTGGAAAAAAAAAATTTTTTTTAGTTACTTTGGAAAAAAAAATATTTTTTTAGTTTCTTTGGAAAAAAAAATATTTTTTTAGTTACTTTGGAAAAAAAAAAAATTTTTTAGTTACTTTGGAAAAAAAAATATTTTTTTAGTTACTTTGGAAAAAAAAATATTTTTTTTGTTACTTTGGAAAAAAAAATATTTTTTTAGTTACTTTGGAAAAAAATATATTTTTTTAGTTACTTTGGAAAAAAAATTATTTTTTTTGTTACTTTGGAAAAAAATTATTTTTTTAGTTACTTTGGAAAAAAAAATATTTTTTTAGTTACTTTGGAAAAAAAATTATTTTTTTTGTTACTTTGGAAAAAAAAAAAATTTTTTAGTTACTTTGGAAAAAAAAATATTTTTTTAGTTACTTTGGAAAAAAAAATATTTTTTTAGTTACTTTGGAAAAAAAAATATTTTTTTAGTTACTTTGGAAAAAAAGTTACTTTTTTAGTTACTTTGGAAAAAAAAATATTTTTTTAGTTACTTTGGAAAAAAAGTTACTTTTTTAGTTACTTTGGAAAAAAATATATTTTTTTAGTTACTTTGGAAAAAAAAATATTTTTTTTTTTACTTTGGAAAAAAAAAATTTTTTTTAGTTACTTTGGAAAAAAAAAATGTTTTAGTTACTTTGGAAAAAAAAATTTTTTTTAGTTACTTTGGAAAAAAAAATATTTTTTTAGTTTCTTTGGAAAAAAAAATATTTTTTTAGTTACTTTGGAAAAAAAAATATTTTTTTTGTTACTTTGGAAAAAAAAATATTTTTTTAGTTACTTTGGAAAAAAAATATTTTTTTAGTTACTTTGGAAAAAAAATAATTTTTTAGTTACTTTAAAAAAATATATTTTTTTTGTTACTTTGGAAAAAAAAATATTTTTTTTGTTACTTTGGAAAAAAAGTTACTTTTTTAGTTACTTTGGAAAAAAAAATATTTTTTTAGTTACTTTGGAAAAAAAGTTAATTTTTTAGTTACTTTGGAAAAAAAAATATTTTTTTAGTTACTTTGGAAAAAAAAATATTTTTTTTGTTACTTTGGAAAAAAAAATATTTTTTTAGTTACTTTGGAAAAAAATTTTTTTTTTTAGTTACTTTGGAAAAAAAATATTTTTTTTAGTTACTTTGGAAAAAAAATATTTTTTTAGTTTCTTTGGAAAAAAAAATATTTTTTTAGTTACTTTGGAAAAAAAAATATTTTTTTAGTTACTTTGGAAAAAAAAATATTTTTTTAGTTACTTTGGAAAAAAAGTTACTTTTTTAGTTACTTTGGAAAAAAAAATATTTTTTTAGTTACTTTGGAAAAAAAAATATTTTTTTTGTTACTTTGGAAAAAAAAATATTTTTTTAGTTACTTTGGAAAAAAAGTTACTTTTTTAGTTACTTTGGAAAAAAAAATATTTTTTTAGTTACTTTGGAAAAAAAAATATTTTTTTTGTTACTTTGGAAAAAAAAAATTTTTTTTAGTTACTTTGGAAAAAAAAATATTTTTTTAGTTACTTTGGAAAAAAAAATATTTTTTTAGTTACTTTGGAAAAAAAGTTACTTTTTTAGTTACTTTGGAAAAAAAATATTTTTTTAGTTACTTTGGAAAAAAAGTTACTTTTTTAGTTACTTTGGAAAAAAATATATTTTTTTAGTTACTTTGGAAAAAAAAATATTTTTTTTGTTACTTTGGAAAAAAAATATTTTTTTTAGTTACTTTGGAAAAAAAAAAAATTTTTTAGTTACTTTGGAAAAAAAAAATTTTTTTTAGTTACTTTGGAAAAAAAAATATTTTTTTAGTTTCTTTGGAAAAAAAAATATTTTTTTAGTTACTTTGGAAAAAAAAATATTTTTTTAGTTACTTTGGAAAAAAAAATATTTTTTTAGTTACTTTGGAAAAAAAAATATTTTTTTAGTTACTTTGGAAAAAAAAAAAAATTTTTTGTTACTTTGGAAAAAAAAATATTTTTTTAGTTACTTTGGAAAAAAAAATATTTTTTTAGTTACTTTGGAAAAAAAATAATTTTTTAGTTACTTTAAAAAAATATATTTTTTTTGTTACTTTGGAAAAAAAAATATTTTTTTTGTTACTTTGGAAAAAAAGTTACTTTTTTAGTTACTTTGGAAAAAAAATATTTTTTTAGTTACTTTGGAAAAAAAGTTACTTTTTTAGTTACTTTGGGAAAAAAAATATTTTTTTAGTTACTTTGGAAAAAAAAATATTTTTTTTGTTACTTTGGAAAAAAAAATATTTTTTTAGTTACTTTGGAAAAAAAAATATTTTTTTAGTTACTTTGGAAAAAAATATTTTTTTTAGTTACTTTGGAAAAAAAATATTTTTTTAGTTTCTTTGGAAAAAAAAATATTTTTTTAGTTACTTTGGAAAAAAAAATATTTTTTTAGTTACTTTGGAAAAAAAAATATTTTTTTAGTTACTTTGGAAAAAAAAATATTTTTTTAGTTACTTTGGAAAAAAAGTTACTTTTTTAGTTACTTTGGAAAAAAAAAATTTTTTTTAGTTACTTTGGAAAAAAAAATATTTTTTTTGTTACTTTGGAAAACAAAATATTTTTTTAGTTACTTTGGAAAAAAAGTTACTTTTTTAGTTACTTTGGAAAAAAAATATTTTTTTAGTTACTTTGGAAAAAAAAAATTTTTTTTAGTTACTTTGGAAAAAAAAATATTTTTTTAGTTTCTTTGGAAAAAAAAAAAATTTTTTAGTTACTTTGGAAAAAAAAATATTTTTTTAGTTACTTTGGAAAAAAAAATATTTTTTTAGTTACTTTGGAAAAAAAAATATTTTTTTAGTTACTTTGGAAAAAAAGTTACTTTTTTAGTTACTTTGGAAAAAAAAATATTTTTTTTGTTACTTTGGAAAAAAAAATATTTTTTTTGTTACTTTGGAAAAAAAGTTACTTTTTTAGTTACTTTGGAAAAAAAAATATTTTTTTAGTTACTTTGGAAAAAAAGTTACTTTTTTAGTTACTTTGGAAAAAAATATATTTTTTTAGTTACTTTGGAAAAAAAAAAAAATTTTTAGTTACTTTGGAAAAAAAAAAAAAAATTTTGTTACTTTGGAAAAAAAAATATTTTTTTAGTTTCTTTGGAAAAAAAAAAAAAATTTTTAGTTACTTTGGAAAAAAAAATTTTTTTAGTTACTTTGGAAAAAAAAATATTTTTTTAGTTTCTTTGGAAAAAAATATATTTTTTTAGTTACTTTGGAAAAAAAAAAATTTTTTAGTTACTTTGGAAAAAAAAATATTTTTTTAGTTACTTTGGAAAAAAAAATATTTTTTTAGTTACTTTGGAAAAAAAGTTACTTTTTTAGTTACTTTGGAAAAAAAAATATTTTTTTAGTTACTTTGGAAAAAAAGTTACTTTTTTAGTTACTTTGGAAAAAAATTTATTTTTTTAGTTACTTTGGAAAAAAAAATATTTTTTTTGTTACTTTGGACAAAAAAAAATTTTTTAGTTACTTTGGAAAAAAAAAATTTTTTTTAGTTACTTTGGAAAAAAAAATTTTTTTTAGTTACTTTGGAAAAAAAAATATTTTTTTAGTTTCTTTGGAAAAAAAAATATTTTTTTAGTTACTTTGGAAAAAAAAATATTTTTTTAGTTACTTTGGAAAAAAAAATATTTTTTTAGTTACTTTGGAAAAAAAAATATTTTTTTAGTTACTTTGGAAAAAAAGTTACTTTTTTAGTTACTTTGGAAAAAAATATATTATTTTAGTTACTTTGGAAAAAAATATATATTTTTTGTTACTTTGGAAAAAAAAATATTTTTTTAGTTACTTTGGAAAAAAAAATATTTTTTTAGTTACTTTGGAAAAAAATATATTTTTTTAGTTACTTTGGAAAAAATTTTTTTTTTTTTGTTACTTTGGAAAAAAAATTATTTTTTTAGTTACTTTGGAAAAAAAAATATTTTTTTAGTTACTTTGGAAAAAAAATATTTTTTTAGTTACTTTGGAAAAAAAAATATTTTTTTAGTTACTTTGGAAAAAAAGTTACTTTTTTAGTTACTTTGGAAAAAAAAATATTTTTTTAGTTACTTTGGAAAAAAAGTTACTTTTTTAGTTACTTTGGAAAAAAAAATATTTTTTTAGTTACTTTGGAAAAAAAATATATATTTTTTTAGTTACTTTGGAAAAAAAGTTACTTTTTTAGTTACTTTGGAAAAAAAAAAAATTTTTTAGTTACTTTGGAAAAAAAATAATTTTTTTTAGTTTCTTTGGAAAAAAAAAATAATTTTTAGTTACTTTTCAAAAAAAAAAATTTTTTTTAGTTACTTTGGAAAAAAAAATATTTTTTTAGTTTCTTTGGAAAAAAAAATATTTTTTTAGTTTCTTTGGAAAAAAAAATATTTTTTTAGTTACTTTGGAAAAAAAAAATTTTTTTTAGTTTCTTTGGAAAAAAAAATATTTTTTTAGTTACTTTGGAAAAAAAAATATTTTTTTAGTTACTTTGGAAAAAAAAATATTTTTTTAGTTACTTTGGAAAAAAAAAATTTTTTTTAGTTACTTTGGAAAAAAAATATTTTTTTAGTTACTTTGGAAAAAAAGTTACTTTTTTAGTTACTTTGGAAAAAAAAATATTTTTTTAGTTACTTTGGAAAAAAAAATATTTTTTTTGTTACTTTGGAAAAAAATATATTTTTTTAGTTACTTTGGAAAAAAAGTTACTTTTTTAGTTACTTTGGAAAAAAAAATATTTTTTTAGTTACTTTGGAAAAAAAGTTACTTTTTTAGTTACTTTGGAAAAAAAAATATTTTTTTAGTTACTTTGGAAAAAAATAATTTTTTTTAGTTTCTTTGGAAAAAAAAATATTTTTTAGTTACTTTGGAAAAAAAAAAATTTTTTTTGTTACTTTGGAAAAAAAAATATTTTTTTAGTTACTTTGGAAAAAAAAATTTTTTTTAGTTTCTTTGGAAAAAAAAATTTTTTTTTAGTTACTTTGGAAAAAAAATATTTTTTTAGTTACTTTGGAAAAAAAAATATTTTTTTAGTTACTTTGGAAAAAAAAAATTTTTTTTAGTTACTTTGGAAAAAAAGTTACTTTTTTAGTTACTTTGGGAAAAAAAAAAATTTTTTAGTTACTTTGGAAAAAAAAAATTTTTTTTTGTTACTTTGGAAAAAAAAATATTTTTTAGTTACTTTGGAAAAAAAAAATGTTTTTAGTTACTTTGGAAAAAAAAAATTTTTTTTAGTTTCTTTGGAATTTTTTTTTTTTTTTTAGTTACTTTGGAAAAAAAAATATTTTTTTAGTTACTTTGGAAAAAAAAATATTTTTTTTGTTTCTTTGGAAAAAAAAATATTTTTTTAGTTACTTTGGAAAAAAAAATATTTTTTTAGTTACTTTGGAAAAAAAAATATTTTTTTAGTTACTTTGGAAAAAAAAATATTTTTTTAGTTACTTTGGAAAAAAAGTTACTTTTTTAGTTACTTTGGAAAAAAAAATATTTTTTTAGTTACTTTGGAAAAAAAAATATTTTTTTAGTTACTTTGGAAAAAAAAATTTTTTTTTTGTTACTTTGGAAAAAAAAATTTTTTTTTAGTTACTTTGGAAAAAAAAAATGTTTTAGTTACTTTGGAAAAAAAAAAAATTTTAGTTACTTTGGAAAAAAATAATTTTTTTTAGTTTCTTTGGAAAAAAAAATATTTTTTAGTTACTTTGGAAAAAAAAAAATTTTTTTTGTTACTTTGGAAAAAAAAATATTTTTTTAGTTACTTTGGAAAAAAAAAATTTTTTTAGTTTCTTTGGAAAAAAAATTTTTTTTTTAGTTACTTTGGAAAAAAAATATTTTTTTAGTTACTTTGGAAAAAAAAATATTTTTTTAGTTACTTTGGAAAAAAAAAATTTTTTTTAGTTACTTTGGAAAAAAAGTTACTTTTTTAGTTACTTTGGAAAAAAAATATTTTTTTAGTTACTTTGGAAAAAAAAAATTTTTTTTAGTTACTTTGGAAAAAAAAATATTTTTTTAGTTTCTTTGGAAAAAAAAAAAATTTTTTAGTTACTTTGGAAAAAAAAATATTTTTTTAGTTACTTTGGAAAAAAAAATATTTTTTTAGTTACTTTGGAAAAAAAAATATTTTTTTAGTTACTTTGGAAAAAAAGTTACTTTTTTAGTTACTTTGGAAAAAAAAATATTTTTTTTGTTACTTTGGAAAAAAAAATATTTTTTTTGTTACTTTGGAAAAAAAGTTACTTTTTTAGTTACTTTGGAAAAAAAAATATTTTTTTAGTTACTTTGGAAAAAAAGTTACTTTTTTAGTTACTTTGGAAAAAAATATATTTTTTTAGTTACTTTGGAAAAAAAAAAAAATTTTTAGTTACTTTGGAAAAAAAAAAAAAAATTTTGTTACTTTGGAAAAAAAAATATTTTTTTAGTTTCTTTGGAAAAAAAAAAAAAATTTTTAGTTACTTTGGAAAAAAAAATTTTTTTAGTTACTTTGGAAAAAAAAATATTTTTTTAGTTTCTTTGGAAAAAAATATATTTTTTTAGTTACTTTGGAAAAAAAAAAATTTTTTAGTTACTTTGGAAAAAAAAATATTTTTTTAGTTACTTTGGAAAAAAAAATATTTTTTTAGTTACTTTGGAAAAAAAGTTACTTTTTTAGTTACTTTGGAAAAAAAAATATTTTTTTAGTTACTTTGGAAAAAAAGTTACTTTTTTAGTTACTTTGGAAAAAAATTTATTTTTTTAGTTACTTTGGAAAAAAAAATATTTTTTTTGTTACTTTGGAAAAAAAAAAATTTTTTAGTTACTTTGGAAAAAAAAAATTTTTTTTAGTTACTTTGGAAAAAAAAATTTTTTTTAGTTACTTTGGAAAAAAAAATATTTTTTTAGTTTCTTTGGAAAAAAAAATATTTTTTTAGTTACTTTGGAAAAAAAAATATTTTTTTAGTTACTTTGGAAAAAAAAATATTTTTTTAGTTACTTTGGAAAAAAAAATATTTTTTTAGTTACTTTGGAAAAAAAGTTACTTTTTTAGTTACTTTGGAAAAAAATATATTATTTTAGTTACTTTGGAAAAAAATATATATTTTTTGTTACTTTGGAAAAAAAAATATTTTTTTAGTTACTTTGGAAAAAAAAATATTTTTTTAGTTACTTTGGAAAAAAATATATTTTTTTAGTTACTTTGGAAAAATTTTTTTTTTTTTTGTTACTTTGGAAAAAAAATTATTTTTTTAGTTACTTTGGAAAAAAAAATATTTTTTTAGTTACTTTGGAAAAAAAATATTTTTTTAGTTACTTTGGAAAAAAAAATATTTTTTTAGTTACTTTGGAAAAAAAGTTACTTTTTTAGTTACTTTGGAAAAAAAAATATTTTTTTAGTTACTTTGGAAAAAAAGTTACTTTTTTAGTTACTTTGGAAAAAAAAATATTTTTTTAGTTACTTTGGAAAAAAAATATATATTTTTTTAGTTACTTTGGAAAAAAAGTTACTTTTTTAGTTACTTTGGAAAAAAAAAAAATTTTTTAGTTACTTTGGAAAAAAAATAATTTTTTTTAGTTTCTTTGGAAAAAAAAAAAAATTTTTAGTTACTTTTCAAAAAAAAAAATTTTTTTTAGTTACTTTGGAAAAAAAAATATTTTTTTAGTTTCTTTGGAAAAAAAAATATTTTTTTAGTTTCTTTGGAAAAAAAAATATTTTTTTAGTTACTTTGGAAAAAAAAAATTTTTTTTAGTTTCTTTGGAAAAAAAAATATTTTTTTAGTTACTTTGGAAAAAAAAATATTTTTTTAGTTACTTTGGAAAAAAAAATATTTTTTTAGTTACTTTGGAAAAAAAAAATTTTTTTTAGTTACTTTGGAAAAAAAATATTTTTTTAGTTACTTTGGAAAAAAAGTTACTTTTTTAGTTACTTTGGAAAAAAAAATATTTTTTTAGTTACTTTGGAAAAAAAAATATTTTTTTTGTTACTTTGGAAAAAAATATATTTTTTTAGTTACTTTGGAAAAAAAGTTACTTTTTTAGTTACTTTGGAAAAAAAAATATTTTTTTAGTTACTTTGGAAAAAAAGTTACTTTTTTAGTTACTTTGGAAAAAAAAATATTTTTTTAGTTACTTTGGAAAAAAATAATTTTTTTTAGTTTCTTTGGAAAAAAAAATATTTTTTAGTTACTTTGGAAAAAAAAAAATTTTTTTTGTTACTTTGGAAAAAAAAATATTTTTTTAGTTACTTTGGAAAAAAAAATTTTTTTTAGTTTCTTTGGAAAAAAAAATTTTTTTTTAGTTACTTTGGAAAAAAAATATTTTTTTAGTTACTTTGGAAAAAAAAATATTTTTTTAGTTACTTTGGAAAAAAAAAATTTTTTTTAGTTACTTTGGAAAAAAAGTTACTTTTTTAGTTACTTTGGGAAAAAAAAAAATTTTTTAGTTACTTTGGAAAAAAAAAATTTTTTTTTGTTACTTTGGAAAAAAAAATATTTTTTAGTTACTTTGGAAAAAAAAAATGTTTTTAGTTACTTTGGAAAAAAAAAATTTTTTTTAGTTTCTTTGGAATTTTTTTTTTTTTTTTAGTTACTTTGGAAAAAAAAATATTTTTTTAGTTACTTTGGAAAAAAAAATATTTTTTTTGTTTCTTTGGAAAAAAAAATATTTTTTTAGTTACTTTGGAAAAAAAAATATTTTTTTAGTTACTTTGGAAAAAAAAATATTTTTTTAGTTACTTTGGAAAAAAAAATATTTTTTTAGTTACTTTGGAAAAAAAGTTACTTTTTTAGTTACTTTGGAAAAAAAAATATTTTTTTAGTTACTTTGGAAAAAAAAATATTTTTTTAGTTACTTTGGAAAAAAAAATTTTTTTTTTGTTACTTTGGAAAAAAAAATTTTTTTTTAGTTACTTTGGAAAAAAAAAATGTTTTAGTTACTTTGGAAAAAAAAAAAATTTTAGTTACTTTGGAAAAAAATAATTTTTTTTAGTTTCTTTGGAAAAAAAAATATTTTTTAGTTACTTTGGAAAAAAAAAAATTTTTTTTGTTACTTTGGAAAAAAAAATATTTTTTTAGTTACTTTGGAAAAAAAAAATTTTTTTAGTTTCTTTGGAAAAAAAATTTTTTTTTTAGTTACTTTGGAAAAAAAATATTTTTTTAGTTACTTTGGAAAAAAAAATATTTTTTTAGTTACTTTGGAAAAAAAAAATTTTTTTTAGTTACTTTGGAAAAAAAGTTACTTTTTTAGTTACTTTGGGAAAAAAAAAATTTTTTTTAGTTACTTTGGAAAAAAAAAATTTTTTTTTGTTACTTTGGAAAAAAAAATATTTTTTAGTTACTTTGGAAAAAAAAAATGTTTTTAGTTACTTTGGAAAAAAAATTTTTTTTTTAGTTTCTTTGGAATTTTTTTTTTTTTTTTAGTTACTTTGGAAAAAAAAATATTTTTTTAGTTACTTTGGAAAAAAAAATATTTTTTTTGTTTCTTTGGAAAAAAAAATATTTTTTTAGTTACTTTGGAAAAAAAAATATTTTTTTAGTTACTTTGGAAAAAAAAATATTTTTTTAGTTACTTTGGAAAAAAAAATATTTTTTTAGTTACTTTGGAAAAAAAGTTACTTTTTTAGTTACTTTGGAAAAAAAAATATTTTTTTAGTTACTTTGGAAAAAAAAATATTTTTTTTGTTACTTTGGAAAAAAAAAATTTTTTTTAGTTACTTTGGAAAAAAAAATGTTTTAGTTACTTTGGAAAAAAAATTTTTTTTAGTTACTTTGGAAAAAAATAATTTTTTTTAGTTTCTTTGGAAAAAAAAATATTTTTTTAGTTTCTTTGGAAAAAAAAATATTTTTTTAGTTACTTTGGAAAAAAAAATATTTTTTTAGTTACTTTGGAAAAAAAAATATTTTTTTAGTTACTTTGGAAAAAAAAATATTTTTTTAGTTACTTTGGAAAAAAAGTTACTTTTTTAGTTACTTTGGAAAAAAAAATATTTTTTTTGTTACTTTGGAAAAAAAAATATTTTTTTTGTTACTTTGGAAAAAAAGTTACTTTTTTAGTTACTTTGGAAAAAAAAATATTTTTTTAGTTACTTTGGAAAAAAAGTTACTTTTTTAGTTACTTTGGAAAAAAATATATTTTTTTAGTTACTTTGGAAAAAAAAAAAATTTTTTAGTTACTTTGGAAAAAAAAAAAAATTTTTTGTTACTTTGGAAAAAAAAATATTTTTTTAGTTTCTTTGGAAAAAAAAAAAAATTTTTAGTTACTTTGGAAAAAAAAAAAATTTTAGTTACTTTGGAAAAAAAAATATTTTTTTAGTTTCTTTGGAAAAAAAAATATTTTTTTAGTTACTTTGGAAAAAAAAAATTTTTTTAGTTACTTTGGAAAAAAAAATATTTTTTTAGTTACTTTGGAAAAAAAAATATTTTTTTAGTTACTTTGGAAAAAAAGTTACTTTTTTAGTTACTTTGGAAAAAAAAATATTTTTTTAGTTACTTTGGAAAAAAAGTTACTTTTTTAGTTACTTTGGAAAAAAATTTATTTTTTTAGTTACTTTGGAAAAAAAAATATTTTTTTTGTTACTTTGGAAAAAAAAAAAATTTTTAGTTACTTTGGAAAAAAAAAATTTTTTTTAGTTACTTTGGAAAAAAAATAATTTTTTAGTTACTTTGGAAAAAAAAATATTTTTTTAGTTTCTTTGGAAAAAAAAATATTTTTTTAGTTACTTTGGAAAAAAAAATATTTTTTTAGTTACTTTGGAAAAAAAAATATTTTTTTAGTTACTTTGGAAAAAAAAATATTTTTTTAGTTACTTTGGAAAAAAAAGTTACTTTTTTAGTTACTTTGGAAAAAAATATATTATTTTAGTTACTTTGGAAAAAAATATATATTTTTTGTTACTTTGGAAAAAAAAATATTTTTTTAGTTACTTTGGAAAAAAAAATATTTTTTTAGTTACTTTGGAAAAAAATATATTTTTTTAGTTACTTTGGAAAAAAATTTTTTTTTTTTGTTACTTTGGAAAAAAAATTATTTTTTTAGTTACTTTGGAAAAAAAAATATTTTTTTAGTTACTTTGGAAAAAAAATATTTTTTTAGTTACTTTGGAAAAAAAAATATTTTTTTAGTTACTTTGGAAAAAAAGTTACTTTTTTAGTTACTTTGGAAAAAAAAATATTTTTTTAGTTACTTTGGAAAAAAAGTTACTTTTTTAGTTACTTTGGAAAAAAAAATATTTTTTTAGTTACTTTGGAAAAAAAAATATTTTTTTAGTTACTTTGGAAAAAAAGTTACTTTTTTAGTTACTTTGGAAAAAAAAAAATTTTTTAGTTACTTTGGAAAAAAAATATTTTTTTTTAGTTTCTTTGGAAAAAAAAAAAATTTTTTAGTTACTTTTCAAAAAAAAAATATTTTTTTAGTTACTTTGGAAAAAAAAATATTTTTTTAGTTTCTTTGGAAAAAAAAATATTTTTTTAGTTTCTTTGGAAAAAAAAATATTTTTTTAGTTACTTTGGAAAAAAAAATTTTTTTTTAGTTTCTTTGGAAAAAAAAATATTTTTTTAGTTACTTTGGAAAAAAAAATATTTTTTTAGTTACTTTGGAAAAAAAAATATTTTTTTAGTTACTTTGGAAAAAAAAAATTTTTTTTAGTTACTTTGGAAAAAAAAATATTTTTTTAGTTACTTTGGAAAAAAAGTTACTTTTTTAGTTACTTTGGAAAAAAAAATATTTTTTTAGTTACTTTGGAAAAAAAAATATTTTTTTTGTTACTTTGGAAAAAAATATATATTTTTAGTTACTTTGGAAAAAAAGTTACTTTTTTAGTTACTTTGGAAAAAAAATATTTTTTTAGTTACTTTGGAAAAAAAGTTACTTTTTTAGTTACTTTGGAAAAAAAAATATTTTTTTAGTTACTTTGGAAAAAAAAATATTTTTTTTGTTACTTTGGAAAAAAAAAATTTTTTTTAGTTACTTTGGAAAAAAAAAATGTTTTAGTTACTTTGGAAAAAAAAAATTTTTTAGTTACTTTGGAAAAAAATAATTTTTTTTAGTTTCTTTGGAAAAAAAAATATTTTTTAGTTACTTTGGAAAAAAAAAATTTTTTTTTGTTACTTTGGAAAAAAAAATATTTTTTTAGTTACTTTGGAAAAAAAAATATTTTTTTAGTTTCTTTGGAAAAAAAAATATTTTTTTAGTTACTTTGGAAAAAAAATATTTTTTTAGTTACTTTGGAAAAAAAAATATTTTTTTAGTTACTTTGGAAAAAAAAAATTTTTTTTAGTTACTTTGGAAAAAAAGTTACTTTTTTAGTTACTTTGGGAAAAAAAAAATTTTTTAGTTACTTTGGAAAAAAAAAAATTTTTTTTGTTACTTTGGAAAAAAAAATATTTTTTAGTTACTTTGGAAAAAAAAATGTTTTTAGTTACTTTGGAAAAAAAAAAAATTTTTTAGTTTCTTTGGAATTTTTTTTTTTTTTTTAGTTACTTTGGAAAAAAAAATATTTTTTTAGTTACTTTGGAAAAAAAAATATTTTTTTTGTTTCTTTGGGAAAAAAAATATTTTTTTAGTTACTTTGGAAAAAAAAATATTTTTTTAGTTACTTTGGAAAAAAAAATATTTTTTTAGTTACTTTGGAAAAAAAAATATTTTTTTAGTTACTTTGGAAAAAAAGTTACTTTTTTAGTTACTTTGGAAAAAAAAATATTTTTTTAGTTACTTTGGAAAAAAAAATATTTTTTTTGTTACTTTGGAAAAAAAAAATTTTTTTTAGTTACTTTGGAAAAAAAAATGTTTTAGTTACTTTGGAAAAAAAAATTTTTTTAGTTACTTTGGAAAAAAATAATTTTTTTTAGTTTCTTTGGAAAAAAAAATATTTTTTAGTTACTTTGGAAAAGAAATTTTTTTTTTTGTTACTTTGGAAAAAAAAATATTTTTTTAGTTACTTTGGAAAAAAAATATTTTTTTAGTTTCTTTGGAAAAAAAAATATTTTTTTAGTTACTTTGGAAAAAAAATATTTTTTTAGTTACTTTGGAAAAAAAAATATTTTTTTAGTTACTTTGGAAAAAAAAATATTTTTTTTAGTTACTTTGGAAAAAAAGTTACTTTTTTAGTTACTTTGGGAAAAAAAATATTTTTTTTAGTTACTTTGGAAAAAAAAAAATTTTTTTTGTTACTTTGGAAAAAAAAATATTTTTTTTGTTTCTTTGGAAAAAAAAATATTTTTTTAGTTACTTTGGAAAAAAAAAAAATTTTTTAGTTACTTTGGGAAAAAAAATATTTTTTTAGTTACTTTGGAAAAAAAGTTACTTTTTTAGTTACTTTGGAAAAAAAAATATTTTTTTAGTTACTTTGGAAAAATAAATATTTTTTTTGTTACTTTGGAAAAAAAAATATTTTTTTAGTTACTTTGGAAAAAAATATTTTTTTTAGTTACTTTGGAAAAAAAAATTTTTTTAGTTACTTTGGAAAAAAAAATATTTTTTTAGTTTCTTTGGAAAAAAAAATATTTTTTTAGTTACTTTGGAAAATTTTTTTTTTTTTTTGTTACTTTGGAAAAAAAAATATTTTTTTAGTTACTTTGGAAAAAAAAAAAATTTTTTAGTTACTTTGGAAAAAAAATAATTTTTTTTAGTTTCTTTGGAAAAAAAAAATTGTTTTAGTTACTTTTCAAAAAAAAAAATTTTTTTAGTTACTTTGGAAAAAAAAATATTTTTTTAGTTACTTTGGAAAAAAAATTTTTTTTTAGTTTCTTTGGAAAAAAAAATATTTTTTTAGTTACTTTGGAAAAAAAATATTTTTTTAGTTACTTTGGAAAAAAAAATATTTTTTTAGTTACTTTGGAAAAAAAGTTACTTTTTTAGTTACTTTGGAAAAAAAAATATTTTTTTAGTTACTTTGGAAAAAAAAATATTTTTTTTGTTACTTTGGAAAAAAAAATATTTTTTTAGTTTCTTTGGAAAAAAAAATATTTTTTTAGTTACTTTGGAAAATTTTTTTTTTTTTTTGTTACTTTGGAAAAAAAAATATTTTTTTAGTTACTTTGGAAAAAAAAAATTTTTTTTAGTTACTTTGGAAAAAAAATAATTTTTTTTAGTTTCTTTGGAAAAAAAAAATTGTTTTAGTTACTTTTCAAAAAAAAAAATTTTTTTAGTTACTTTGGAAAAAAAAATATTTTTTTAGTTACTTTGGAAAAAAATTTTTTTTTTAGTTTCTTTGGAAAAAAAAATATTTTTTTAGTTACTTTGGAAAAAAAATATTTTTTTAGTTACTTTGGAAAAAAAAATATTTTTTTAGTTACTTTGGGAAAAAAGTTACTTTTTTAGTTACTTTGGAAAAAAATATATTTTTTTAGTTACTTTGGAAAAAAAAATATTTTTTTTGTTACTTTGGAAAAAAAAAAATTTTTTTAGTTACTTTGGAAAAAAAGTTACTTTTTTAGTTACTTTGGAAAAAAAATATTTTTTTAGTTACTTTGGAAAAAAAAAAAAAAAATTTAGTTACTTTGGAAAAAAAAAATTTTTTTTAGTTACTTTGGAAAAAAAGTTACTTTTTTAGTTACTTTGGAAAAAAAAAAAATTTTTTAGTTACTTTGGAAAAAAAAATATTTTTTTTGTTACTTTGGAAAAAAAAAATTTTTTTTAGTTACTTTGGAAAAAAAAATATTTTTTTAGTTACTTTGGAAAAAAATATATTTTTTTAGTTACTTTGGAAAATTTTTTTTTTTTTTTGTTACTTTGGAAAAAAAAATATTTTTTTAGTTACTTTGGAAAAAAAAAATGTTTAGTTACTTTGGAAAAAAAAAAAAAATTTTAGTTACTTTGGAAAAAAAAATATTTTTTTAGTTTCTTTGGAAAAAAAAATATTTTTTTAGTTACTTTGGAAAAAAAAATATTTTTTTAGTTACTTTGGAAAAAAAATATTTTTTTAGTTACTTTGGAAAAAAATATATTTTTTTAGTTACTTTGGAAAAAAAGTTACTTTTTTAGTTACTTTGGAAAAAAAAATATTTTTTTAGTTACTTTGGAAAAAAAGTTACTTTTTTAGTTACTTTGGAAAAAAAAATATTTTTTTAGTTACTTTGGAAAAAAAAATATTTTTTTTGTTTCTTTGGAAAAAAAAATATTTTTTTAGTTACTTTGGAAAAAAAAATATTTTTTTAGTTACTTTGGAAAAAAAAAATTTTTTTAGTTACTTTGGAAAAAAAGTTACTTTTTTAGTTACTTTGGAAAAAAATTAATTTTTTTAGTTACTTTGGAAAAAAAAATATTTTTTTTGTTACTTTGGAAAAAAAAATTTTTTTAGTTACTTTGGAAAAAAAAAATTTTTTTTAGTTACTTTGGAAAAAAAAATATGTTTTTAGTTACTTTGGAAAAAAAAATATTTTTTTAGTTTCTTTGGAAAAAAAAATATTTTTTTAGTTACTTTGGAAAAAAAAATATTTTTTTAGTTACTTTGGAAAAAAAAATATTTTTTTAGTTACTTTGGAAAAAAAAATATTTTTTTAGTTACTTTGGAAAAAAAGTTACTTTTTTAGTTACTTTGGAAAAAAATATATTCTTTTAGTTACTTTGGAAAAAAATATATATTTTTTGTTACTTTGGAAAAAAAAATATTTTTTTAGTTACTTTGGAAAAAAAAATATTTTTTTAGTTACTTTGGAAAAAAATATATTTTTTTAGTTACTTTGGAAAAAAAAATATTTTTTTTGTTACTTTGGAAAAAAAAAAATTTTTTAGTTACTTTGGAAAAAAAAATTTTTTTTAGTTACTTTGGAAAAAAAAATATTTTTTTAGTTTCTTTGGAAAAAAAAATATTTTTTTAGTTACTTTGGAAAAAAAAATATTTTTTTAGTTACTTTGGAAAAAAAATATTTTTTTAGTTACTTTGGAAAAAAAAATATTTTTTTAGTTACTTTGGAAAAAATGTTACTTTTTTAGTTACTTTGGAAAAAAAAATATTTTTTTAGTTACTTTGGAAAAAAAGTTACTTTTTTAGTTACTTTGGAAAAAAAAATATTTTTTTAGTTACTTTGGAAAAAAAAATATTTTTTTAGTTACTTTGGAAAAAAAGTTACTTTTTTAGTTACTTTGGAAAAAATAATTTTTTTTTAGTTACTTTGGAAAAAAAAATATTTTTTTAGTTACTTTGGAAAAAAAATAATTTTTTTTAGTTTCTTTGGAAAAAAAAAAAAAATTTTAGTTACTTTTCAAAAAAATATTTTTTTTTAGTTACTTTGGAAAAAAAAATATTTTTTTAGTTTCTTTGGAAAAAAAAATATTTTTTTAGTTACTTTGGAAAAAAAAATATTTTTTTAGTTACTTTGGAAAAAAAAATTTTTTTTTAGTTTCTTTGGAAAAAAATTTTTTTTTTTAGTTACTTTGGAAAAAAAAAATTTTTTTTAGTTACTTTGGAAAAAAAAATATTTTTTTAGTTACTTTGGAAAAAAAATATTTTTTTTAGTTACTTTGGAAAAAAAATATTTTTTTAGTTACTTTGGAAAAAAAGTTACTTTTTTAGTTACTTTGGAAAAAAAAAATATTTTTTTAGTTACTTTGGAAAAAAAAATATTTTTTTTGTTACTTTGGAAAAAAAAATATTTTTTTAGTTACTTTGGAAAAAAAGTTACTTTTTTAGTTACTTTGGAAAAAAAAATATTTTTTTAGTTACTTTGGAAAAAAAGTTACTTTTTTAGTTACTTTGGAAAAAAAAATATTTTTTTAGTTACTTTGGAAAAAAAAATATTTTTTTTGTTACTTTGGAAAAAAAAAATTTTTTTTAGTTACTTTGGAAAAAAAAAATGTTTTAGTTACTTTGGAAAAAAAAAATTTTTTTAGTTACTTTGGAAAAAAATAATTTTTTTTAGTTACTTTGGAAAAAAAAATATTTTTTAGTTACTTTGGAAAAAAAAAATTTTTTTTTGTTACTTTGGAAAAAAAAATATTTTTTTAGTTACTTTGGAAAAAAAATATTTTTTTAGTTTCTTTGGAAAAAAAATATTTTTTTAGTTACTTTGGAAAAAAAATATTTTTTTAGTTACTTTGGAAAAAAAAATATTTTTTTAGTTACTTTGGAAAAAAAAAAATTTTTTTTGTTACTTTGGAAAAAAAGTTACTTTTTTAGTTACTTTGGAAAAAAAAAATTTTTTTTAGTTACTTTGGAAAAAAAAAAATTTTTTTTGTTACTTTGGAAAAAAAAATATTTTTTAGTTACTTTGGAAAAAAATAATTTTTTTAGTTACTTTGGAAAAAAAATTTTTTTTTAGTTTCTTTGGAAAATTTTTTTTTTTTTTAGTTACTTTGGAAAAAAAAATATTTTTTTAGTTACTTTGGAAAAAAAAATATTTTTTTTGTTTCTTTGGAAAAAAAAATATTTTTTTAGTTACTTTGGAAAAAAAAATATTTTTTTAGTTACTTTGGAAAAAAAAATATTTTTTTAGTTACTTTGGAAAAAAAAATTTTTTTTAGTTACTTTGGGAAAAAAAATATTTTTTTAGTTACTTTGGAAAAAAAAATATTTTTTTAGTTACTTTGGAAAAAAAAAAAATTTTTTAGTTACTTTGGAAAAAAAAATATTTTTTTAGTTACTTTGGAAAAAAAAATATTTTTTTTGTTACTTTGGAAAAAAAAAATTTTTTTTAGTTACTTTGGAAAAAAAAAAATTTTTTAGTTACTTTGGAAAAAAAATTTTTTTTAGTTACTTTGGAAAAAAAAATATTTTTTTAGTTTCTTTGGAAAAAAAAATATTTTTTTAGTTACTTTGGAAAAAAAAATATTTTTTTTGTTACTTTGGAAAAAAAAATATTTTTTTAGTTACTTTGGAAAAAAAAATATTTTTTTAGTTACTTTGGAAAAAAAATAATTTTCTTTAGTTTCTTTGGAAAAAAAAAATTGTTTTAGTTACTTTTCAAAAAAAAAATTTTTTTTAGTTACTTTGGAAAAAAAAATATTTTTTTAGTTTCTTTGGAAAAAAAAATATTTTTTTAGTTACTTTGGAAAAAAAAATATTTTTTTAGTTACTTTGGAAAAAAAAATTTTTTTTAGTTTCTTTGGAAAAAAAAATATTTTTTTAGTTACTTTGGAAAAAAAATATTTTTTTAGTTACTTTGGAAAAAAAAATATTTTTTTAGTTACTTTGGAAAAAAAGTTACTTTTTTAGTTACTTTGGAAAAAAAAATATTTTTTTAGTTACTTTGGAAAAAAAAAATATTTTTTTGTTACTTTGGAAAAAAAAATATTTTTTTAGTTACTTTGGAAAAAAAGTTACTTTTTTAGTTACTTTGGAAAAAAAATATTTTTTTAGTTACTTTGGAAAAAAAAAAAATTTTTTAGTTACTTTGGAAAAAAAATAATTTTTTAGTTACTTTAAAAAAATATATTTTTTTTGTTACTTTGGAAAAAAAATTATTTTTTTTGTTACTTTGGAAAAAAAGTTACTTTTTTAGTTACTTTGGAAAAAAAATATTTTTTTAGTTACTTTGGAAAAAAAGTTACTTTTTTAGTTACTTTGGAAAAAAAAATATTTTTTTAGTTACTTTGGAAAAAAAAATTTTTTTTTTGTTACTTTGGAAAAAAATATATTTTTTTAGTTACTTTGGAAAAAAAAAATTTTTTTTAGTTACTTTGGAAAAAAAAAATTTTTTTTAGTTACTTTGGAAAAAAAAATATTTTTTAGTTTCTTTGGAAAAAAAAATATTTTTTTAGTTACTTTGGAAAAAAATATTTTTTTTAGTTACTTTGGAAAAAAAAATATTTTTTTAGTTACTTTGGAAAAAAAGTTACTTTTTTAGTTACTTTGGAAAAAAAAATATTTTTTTAGTTACTTTGGAAAAAAAATATTTTTTTTGTTACTTTGGAAAAAAAAATATTTTTTTAGTTACTTTGGAAAAAAAAATATTTTTTTGGTTACTTTGGAAAAAAAAATATTTTTTTTGTTACTTTGGAAAAAAAAAATTTTTTTTGTTACTTTGGAAAAAAAAATATTTTTTTTGTTACTTTGGAAAAAAAAATATTTTTTTAGTTACTTTGGAAAAAAAAATATTTTTTTTGTTTCT
Organism: Melanostigma gelatinosum; assembly: GCF_949748355.1. Lineage (NCBI taxonomy): Eukaryota > Metazoa > Chordata > Actinopteri > Perciformes > Zoarcidae > Melanostigma > Melanostigma gelatinosum. Next base: position 36,709 of record NW_027635299.1, on the reverse strand, counting down.
TTGGAAAAAAAAATATTTTTTTAGTTACTTTGGAAAAAAAAATATTTTTTTTGTTTCTTTGGAAAAAAAAATATTTTTTTAGTTACTTTGGAAAAAAAAATATTTTTTTAGTTACTTTGGAAAAAAAAATATTTTTTTAGTTACTTTGGAAAAAAAAATATTTTTTTAGTTACTTTGGAAAAAAAGTTACTTTTTTAGTTACTTTGGAAAAAAAAATATTTTTTTAGTTACTTTGGAAAAAAATATATTTTTTTAGTTACTTTGGAAAAAAAAATGTTTAGTTACTTTGGAAAAAAAAAAATTTTTTAGTTACTTTGGAAAAAAAAATATTTTTTTAGTTTCTTTGGAAAAAAAAATATTTTTTTAGTTACTTTGGAAAAAAAATATATTTTTTTAGTTACTTTGGAAAAAAAATATTTTTTTAGTTACTTTGGAAAAAAAAATATTTTTTTAGTTACTTTGGAAAAAAAGTTACTTTTTTAGTTACTTTGGAAAAAAAAATATTTTTTTAGTTACTTTGGAAAAAAAGTTACTTTTTTAGTTACTTTGGAAAAAAAAATATTTTTTTAGTTACTTTGGAAAAAAAAATATTTTTTTTGTTTCTTTGGAAAAAAAAATATTTTTTTAGTTACTTTGGAAAAAAAAATATTTTTTTAGTTACTTTGGAAAAAAATTTTTTTTTTAGTTACTTTGGAAAAAAAAAAATTTTTTTAGTTACTTTGGGAAAAAAAATATTTTTTTAGTTACTTTGGAAAAAAAGTTACTTTTTTAGTTACTTTGGAAAAAAAAATATTTTTTTAGTTACTTTGGAAAAAAAAAAATTTTTTTGTTACTTTGGAAAAAAAAAAAATTTTTTAGTTACTTTGGAAAAAAAATTTTTTTTTAGTTACTTTGGAAAAAAATATTTTTTTTAGTTACTTTGGAAAAAAAAATATTTTTTTAGTTTCTTTGGAAAAAAAAATATTTTTTTAGTTACTTTGGAAAAAAAAATATTTTTTTAGTTACTTTGGAAAAAAAAATATTTGTTTAGTTACTTTGGAAAAAAAAATATTTTTTTAGTTACTTTGGAAAAAAAAATATTTTTTTAGTTACTTTGGAAAAAAAGTTACTTTTTTAGTTACTTTGGAAAAAAAAAATATTTTTTTAGTTACTTTGGAAAAAAAAATATTTTTTTTGTTACTTTGGAAAAAAAAATATTTTTTTAGTTACTTTGGAAAAAAAAATATTTTTTTAGTTACTTTGGAAAAAAAGTTACTTTTTTAGTTACTTTGGAAAAAAAAATATTTTTTTAGTTACTTTGGAAAAAAAAATATTTTTTTTGTTACTTTGGAAAAAAAAATATTTTTTTAGTTACTTTGGAAAAAAAAATATTTTTTTAGTTACTTTGGAAAAAAAAATATTTTTTTAGTTACTTTGGAAAAAAAAATATTTTTTTAGTTACTTTGGAAAAAAAAATATTTTTTTAGTTTCTTTGGAAAAAAAAATATTTTTTTAGTTACTTTGGAAAAAAAATATTTTTTTAGTTACTTTGGAAAAAAAAATATTTTTTTAGTTACTTTGGAAAAAAAAATATATTTTTTAGTTACTTTGGAAAAAAAGTTACTTTTTTAGTTACTTTGGAAAAAAAAATATTTTTTTAGTTACTTTGGAAAAAAAAATATTTTTTTTGTTACTTTGGAAAAAAAAATATTTTTTTAGTTACTTTGGAAAAAAAGTTACTTTTTTAGTTACTTTGGAAAAAAAAATATTTTTTTAGTTACTTTGGAAAAAAAAATATTTTTTTAGTTACTTTGGAAAAAAAATAATTTTTTAGTTACTTTAAAAAAAAATATTTTTTTTGTTACTTTGGAAAAAAAATTATTTTTTTTGTTACTTTGGAAAAAAAGTTACTTTTTTAGTTACTTTGGAAAAAAAATATTTTTTTAGTTACTTTGGAAAAAAAGTTACTTTTTTAGTTACTTTGGAAAAAAAAAAATTTTTTTAGTTACTTTGGAAAAAAAATTATTTTTTTAGTTTCTTTGGAAAAAAAAATATTTTTTTAGTTACTTTGGAAAAAAAAAAAATTTTTAGTTACTTTGGAAAAAAAAATATTTTTTTAGTTACTTTGGAAAAAAAATATTTTTTTAGTTACTTTGGAAAAAAAGTTACTTTTTTAGTTACTTTGGAAAAAAAAATATTTTTTAGTTACTTTGGAAAAAAAAATATTTTTTTTGTTACTTTGGAAAAAAAAAATTTTTTTTGTTACTTTGGAAAAAAAAATATTTTTTTTGTTTCTTTGGAAAAAAAAATATTTTTTTTGTTTCTTTGGAAAAAAAAATATTTTTTTAGTTACTTTGGAAAAAAAAATATTTTTTTAGTTACTTTGGAAAAAAAAATATTTTTTTAGTTACTTTGGAAAAAAAGTTACTTTTTTAGTTACTTTGGAAAAAAAAAATATTTTTTTAGTTACTTTGGAAAAAAAAATTTTTTTTTAGTTACTTTGGAAAAAAAAAAAAATTTTAGTTACTTTGGAAAAAAAAATATTTTTTTAGTTACTTTGGAAAAAATGTTACTTTTTTAGTTACTTTGGAAAAAAAAATATTTTTTTAGTTTCTTTGGAAAAAAAAATATTTTTTTAGTTACTTTGGAAAAAAAGTTACTTTTTTAGTTACTTTGGAAAAAAAAATATTTTTTTAGTTACTTTGGAAAAAAAAATATTTTTTTTGTTACTTTGGAAAAAAAAATATTTTTTTAGTTACTTTGGAAAAAAAAATATTTTTTTTGTTACTTTGGAAAAAAAAAAATTTTTTTAGTTACTTTGGAAAAAAAAATATTTTTTTTGTTTCTTTGGAAAAAAAAATATTTTTTTAGTTACTTTGGAAAAAAAAATATTTTTTTTGTTTCTTTGGAAAAAAAAATATTTTTTTTGTTTCTTTGGAAAAAAAAATATTTTTTTAGTTACTTTGGAAAAAAAAATATTTTTTTAGTTACTTTGGAAAAAAAAATATTTTTTTAGTTACTTTGGAAAAAAAAATATTTTTTTAGTTACTTTGGAAAAAAAGTTACTTTTTTAGTTACTTTGGAAAAAAAAATATTTTTTTAGTTACTTTGGAAAAAAAAAATTTTTTTTAGTTACTTTGGAAAAAAAAAAATTTTTTAGTTACTTTGGAAAAAAAAATATTTTTTTAGTTACTTTGGAAAAAAAGTTACTTTTTTAGTTACTTTGGAAAAAAAAATATTTTTTTAGTTACTTTGGAAAAAAAAATATTTTTTTTGTTACTTTGGAAAAAAAAAATTGTTTTAGTTACTTTGGAAAAAAAAATATTTTTTTAGTTACTTTGGAAAAAAAAAAAAATTTTTGTTACTTTGGAAAAAAAAAAATTTTTTTTAGTTACTTTGGGAAAAAAAATATTTTTTTAGTTTCTTTGGAAAAAAAAATATTTTTTTAGTTACTTTGGAAAAAAAAATATTTTTTTAGTTACTTTGGAAAAAAAAATATTTTTTTAGTTACTTTGGAAAAAAAAATATTTTTTTAGTTACTTTGGAAAAAAAGTTACTTTTTTAGTTACTTTGGAAAAAAAAATATTTTTTTTGTTACTTTGGAAAAAAAATATTTTTTTTGTTACTTTGGAAAAAAAAATATTTTTTTAGTTACTTTGGAAAAAAAAATATTTTTTTAGTTACTTTGGAAAAAAATATATTTTTTTAGTTACTTTGGAAAAAAAATTATTTTTTTTGTTACTTTGGAAAAAAATATATTTTTTTTGTTACTTTGGAAAAAAAAAATTTTTTTTAGTTACTTTGGGAAAAAAAAAATTTTTTTAGTTACTTTGGAAAAAAAAAAAAAATTTTAGTTACTTTGGAAAAAAAAATTTTTTTTTAGTTACTTTGGAAAAAAAAATATTTTTTTAGTTTCTTTGGAAAAAAAAATATTTTTTTAGTTACTTTGGAAAAAAAAAATTTTTTTAGTTACTTTGGAAAAAAAAAATTTTTTTAGTTACTTTGGAAAAAAAAATATTTTTTAGTTACTTTGGAAAAAAAGTTACTTTTTTAGTTACTTTGGAAAAAAAAAATTTTTTTTAGTTACTTTGGAAAAAAAAATATTTTTTTTGTTACTTTGGAAAAAAATTTTTTTTTTTGTTACTTTGGAAAAAAAAATATTTTTTTTGTTTCTTTGGAAAAAAAAATATTTTTTTTGTTTCTTTGGAAAAAAAAATATTTTTTTAGTTACTTTGGAAAAAAAAATTTTTTTTTTGTTTCTTTGGAAAAAAAAATATTTTTTTAGTTACTTTGGAAAAAAAAATATTTTTTTAGTTACTTTGGAAAAAAAAATATTTTTTTAGTTACTTTGGAAAAAAAAATATTTTTTTAGTTACTTTGGAAAAAAAAGTTACTTTTTTAGTTACTTTGGAAAAAAAAAATATTTTTTTAGTTACTTTGGAAAAAAAAATATTTTTTTAGTTACTTTGGAAAAAAAAATATTTTTTTAGTTACTTTGGAAAAAAAAATATTTTTTTAGTTACTTTGGAAAAAAAAATATTTTTTTAGTTTCTTTGGAAAAAAAAATATTTTTTTAGTTACTTTGGAAAAAAAATATTTTTTTAGTTACTTTGGAAAAAAAAATATTTTTTTAGTTACTTTGGAAAAAAAAATATATTTTTTAGTTACTTTGGAAAAAAAGTTACTTTTTTAGTTACTTTGGAAAAAAAAATATTTTTTTAGTTACTTTGGAAAAAAAAATATTTTTTTTGTTACTTTGGAAAAAAAAATATTTTTTTAGTTACTTTGGAAAAAAAGTTACTTTTTTAGTTACTTTGGAAAAAAAAATATTTTTTTAGTTACTTTGGAAAAAAAAATATTTTTTTAGTTACTTTGGAAAAAAAATAATTTTTTAGTTACTTTAAAAAAAAATATTTTTTTTGTTACTTTGGAAAAAAAATAATTTTTTTTGTTACTTTGGAAAAAAAGTTACTTTTTTAGTTACTTTGGAAAAAAAATATTTTTTTAGTTACTTTGGAAAAAAAGTTACTTTTTTAGTTACTTTGGAAAAAAAAATATTTTTTTAGTTACTTTGGAAAAAAATATTTTTTTTTTGTTACTTTGGAAAAAAAAATATTTTTTTAGTTACTTTGGAAAAAAAAAAATTTTTTAGTTACTTTGGAAAAAAAAAAAATTTTTTAGTTACTTTGGAAAAAAAAATATTTTTTTAGTTTCTTTGGAAAAAAAAATATTTTTTTAGTTACTTTGGAAAAAAAATATTTTTTTAGTTACTTTGGAAAAAAAAATATTTTTTTAGTTACTTTGGAAAAAAAATATTTTTTTAGTTACTTTGGAAAAAAAGTTACTTTTTTAGTTACTTTGGAAAAAAAAATATTTTTTAGTTACTTTGGAAAAAAAAATATTTTTTTTGTTACTTTGGAAAAAAAAAATTTTTTTTGTTACTTTGGAAAAAAAAATATTTTTTTTGTTTCTTTGGAAAAAAAAATATTTTTTTTGTTTCTTTGGAAAAAAAAATATTTTTTTAGTTACTTTGGAAAAAAAAATATTTTTTTTGTTTCTTTGGAAAAAAAAATATTTTTTTAGTTACTTTGGAAAAAAAAATATTTTTTTAGTTACTTTGGAAAAAAAAATATTTTTTTAGTTACTTTGGAAAAAAAGTTACTTTTTTAGTTACTTTGGAAAAAAAAAATATTTTTTTAGTTACTTTGGAAAAAAAAAATTTTTTTTAGTTACTTTGGAAAAAAAAAAAAAATTTTAGTTACTTTGGAAAAAAAAATATTTTTTTAGTTACTTTGGAAAAAATGTTACTTTTTTAGTTACTTTGGAAAAAAAAATATTTTTTTAGTTACTTTGGAAAAAAAAATATTTTTTTTGTTACTTTGGAAAAAAAAAAATATTTTTAGTTACTTTGGAAAAAAAAATATTTTTTTAGTTACTTTGGAAAAAAAAATTTTTTTTAGTTACTTTGGAAAAAAAAATATTTTTTTAGTTTCTTTGGAAAAAAAAATATTTTTTTAGTTACTTTGGAAAAAAAGTTACTTTTTTAGTTACTTTGGAAAAAAAAATATTTTTTTAGTTACTTTGGAAAAAAAAATATTTTTTTTGTTACTTTGGAAAAAAAAATATTTTTTTAGTTACTTTGGAAAAAAAATATTTTTTTAGTTACTTTGGAAAAAAAAATATTTTTTTTGTTACTTTGGAAAAAAAAATTTTTTTTTGTTACTTTGGAAAAAAAAAAAATTTTTTTGTTACTTTGGAAAAAAAAAATTTTTTTAGTTACTTTGGAAAAAAAATTTTTTTTTTTGTTTCTTTGGAAAAAAAAATATTTTTTTAGTTACTTTGGAAAAAAAAATATTTTTTTTGTTTCTTTGGAAAAAAAAATATTTTTTTTGTTTCTTTGGAAAAAAAAATATTTTTTTAGTTACTTTGGAAAAAAAAATATTTTTTTAGTTACTTTGGAAAAAAAAATATTTTTTTAGTTACTTTGGAAAAAAAAATATTTTTTTAGTTACTTTGGAAAAAAAAATATTTTTTTAGTTACTTTGGAAAAAAAAGTTACTTTTTTAGTTACTTTGGAAAAAAAAAATATTTTTTTAGTTACTTTGGAAAAAAAAATATTTTTTTAGTTACTTTGGAAAAAAAAATATTTTTTTAGTTACTTTGGAAAAAAAAATATTTTTTTAGTTACTTTGGAAAAAAAAATATTTTTTTAGTTTCTTTGGAAAAAAAAATATTTTTTTAGTTACTTTGGAAAAAAAATATTTTTTTAGTTACTTTGGAAAAAAATATATTTTTTTAGTTACTTTGGAAAAAAAAATATATTTTTTAGTTACTTTGGAAAAAAAGTTACTTTTTTAGTTACTTTGGAAAAAAAAATATTTTTTTAGTTACTTTGGAAAAAAAAATATTTTTTTTGTTACTTTGGAAAAAAAAATATTTTTTTAGTTACTTTGGAAAAAAAGTTACTTTTTTAGTTACTTTGGAAAAAAAAATATTTTTTTAGTTACTTTGGAAAAAAAAATATTTTTTTAGTTACTTTGGAAAAAAAATAATTTTTTAGTTACTTTAAAAAAAAATATTTTTTTTGTTACTTTGGAAAAAAAATTATTTTTTTTGTTACTTTGGAAAAAAAGTTACTTTTTTAGTTACTTTGGAAAAAAAATATTTTTTTAGTTACTTTGGAAAAAAAGTTACTTTTTTAGTTACTTTGGAAAAAAAAATATTTTTTTAGTTACTTTGGAAAAAAAAATATTTTTTTAGTTACTTTGGAAAAAAAGTTACTTTTTTAGTTACTTTGGAAAAAAAAATATTTTTTTTGTTACTTTGGAAAAAAAATATTTTTTTTGTTACTTTGGAAAAAAAAATATTTTTTTAGTTACTTTGGAAAAAAAAATATTTTTTTAGTTACTTTGGAAAAAAATATATTTTTTTAGTTACTTTGGAAAAAAAATTATTTTTTTTGTTACTTTGGAAAAAAATATATTTTTTTTGTTACTTTGGAAAAAAAAATTTTTTTTTAGTTACTTTGGGAAAAAAAAAATTTTTTAGTTACTTTGGAAAAAAAAAAAAAATTTTAGTTACTTTGGAAAAAAAAAAATTTTTTTAGTTACTTTGGAAAAAAAAATATTTTTTTAGTTTCTTTGGAAAAAAAAATATTTTTTTAGTTACTTTGGAAAAAAAAAATTTTTTTAGTTACTTTGGAAAAAAAAAATTTTTTTAGTTACTTTGGAAAAAAAAATATTTTTTAGTTACTTTGGAAAAAAAGTTACTTTTTTAGTTACTTTGGAAAAAAAAATATTTTTTTAGTTACTTTGGAAAAAAAAATATTTTTTTTGTTACTTTGGAAAAAAAAAATTTTTTTTGTTACTTTGGAAAAAAAAATATTTTTTTTGTTTCTTTGGAAAAAAAAATATTTTTTTTGTTTCTTTGGAAAAAAAAATATTTTTTTAGTTACTTTGGAAAAAAAAATATTTTTTTTGTTTCTTTGGAAAAAAAAATATTTTTTTAGTTACTTTGGAAAAAAAAATATTTTTTTAGTTACTTTGGAAAAAAAAATATTTTTTTAGTTACTTTGGAAAAAAAAATATTTTTTTAGTTACTTTGGAAAAAAAAGTTACTTTTTTAGTTACTTTGGAAAAAAAAAATATTTTTTTAGTTACTTTGGAAAATTTTTTTTTGTTTTAGTTACTTTGGAAAAAAAAAAAAAATTTTAGTTACTTTGGAAAAAAAAATATTTTTTTAGTTACTTTGGAAAAAATGTTACTTTTTTAGTTACTTTGGAAAAAAAAATATTTTTTTAGTTACTTTGGAAAAAAAAATATTTTTTTTGTTACTTTGGAAAAAAAAAATTTATTTTTAGTTACTTTGGAAAAAAAAATATTTTTTTAGTTACTTTGGAAAAAAAAAAAATTTTTTAGTTACTTTGGAAAAAAAAATATTTTTTTAGTTTCTTTGGAAAAAAAAATATTTTTTTAGTTACTTTGGAAAAAAAGTTACTTTTTTAGTTACTTTGGAAAAAAAAATATTTTTTTAGTTACTTTGGAAAAAAATATATTTTTTTTGTTACTTTGGAAAAAAAAATATTTTTTTAGTTACTTTGGAAAAAAAATATTTTTTTAGTTACTTTGGAAAAAAAAATATTTTTTTTGTTACTTTGGAAAAAAAAATTTTTTTTTAGTTACTTTGGAAAAAAAAATATTTTTTTAGTTACTTTGGAAAAAAAAGTTACTTTTTTAGTTACTTTGGAAAAAAAAATATTTTTTTAGTTACTTTGGAAAAAAAAATATTTTTTTTGTTACTTTGGAAAAAAAAAATTGTTTTAGTTACTTTGGAAAAAAAAATATTTTTTTAGTTACTTTGGAAAAAAAAAAATTTTTTTTGTTACTTTGGAAAAAAAAAAATTTTTTTTAGTTACTTTGGAAAAAAAAATATTTTTTTAGTTTCTTTGCGAAAAAAAATATTTTTTTTGTTACTTTGGAAAAAAAAATATTTTTTTAGTTACTTTGGAAAAAAAAATATTTTTTTAGTTACTTTGGAAAAAAAAATATTTTTTTAGTTACTTTGGAAAAAAAGTTACTTTTTTAGTTACTTTGGAAAAAAAAATATTTTTTTTGTTACTTTGGAAAAAAAAATATTTTTTTTGTTACTTTGGAAAAAAAAATATTTTTTTAGTTACTTTGGAAAAAAAAATATTTTTTTAGTTACTTTGGAAAAAAATATATTTTTTTAGTTACTTTGGAAAAAAAATTATTTTTTTTGTTACTTTGGAAAAAAATATATATTTTTTGTTACTTTGGAAAAAAAAATTGTTTTTTAGTTACTTTGGGAAAAAAATTTTTTTTAGTTACTTTGGAAAAAAAAATATTTTTTTAGTTTCTTTGGAAAAAAAAATATTTTTTTAGTTACTTTGGAAAAAAAAAAAATTTTTTAGTTACTTTGGAAAAAAAAATATTTTTTTAGTTACTTTGGAAAAAAAAAATTTTTTTTAGTTACTTTGGAAAAAAAGTTACTTTTTTAGTTACTTTGGAAAAAAAAATATTTTTTTAGTTTCTTTGGAAAAAAAAATATTTTTTTAGTTACTTTGGAAAAAAAGTTACTTTTTTAGTTACTTTGGAAAAAAAAATAATTTTTTAGTTACTTTGGAAAAAAAAAAATTTTTTTAGTTACTTTGGAAAAAAAAAAATTTTTTTAGTTACTTTGGAAAAAAAAATATTTTTTTAGTTACTTTGGAAAAAAAGTTACTTTTTTAGTTACTTTGGAAAAAAAAATATTTTTTTTGTTACTTTGGAAAAAAAAATATTTTTTTTAGTTACTTTGGGAAAAAAAATTTTTTTTAGTTACTTTGGAAAAAAAAATATTTTTTTTAGTTTCTTTGGAAAAAAAATTTTTTTTTTAGTTACTTTGGAAAAAAAAATATTTTTTTAGTTACTTTGGAAAAAAAAATATTTTTTTAGTTACTTTGGAAAAAAAAATATTTTTTTAGTTACTTTGGAAAAAAAGTTACTTTTTTAGTTACTTTGGAAAAAAAAATATTTTTTTAGTTACTTTGGAAAAAAAGTTACTTTTTTAGTTACTTTGGAAAAAAAAATATTTTTTTAGTTACTTTGGAAAAAAAAATATTTTTTTAGTTACTTTGGAAAAAAAAATATTTTTTTAGTTACTTTGGAAAAAAAATATTTTTTTAGTTACTTTGGAAAAAAAGTTACTTTTTTAGTTACTTTGGAAAAAAAAAATTTTTTTTGTTACTTTGGAAAAAAATATATTTTTTTAGTTACTTTGGAAAAAAAATATTTTTTTAGTTACTTTGGAAAAAAATATATTTTTTTAGTTACTTTGGAAAAAAAATATATTTTTTTTGTTACTTTGGAAAAAAATATATTTTTTTTGTTACTTTGGAAAAAAAATATTTTTTTTAGTTACTTTGGGAAAAAAATTTTTTTTTAGTTACTTTGGAAAAAAAAATATTTTTTTAGTTTCTTTGGAAAAAAAATTTTTTTTTTAGTTACTTTGGAAAAAAAAATATTTTTTTAGTTACTTTGGAAAAAAAAATATTTTTTTAGTTACTTTGGAAAAAAAAAATTTTTTTTAGTTACTTTGGAAAAAAAGTTACTTTTTTAGTTACTTTGGAAAAAAAAATATTTTTTTAGTTACTTTGGAAAAAAAGTTACTTTTTTAGTTACTTTGGAAAAAAAAATATTTTTTTAGTTACTTTGGAAAAAAAAATATTTTTTTAGTTACTTTGGAAAAAAAAAAAAAAAATTTGTTACTTTGGAAAAAAAAAATTTTTTTTAGTTACTTTGGAAAAAAAAAAAATTTTTTAGTTACTTTGGAAAAAAAAATATTTTTTTAGTTACTTTGGAAAAAAAAATATTTTTTTAGTTTCTTTGGAAAAAAAAAATTTTTTTTAGTTACTTTGGAAAAAAAAATATTTTTTTAGTTACTTTGGAAAAAAAAATATTTTTTTTGTTACTTTGGAAAAAAAGTTACTTTTTTAGTTACTTTGGAAAAAAAAATATTTTTTTAGTTACTTTGGAAAAAAAAATATTTTTTTTGTTACTTTGGAAAAAAAAATATTTTTTTAGTTACTTTGGAAAAAAAAATATTTTTTTAGTTACTTTGGAAAAAAAAATATTTTTTTTGTTACTTTGGAAAAAAAAATTGTTTTTGTTACTTTGGAAAAAAAAATATTTTTTTTGTTACTTTGGAAAAAAAAATATTTTTTTAGTTACTTTGGAAAAAAAAATATTTTTTTTGTTTCTTTGGAAAAAAAAATATTTTTTTAGTTACTTTGGAAAAAAAAATATTTTTTTTGTTTCTTTGGAAAAAAAAATATTTTTTTAGTTACTTTGGAAAAAAAAATATTTTTTTAGTTACTTTGGGAAAAAAAATATTTTTTTAGTTACTTTGGAAAAAAAAATATTTTTTTAGTTACTTTGGAAAAAAAAATATTTTTTTAGTTACTTTGGAAAAAAATATATTTTTTTAGTTACTTTGGAAAAAAAATTATTTTTTTTGTTACTTTGGAAAAAAAATTATTTTTTTTGTTACTTTGGAAAAAAAAAAATTTTTTTAGTTACTTTGGGAAAAAAAATATTTTTTTAGTTACTTTGGAAAAAAATATATTTTTTTAGTTACTTTGGAAAAAAAATTATTTTTTTTGTTACTTTGGAAAAAAAATTATTTTTTTTGTTACTTTGGAAAAAAAAAAATTTTTTTAGTTACTTTGGGAAAAAAAATATTTTTTTAGTTTCTTTGGAAAAAAAAATATTTTTTTTTAGTTACTTTGGAAAAAAAGTTACTTTTTTAGTTACTTTGGAAAAAAAAATATTTTTTTAGTTACTTTGGAAAAAAAGTTACTTTTTTAGTTACTTTGGAAAAAAAAATATTTTTTTAGTTACTTTGGGAAAAATTTTTTTTTTTTTGTTACTTTGGAAAAAAATATATATTTTTAGTTACTTTGGAAAAAAAAATATTTTTTTTGTTTCTTTGGAAAAAAAAATATTTTTTTAGTTACTTTGGAAAAAAAAAATATTTTTTTTGTTTCTTTGGAAAAAAAAATATTTTTTTAGTTACTTTGGAAAAAAAAATATTTTTTTAGTTACTTTGGAAAAAAAAATATTTTTTTAGTTACTTTGGAAAAAAAAATATTTTTTTAGTTACTTTGGAAAAAAAGTTACTTTTTTAGTTACTTTGGAAAAAAAAAAAATTTTTTACTTACTTTGGAAAAAAAAAATTTTTTTAGTTACTTTGGAAAAAAAAAAAAATTTTTAGTTACTTTGGAAAAAAAAATATTTTTTTAGTTACTTTGGAAAAAAAGTTACTTTTTTAGTTACTTTGGAAAAAAAAATATTTTTTTAGTTACTTTGGAAAAAAAAAAATTTTTTTAGTTACTTTGGAAAAAAAAATATTTTTTTAGTTTCTTTGGAAAAAAAAAATATTTTTTTAGTTACTTTGGAAAAAAAAATATTTTTTTAGTTACTTTGGAAAAAAAAATATTTTTTTAGTTACTTTGGAAAAAAAAATATTTTTTTAGTTACTTTGGAAAAAAAGTTACTTTTTTAGTTACTTTGGAAAAAAAAATATTTTTTTTAGTTACTTTGGAAAAAAAAATATTTTTTTTGTTACTTTGGAAAAAAAAATATTTTTTTTGTTACTTTGGAAAAAAAAATATTTTTTTAGTTACTTTGGAAAAAAAAATATTTTTTTAGTTACTTTGGAAAAAAATATATATTTTTAGTTACTTTGGAAAAAAAAATATTTTTTTTGTTACTTTGGAAAAAAATATTTTTTTTTTGTTACTTTGGAAAAAAAATATTTTTTTTAGTTACTTTGGGAAAAAATATTTTTTTTAGTTACTTTGGAAAAAAAAATATTTTTTTAGTTTCTTTGGAAAAAAAAATATTTTTTTAGTTACTTTGGAAAAAAAAATATTTTTTTAGTTACTTTGGAAAAAAAAAATTTTTTTAGTTACTTTGGAAAAAAAAAATTTTTTTTAGTTACTTTGGAAAAAAAGTTACTTTTTTAGTTACTTTGGAAAAAAAAATATTTTTTTAGTTACTTTGGAAAAAAAGTTACTTTTTTAGTTACTTTGGAAAAAAATATATTTTTTTAGTTACTTTGGAAAAAAAATATATTTTTTTTGTTACTTTGGAAAAAAATATATTTTTTTTGTTACTTTGGAAAAAAAATATTTTTTTTAGTTACTTTGGGAAACAAATTTTTTTTTAGTTACTTTGGAAAAAAAAATATTTTTTTAGTTTCTTTGGAAAAAAAATTTTTTTTTTAGTTACTTTGGAAAAAAAAATATTTTTTTAGTTACTTTGGAAAAAAAAATATTTTTTTAGTTACTTTGGAAAAAAAAAATTTTTTTTAGTTACTTTGGAAAAAAAGTTACTTTTTTAGTTACTTTGGAAAAAAAAATATTTTTTTAGTTACTTTGGAAAAAAAGTTACTTTTTTAGTTACTTTGGAAAAAAAAATATTTTTTTAGTTACTTTGGAAAAAAAAATATTTTTTTAGTTACTTTGGAAAAAAAAAAAAAAATTTTGTTACTTTGGAAAAAAAAAAATTTTTTTAGTTACTTTGGAAAAAAAAAATTTTTTTTAGTTACTTTGGAAAAAAAAATATTTTTTTAGTTACTTTGGAAAAAAAAATATTTTTTTAGTTTCTTTGGAAAAAAAAATATTTTTTTAGTTACTTTGGAAAAAAAAATATTTTTTTAGTTACTTTGGAAAAAAAAATATTTTTTTAGTTACTTTGGAAAAAAAAATATTTTTTTAGTTACTTTGGAAAAAAAATAATTTTTTAGTTACTTTAAAAAAAAATATTTTTTTTGTTACTTTGGAAAAAAAAATTTTTTTTTTGTTACTTTGGAAAAAAAGTTACTTTTTTAGTTACTTTGGAAAAAAAATATTTTTTTAGTTACTTTGGAAAAAAAGTTACTTTTTTAGTTACTTTGGAAAAAAAAATATTTTTTTAGTTACTTTGGAAAAAAATTTTTTTTTTTTGTTACTTTGGAAAAAAAAATATTTTTTTAGTTACTTTGGAAAAAAAAATTTTTTTTTAGTTACTTTGGAAAAAAAAAATTTTTTTTAGTTACTTTGGAAAAAAAAATATTTTTTTAGTTTCTTTGGAAAAAAAATTATTTTTTTAGTTACTTTGGAAAAAAAATTTTTTTTAGTTACTTTGGAAAAAAAAAATTTTTTTTAGTTACTTTGGAAAAAAAAATATTTTTTTAGTTACTTTGGAAAAAAAGTTACTTTTTTAGTTACTTTGGAAAAAAAAATATTTTTTTAGTTACTTTGGAAAAAAAAATATTTTTTTAGTTACTTTGGAAAAAAAAATATTTTTTTAGTTACTTTGGAAAAAAAAATATTTTTTTTGTTACTTTGGAAAAAAAAATTGTTTTTGTTACTTTGGAAAAAAAAATATTTTTTTTGTTACTTTGGAAAAAAAAATATTTTTTTAGTTACTTTGGAAAAAAAAATATTTTTTTTGTTTCTTTGGGAAAAAAAATATTTTTTTAGTTACTTTGGAAAAAAAAATATTTTTTTTGTTTCTTTGGAAAAAAAAATATTTTTTTAGTTACTTTGGAAAAAAAAATATTTTTTTAGTGACTTTGGGAAAAAAAATATTTTTTTAGTTACTTTGGAAAAAAAAATATTTTTTTAGTTACTTTGGAAAAAAAGTTACTTTTTTAGTTACTTTGGAAAAAAAAATATTTTTTTAGTTACTTTGGAAAAAAAAAATTTTTTTTAGTTACTTTGGAAAAAAAAAAAAAAATTTTAGTTACTTTGGAAAAAAAAATATTTTTTTAGTTACTTTGGAAAAAAAGTTACTTTTTTAGTTACTTTGGAAAAAAAAATATTTTTTTAGTTACTTTGGAAAAAAAAATATTTTTTTTGTTACTTTGGAAAAAAAAAAATTTTTTTAGTTACTTTGGAAAAAAAAATATTTTTTTAGTTTCTTTGGAAAAAAAAATATTTTTTTAGTTACTTTGGAAAAAAAAATATTTTTTTAGTTACTTTGGAAAAAAAAATATTTTTTTAGTTACTTTGGAAAAAAAAATATTTTTTTAGTTACTTTGGAAAAAAAGTTACTTTTTTAGTTACTTTGGAAAAAAAAATATTTTTTTTGTTACTTTGGAAAAAAAAATATTTTTTTTGTTACTTTGGAAAAAAAATATTTTTTTAGTTACTTTGGAAAAAAAAATATTTTTTTAGTTACTTTGGAAAAAAATATATTTTTTTAGTTACTTTGGAAAAAAAATTATTTTTTTTGTTACTTTGGAAAAAAATATATTTTTTTTGTTACTTTGGAAAAAAAAAAAATTTTTTAGTTACTTTGGGAAAAAAAAATTTTTTTAGTTACTTTGGAAAAAAAAATATTTTTTTAGTTTCTTTGGAAAAAAAAATATTTTTTTAGTTACTTTGGAAAAAAAAATATTTTTTTAGTTACTTTGGAAAAAAAAATATTTTTTTAGTTACTTTGGAAAAAAAAAAAATTTTTTAGTTACTTTGGAAAAAAAGTTACTTTTTTAGTTACTTTGGAAAAAAAAATATTTTTTTAGTTACTTTGGAAAAAAAAATTTTTTTTTAGTTACTTTGGAAAAAAAAAAAAAAATTTTAGTTACTTTGGAAAAAAAAATATTTTTTTAGTTACTTTGGAAAAAAAGTTACTTTTTTAGTTACTTTGGAAAAAAAAATATTTTTTTAGTTACTTTGGAAAAAAAAATATTTTTTTTGTTACTTTGGAAAAAAAAAATTTGTTTTAGTTACTTTGGAAAAAAAAATATTTTTTTAGTTTCTTTGGAAAAAAAAATATTTTTTTAGTTACTTTGGAAAAAAAAATATTTTTTTAGTTACTTTGGAAAAAAAAATATTTTTTTAGTTACTTTGGAAAAAAAAATATTTTTTTAGTTACTTTGGAAAAAAAGTTACTTTTTTAGTTACTTTGGAAAAAAAATATTTTTTTTGTTACTTTGGAAAAAAAAATATTTTTTTTGTTACTTTGGAAAAAAAAATATTTTTTTAGTTACTTTGGAAAAAAAAATATTTTTTTAGTTACTTTGGAAAAAAATATATTTTTTTAGTTACTTTGGAAAAAAAATTATTTTTTTTGTTACTTTGGAAAAAAATATTTTTTTTTTGTTACTTTGGAAAAAAAAAAAAAATTTTAGTTACTTTGGGAAAAAAAAAATTTTTTTAGTTACTTTGGAAAAAAAAATATTTTTTTAGTTTCTTTGGAAAAAAAAATATTTTTTTAGTTACTTTGGAAAAAAAAATATTTTTTTAGTTACTTTGGAAAAAAAAATATTTTTTTAGTTACTTTGGAAAAAAAAAATTTTTTTTTAGTTACTTTGGAAAAAAAGTTACTTTTTTAGTTACTTTGGAAAAAAAAATATTTTTTTAGTTACTTTGGAAAAAAAGTTACTTTTTTAGTTACTTTGGAAAAAAAAATATTTTTTTAGTTACTTTGGGAAAATTTTTTTTTTTTTTGTTACTTTGGAAAAAAATATATATTTTTAGTTACTTTGGAAAAAAAAATATTTTTTTTGTTTCTTTGGAAAAAAAAATATTTTTTTAGTTACTTTGGAAAAAAAAAATATTTTTTTAGTTACTTTGGAAAAAAAGTTACTTTTTTAGTTACTTTGGAAAAAAAATATTTTTTTAGTTACTTTGGAAAAAAAGTTACTTTTTTAGTTACTTTGGAAAAAAAAATATTTTTTTTGTTACTTTGGAAAAAAAAATATTTTTTTTGTTACTTTGGAAAAAAAAATATTTTTTTTGTTACTTTGGAAAAAAAAATATTTTTTTAGTTACTTTGGAAAAAAAAATATTTTTTTAGTTACTTTGGAAAAAAAAATATTTTTTTAGTTACTTTGGGAAAAAAAATATTTTTTTAGTTACTTTGGAAAAAAAAATATTTTTTTTGTTACTTTGGAAAAAAAAATATTTTTTTAGTTACTTTGGAAAAAAAAATATTTTTTTTGTTACTTTGGAAAAAAAATTATTTTTTTTGTTACTTTGGAAAAAAAAATATTTTTTTAGTTACTTTGGAAAAAAAAAAATTTTTTTTAGTTACTTTGGAAAAAAAAATATTTTTTTAGTTACTTTGGAAAAAAAATATTTTTTTAGTTACTTTGGAAAAAAAAATATTTTTTTAGTTACTTTGGAAAAAAAGTTACTTTTTTAGTTACTTTGGAAAAAAAAATATTTTTTTAGTTACTTTGGAAAAAAAAATATTTTTTTTGTTACTTTGGAAAAAAAAATATTTTTTTAGTTACTTTGGAAAAAAAGTTACTTTTTTAGTTACTTTGGAAAAAAAAATATTTTTTTAGTTACTTTGGAAAAAAAAATATTTTTTTTGTTACTTTGGAAAAAAAAATATTTTTTTAGTTACTTTGGAAAAAAAAATATTTTTTTTGTTTCTTTGGAAAAAAAATATTTTTTTAGTTACTTTGGAAAAAAAATATATTTTTTTAGTTACTTTGGAAAAAAAAATATTTTTTTAGTTACTTTGGAAAAAAAAATATTTTTTTAGTTACTTTGGAAAAAAAGTTACTTTTTTAGTTACTTTGGAAAAAAAAATATTTTTTTAGTTACTTTGGAAAAAAATATTTTTTTTTAGTTACTTTGGAAAAAAAAAAAAAATTTTAGTTACTTTGGAAAAAAAAATATTTTTTTAGTTACTTTGGAAAAAAAGTTACTTTTTTAGTTACTTTGGAAAAAAAAATATTTTTTTAGTTAGTTTGGAAAAAATTTTTTTTTTTTGTTACTTTGGAAAAAAAAAAATTTTTTTTAGTTACTTTGGAAAAAAAAATATTTTTTTAGTTACTTTGGGAAAAAAAATTTTTTTTTAGTTACTTTGGAAAAAAAAATATTTTTTTAGTTTCTTTGGAAAAAAAAAAATTTTTTTAGTTACTTTGGAAAAAAAAATATTTTTTTAGTTACTTTGGAAAAAAAAATATTTTTTTAGTTACTTTGGAAAAAAAAATATTTTTTTAGTTACTTTGGAAAAAAAGTTACTTTTTTAGTTACTTTGGAAAAAAAAATATTTTTTTTGTTACTTTGGAAAAAAAAATATTTTTTTTGTTACTTTGGAAAAAAAAATATTTTTTTAGTTACTTTGGAAAAAAAAATATTTTTTTAGTTACTTTGGAAAAAAATATATTTTTTTAGTTACTTTGGAAAAAAAATTATTTTTTTTGTTACTTTGGAAAAAAATATATTTTTTTTGTTACTTTGGAAAAAAAAAATTTTTTTTAGTTACTTTGGGAAAAAAAAATTTTTTTAGTTACTTTGGAAAAAAAAATATTTTTTTAGTTTCTTTGGAAAAAAAATATTTTTTTAGTTACTTTGGAAAAAAAAATATTTTTTTAGTTACTTTGGAAAAAAAAATATTTTTTTAGTTACTTTGGAAAAAAAAAATTTTTTTTAGTTACTTTGGAAAAAAAGTTACTTTTTTAGTTACTTTGGAAAAAAAAATATTTTTTTAGTTACTTTGGAAAAAAAGTTACTTTTTTAGTTACTTTGGAAAAAAAAATATTTTTTTAGTTACTTTGGAAAAAAAAATATTTTTTTAGTTACTTTGGAAAAAAAAAAAAATTTTTTGTTACTTTGGAAAAAAAATTTTTTTTTTAGTTACTTTGGAAAAAAAAAAAATTTTTTAGTTACTTTGGAAAAAAAAATATTTTTTTAGTTACTTTGGAAAAAAAAATATTTTTTTAGTTTCTTTGGAAAAAAAAATATTTTTTTAGTTACTTTGGAAAAAAAATATTTTTTTAGTTACTTTGGAAAAAAAAATATTTTTTTAGTTACTTTGGAAAAAAAAATATTTTTTTTGTTACTTTGGAAAAAAAAATATTTTTTTAGTTACTTTGGAAAAAAAAATATTTTTTTTGTTACTTTGGAAAAAAAAATATTTTTTTAGTTACTTTGGAAAAAAAAATATTTTTTTAGTTACTTTGGAAAAAAAAATATTTTTTTAGTTACTTTGGAAAAAAAAATATTTTTTTTGTTACTTTGGAAAAAAAATTATTTTTTTAGTTACTTTGGAAAAAAAAAATTTTTTTAGTTACTTTGGAAAAAAAGTTACTTTTTTAGTTACTTTGGAAAAAAAAATATTTTTTTAGTTACTTTGGAAAAAAAAATATTTTTTTTGTTACTTTGGAAAAAAAAATATTTTTTTAGTTACTTTGGAAAAAAAGTTACTTTTTTAGTTACTTTGGAAAAAAAAATATTTTTTTAGTTACTTTGGAAAAAAAAATATTTTTTTTGTTACTTTGGAAAAAAAAATATTTTTTTAGTTACTTTGGAAAAAAAAATATTTTTTTAGTTACTTTGGAAAAAAAAATATTTTTTTAGTTACTTTGGAAAAAAAAATATTTTTTTAGTTTCTTTGGAAAAAAAAATATTTTTTTAGTTACTTTGGAAATTTTTTTTTTTTTTTAGTTACTTTGGAAAAAAAAATATTTTTTTAGTTACTTTGGAAAAAAAAAAATTTTTTTAGTTACTTTGGAAAAAAAAATATTTTTTTAGTTACTTTGGAAAAAAAGTTACTTTTTTAGTTACTTTGGAAAAAAAAATATTTTTTTAGTTACTTTGGAAAAAAAAATATTTTTTTAGTTACTTTGGAAAAAAAAATATTTTTTTAGTTTCTTTGGAAAAAAAAATATTTTTTTAGTTACTTTGGAAATTTTTTTTTTTTTTTAGTTACTTTGGAAAAAAAAATATTTTTTTAGTTACTTTGGAAAAAAAAAATTTTTTTTAGTTACTTTGGAAAAAAAAATATTTTTTTAGTTACTTTGGAAAAAAAGTTACTTTTTTAGTTACTTTGGAAAAAAAAATATTTTTTTAGTTACTTTGGAAAAAAAAATATTTTTTTTGTTACTTTGGAAAAAAAAATATTTTTTTAGTTACTTTGGAAAAAAAGTTACTTTTTTAGTTACTTTGGAAAAAAAAATATTTTTTTAGTTACTTTGGAAAAAAAAATATTTTTTTTGTTACTTTGGAAAAAAAAATATTTTTTTAGTTACTTTGGAAAAAAAAATATTTTTTTTGTTTCTTTGGAAAAAAAATATTTTTTTAGTTACTTTGGAAAAAAAATATATTTTTTTAGTTACTTTGGAAAAAAAAATATTTTTTTAGTTACTTTGGAAAAAAAAATATTTTTTTAGTTACTTTGGAAAAAAAAATATTTTTTTAGTTACTTTGGAAAAAAAAATATTTTTTTAGTTACTTTGGAAAAAAAAATATTTTTTTAGTTACTTTGGAAAAAAAAATATTTTTTTTGTTACTTTGGAAAAAAAATTATTTTTTTAGTTACTTTGGAAAAAAAAAATTTTTTTAGTTACTTTGGAAAAAAAGTTACTTTTTTAGTTACTTTGGAAAAAAAAATATTTTTTTAGTTACTTTGGAAAAAAAAATATTTTTTTTGTTACTTTGGAAAAAAAAATATTTTTTTAGTTACTTTGGAAAAAAAGTTACTTTTTTAGTTACTTTGGAAAAAAAAATATTTTTTTAGTTACTTTGGAAAAAAAAATATTTTTTTTGTTACTTTGGAAAAAAAAATATTTTTTTTGTTACTTTGGAAAAAAAAATATTTTTTTAGTTACTTTGGAAAAAAAAATATTTTTTTAGTTACTTTGGAAAAAAAAATATTTTTTTAGTTACTTTGGAAAAAAAAATATTTTTTTAGTTTCTTTGGAAAAAAAAATATTTTTTTAGTTACTTTGGAAATTTTTTTTTTTTTTTAGTTACTTTGGAAAAAAAAATATTTTTTTAGTTACTTTGGAAAAAAAAAAATTTTTTTAGTTACTTTGGAAAAAAAAATATTTTTTTAGTTACTTTGGAAAAAAAGTTACTTTTTTAGTTACTTTGGAAAAAAAAATTTTTTTTTAGTTACTTTGGAAAAAAAAAAAATTTTTTAGTTACTTTGGAAAAAAAAAATTTTTTTTAGTTTCTTTGGAAAAAAAATTTTTTTTTTAGTTACTTTTCAAAAAAAAATTTTTTTTTAGTTACTTTGGAAAAAAAAATTTTTTTTAGTTTCTTTGGAAAAAAAAATTTTTTTTTAGTTACTTTGGAAAAAAAAATATTTTTTTAGTTACTTTGGAAAAAAAAATTTTTTTTTAGTTTCTTTGGAAAAAAAAATTTTTTTTTAGTTACTTTGGAAAAAAAAATATTTTTTTAGTTACTTTGGAAAAAAAAATATTTTTTTAGTTACTTTGGAAAAAAAAAATTTTTTTTAGTTACTTTGGAAAAAAAATATTTTTTTAGTTTCTTTGGAAAAAAAAATATTTTTTTAGTTACTTTGGGAAAAAAAATATTTTTTTTGTTACTTTGGAAAAAAAAATATTTTTTTTGTTTCTTTGGAAAAAAAATATTTTTTTAGTTACTTTGGAAAAAAAATATTTTTTTAGTTACTTTGGAAAAAAAAATATTTTTTTAGTTACTTTGGAAAAAAAGTTACTTTTTTAGTTACTTTGGAAAAAAAAATATTTTTTTAGTTACTTTGGAAAAAAAAATATTTTTTTTGTTACTTTGGAAAAAAAAATATTTTTTTAGTTACTTTGGAAAAAAAAATATTTTTTTAGTTACTTTGGAAAAAAAAATTTTTTTTAGTTTCTTTGGAAATTTTTTTTTTTTTTTAGTTACTTTGGAAAAAAAATATTTTTTTAGTTACTTTGGAAAAAAAAATATTTTTTTAGTTACTTTGGAAAAAAAAATATTTTTTTAGTTACTTTGGAAAAAAAATATTTTTTTAGTTTCTTTGGAAAAAAAATTATTTTTTTAGTTACTTTGGAAAAAAAATATTTTTTTAGTTACTTTGGAAAAAAAAATATTTTTTTAGTTACTTTGGAAAAAAAATATTTTTTTAGTTACTTTGGAAAAAAAAATATTTTTTTAGTTACTTTGGAAAAAAAGTTACTTTTTTAGTTACTTTGGAAAAAAAAATATTTTTTTAGTTACTTTGGAAAAAAAGTTACTTTTTTAGTTACTTTGGAAAAAAAATATTTTTTTAGTTACTTTGGAAAAAAAAATATTTTTTTTGTTACTTTGGAAAAAAATTTATTTTTTTAGTTACTTTGGAAAAAAAAAATGTTTTAGTTACTTTGGAAAAAAAATTTTTTTTTAGTTACTTTGGAAAAAAATAATTTTTTTTAGTTTCTTTGGAAAGAAATATATTTTTTAGTTACTTTGGAAAAAAAAAAAAAAATTTTGTTACTTTGGAAATTTTTTTTTTTTTTAGTTACTTTGGAAAAAAAAAATTTTTTTTAGTTTCTTTGGAAAAAAAAATATTTTTTTAGTTACTTTGGAAAAAAAAATATTTTTTTAGTTATTGGAAAAAAAAATATTTTTTTAGTTACTTTGGAAAAAAAAATATTTTTTTAGTTACTTTGGAAAAAAAAATATTTTTTTTGTTACTTTGGAAAAAAAATTATTTTTTTAGTTACTTTGGAAAAAAAAATATTTTTTTAGTTACTTTGGAAAAAAATATATTTTTTTAGTTACTTTGGAAAAAAAGTTACTTTTTTAGTTACTTTGGAAAAAAAAATATTTTTTTAGTTACTTTGGAAAAAAAAATATTTTTTTTGTTACTTTGGAAAAAAAAATATTTTTTTAGTTACTTTGGAAAAAAAGTTACTTTTTTAGTTACTTTGGAAAAAAAAATATTTTTTTAGTTACTTTGGAAAAAAAAATATTTTTTTTGTTACTTTGGAAAAAAAAATATTTTTTTTGTTACTTTGGAAAAAAAATATTTTTTTAATTACTTTGGAAAAAAAAAATTTTTTTTAGTTACTTTGGAAAAAAAAATATTTTTTTAGTTTCTTTGGAAAAAAAAATATTTTTTTAGTTACTTTGGAAAAAAAAAATTTTTTTAGTTACTTTGGAAAAAAAAATATTTTTTTAGTTACTTTGGAAAAAAAAAAAATTTTTTAGTTACTTTGGAAAAAAAAATTTTTTTTTAGTTACTTTGGAAAAAAAAATATTTTTTTAGTTACTTTGGAAAAAAAAATATTTTTTTAGTTACTTTGGAAAAAAAAAATTTTTTTTAGTTACTTTGGAAAAAAAAATATTTTTTTAGTTACTTTGGAAAAAAAAATATTTTTTTAGTTACTTTGGAAAAAAAGTTACTTTTTTAGTTACTTTGGAAAAAAAAATATTTTTTTAGTTACTTTGGAAAAAAAGTTACTTTTTTAGTTACTTTGGAAAAAAAAATATTTTTTTAGTTACTTTGGAAAAAAAGTTACTTTTTTAGTTACTTTGGAAAAAAAAATATTTTTTTAGTTACTTTGGAAAAAAAAAAAAAAAATTTTTTACTTTGGAAAAAAAAATATTTTTTTAGTTACTTTGGAAAAAAAAAATGTTTTAGTTACTTTGGAAAAAAAAAAATTTTTTAGTTACTTTGGAAATTTTTTTTTTTTTTTAGTTACTTTGGAAAAAAAAATATTTTTTTAGTTTCTTTGGAAAAAAAAATATTTTTTTAGTTACTTTGGAAAAAAAATATTTTTTTAGTTACTTTGGAAAAAAAAATATTTTTTTAGTTACTTTGGAAAAAAAAATATTTTTTTAGTTACTTTGGAAAAAAAAATATTTTTTTAGTTACTTTGGAAAAAAAATTATTTTTTTAGTTACTTTGGAAAAAAAGTTACTTTTTTAGTTACTTTGGAAAAAAAAATATTTTTTTAGTTACTTTGGAAAAAAAAAAAAAATTTTTGTTACTTTGGAAAAAAAAATATTTTTTAGTTACTTTGGAAAAAAAAATATTTTTTTAGTTACTTTGGAAAAAAAAATATTTTTTTAGTTACTTTGGAAAAAAAAATATTTTTTTTGTTTCTTTGGAAAAAAAAATATTTTTTTAGTTACTTTGGAAAAAAAAATATTTTTTTAGTTACTTTGGGAAAAAAAAATATTTTTTTAGTTACTTTGGAAAAAAAAATATTTTTTTAGTTACTTTGGAAAAAAAGTTACTTTTTTAGTTACTTTGGAAAAAAAAATATTTTTTTAGTTACTTTGGAAAAAAAAAATTTTTTTTGTTACTTTGGAAAAAAAAATATTTTTTTAGTTACTTTGGAAAAAAAAAAAAATTTTAGTTTCTTTGGAATTTTTTTTTTTTTTTTAGTTACTTTTGAAAAAAAAATATTTTTTTAGTTACTTTGGAAAAAAAAATATTTTTTTAGTTACTTTGGAAAAAAAAATATTTTTTTAGTTACTTTGGAAAAAAAATATTTTTTTAGTTTCTTTGGAAAAAAAAATATTTTTTTAGTTACTTTGGAAAAAAAAATATTTTTTTAGTTACTTTGGAAAAAAAAATATTTTTTTAGTTACTTTGTAAAAAAAATATATTTTTAGTTACTTTGGAAAAAAAAATATTTTTTTAGTTACTTTGGAAAAAAAGTTACTTTTTTAGTTACTTTGGAAAAAAAAATATTTTTTTAGTTACTTTGGAAAAAAAGTTACTTTTTTAGTTACTTTGGAAAAAAAAAAAATTTTTTAGTTACTTTGGAAAAAAAAAAAAAAAATTTGTTACTTTGGAAAAAAAAATATTTTTTTAGTTACTTTGGAAAAAAAAAATGTTTTAGTTACTTTGGAAAAAAAAAAAAATTTTTAGTTACTTTGGAAAAAAATAATTTTTTTTAGTTTCTTTGGAAAAAAAAATATTTTTTAGTTACTTTGGAAAAAAAAAAATTTTTTTTGTTACTTTGGAAAAAAATTGTTTTTTTTAGTTACTTTGGAAAAAAAAAATATTTTTTTAGTTTCTTTGGAAAAAAAAAAATTTTTTTAGTTACTTTGGAAAAAAAATATTTTTTTAGTTACTTTGGAAAAAAAAATATTTTTTTAGTTACTTTGGAAAAAAAAATATTTTTTTAGTTACTTTGGAAAAAAAAAATTTTTTTAGTTACTTTGGAAAAAAAAATATTTTTTTAGTTACTTTGGAAAAAAAGTTACTTTTTTAGTTACTTTGGAAAAAAAAATATTTTTTTAGTTACTTTGGAAAAAAAAAAAAAAATTTTGTTACTTTGGAAAAAAAAATATTTTTTAGTTACTTTGGAAAAAAAAATATTTTTTTAGTTACTTTGGAAAAAAATATATTTTTTTAGTTACTTTGGAAAAAAAAATATTTTTTTTGTTTCTTTGGAAAAAAAAATATTTTTTTAGTTACTTTGGAAAAAAAAATATTTTTTTAGTTACTTTGGAAAAAAAAAAAAAAATTTTGTTACTTTGGAAAAAAAAATATTTTTTAGTTACTTTGGAAAAAAAAATATTTTTTTAGTTACTTTGGAAAAAAATATATTTTTTTAGTTACTTTGGAAAAAAAAATATTTTTTTTGTTTCTTTGGAAAAAAAAATATTTTTTTAGTTACTTTGGAAAAAAAAATATTTTTTTAGTTACTTTGGAAAAAAAAATATTTTTTTAGTTACTTTGGAAAAAAAAAAAAATTTTAGTTACTTTGGAAAAAAAAATTTTTTTGTAGTTACTTTGGAACAAAAGTTACTTTTTTAGTTACTTTGGAAAAAAAAAAATTTTTTTAGTTACTTTGGAAAAAAAAATATTTTTTTTGTTACTTTGGAAAAAAAATATTTTTTTAGTTACTTTGGAAAAAAATAATTTTTTTTAGTTTCTTTGGAAAAAAAAATATTTTTTAGTTACTTTGGAAAAAAAAATATTTTTTTAGTTACTTTGGAAAAAAAAATATTATTTTAGTTACTTTGGAAAAAAATATTTTTTTTTAGTTACTTTGGAAAAAAAAATATTTTTTTAGTTTCTTTGGAAAAAAAAATATTTTTTTAGTTACTTTGGAAAAAAAAATATTTTTTTAGTTACTTTGGAAAAAAACATATTTTTTTAGTTACTTTGGAAAAAAAAATATTTTTTTAGTTTCTTTGGAAAAAAAAATATTTTTTTAGTTACTTTGGAAAATTTTTTTTTTTTTTAGTTACTTTGGAAAAAAAAATATTTTTTTAGTTACTTTGGAAAAAAAAATATTTTTTTAGTTACTTTGGAAAGAAAGTTACGTTTTTAGTTACTTTGGAAAAAAATATATTTTTTTAGTTACTTTGGAAAAAAAATTATTTTTTTTGTTACTTTGGAAAAAAAATTATTTTTTTTGTTACTTTGGAAAAAAAAAATTTTTTTTAGTTACTTTGGAAAAAAAATTTTTTTTTAGTTACTTTGGAAAAAAAAATATTTTTTTAGTTTCTTTGGAAAAAAAAATATTTTTTTAGTTACTTTGGAAAAAAAAATATTTTTTTAGTTACTTTGGAAAAAAAGTTACTTTTTTAGTTACTTTGGAAAAAAAATATTTTTTTAGTTACTTTGGAAAAAAAATTATTTTTTTTGTTACTTTGGAAAAAAAATTATTTTTTTAGTTACTTTGGAAAAAAAAAATTTTTTTTAGTTACTTTGGAAAAAAAATAATTTTTTAGTTACTTTGGAAAAAAAAATATTTTTTTAGTTTCTTTGGAAAAAAAAATATTTTTTTAGTTACTTTGGAAAAAAAATATTTTTTTAGTTACTTTGGAAAAAAAATATTTTTTTAGTTACTTTGGAAAAAAAATAATTCTTTTAGTTACTTTGGAAAAAAAGTTACTTTTTTAGTTACTTTGGAAAAAAAAATATTTTTTTAGTTACTTTGGAAAAAAAGTTACTTTTTTAGTTACTTTGGAAAAAAAAATTTTTTTTTAGTTACTTTGGAAAAAAAATATTTTTTTAGTTACTTTGGAAAAAAAAATATTTTTTTAGTTACTTTGGAAAAAAAAAATTTTTTTTAGTTTCTTTGGAAAAAAAATTTTTTTTTAGTTACTTTGGAAAAAAAAATATTTTTTTAGTTACTTTGGAAAAAAAATTATTTTTTTAGTTACTTTGGGAAAAAAATTTTTTTTTTAGTTACTTTGGAAAAAAAATATTTTTTTAGTTTCTTTGGAAAAAAAAATATTTTTTTAGTTACTTTGGAAAAAAAAATATTTTTTTTGTTACTTTGGAAAAAAAAATATTTTTTTTGTTTCTTTGGAAAAAAAAATATTTTTTTAGTTACTTTGGAAAAAAAAATATTTTTTTAGTTACTTTGGAAAAAAAAATATTTTTTTAGTTACTTTGGAAAAAAAAATATTTTTTTAGTTACTTTGGAAAAAAAGTTACTTGTTTAGTTACTTTGGAAAAAAAAATATTTTTTTAGTTACTTTGGAAAAAAAAATATTTTTTTTGTTACTTTGGAAAAAAAAATATTTTTTTAGTTACTTTGGAAAAAAAAATATTTTTTTAGTTACTTTGGAAAAAAAAATTTTTTTTTAGTTTCTTTGGAATTTTTTTTTTTTTTTTAGTTACTTTGGAAAAAAAAATATTTTTTTAGTTACTTTGGAAAAAAAAATATTTTTTTAGTTACTTTGGAAAAAAAAATATTTTTTTAGTTACTTTGGAAAAAAAATATTTTTTTAGTTTCTTTGGAAAAAAAAATATTTTTTTAGTTACTTTGGAAAAAAAAATATTTTTTTAGTTACTTTGGAAAAAAAAATATTTTTTTAGTTACTTTGGAAAAAAAAATATTTTTTTAGTTACTTTGGAAAAAAAAAATACTTTTTTAGTTACTTTGGAAAAAAAAATATTTTTTTAGTTACTTTGGAAAAAAAGTTACTTTTTTAGTTACTTTGGAAAAAAAATATTTTTTTAGTTACTTTGGAAAAAAATATATTTTTTTTGTTACTTTGGAAAAAAAATTATTTTTTTAGTTACTTTGGAAAAAAAAAATGTTTTAGTTACTTTGGAAAAAAAATTTTTTTTTAGTTACTTTGGAAAAAAATAATTTTTTTTAGTTTCTTTGGAAAGAAATATATTTTTTAGTTACTTTGGAAAAAAAAAATTTTTTTTTGTTACTTTGGAAAAAAATTTTTTTTTTTAGTTACTTTGGAAAAAAAAATATTTTTTTAGTTTCTTTGGAAAAAAAAATATTTTTTTAGTTACTTTGGAAAAAAAAATATTTTTTTAGTTATTGGAAAAAAAAATATTTTTTTAGTTACTTTGGGAAAAAAAATATTTTTTTAGTTACTTTGGAAAAAAAATATTTTTTTTGTTACTTTGGAAAAAAAATTATTTTTTTAGTTACTTTGGAAAAAAAAATATTTTTTTAGTTACTTTGGAAAAAAAAATATTTTTTTAGTTACTTTGGAAAAAAAGTTACTTTTTTAGTTACTTTGGAAAAAAAAAAAATTTTTAGTTACTTTGGAAAAAAATATATTTTTTTTGTTACTTTGGAAAAAAAAATATTTTTTTAGTTACTTTGGAAAAAAAGTTACTTTTTTAGTTACTTTGGAAAAAAAATTTATTTTTTTAGTTACTTTGGAAAAAAAAAAATTTTTTTTGTTACTTTGGAAAAAAAAAAATTTTTTTTGTTACTTTGGAAAAAAAATATTTTTTTAGTTACTTTGGAAAAAAAAATTTTTTTTTAGTTACTTTGGAAAAAAAAATATTTTTTTAGTTTCTTTGGAAAAAAAAATATTTTTTTAGTTACTTTGGAAAAAAAAATATTTTTTTAGTTACTTTCGAAAAAAAAATATTTTTTTAGTTACTTTGGAAAAAAAAATATTTTTTTAGTTACTTTGGAAAAAAAAAATTTTTTTTAGTTACTTTGGAAAAAAAAATATTTTTTTAGTTACTTTGGAAAAAAAAATATTTTTTTAGTTACTTTGGAAAAAAAGTTACTTTTTTAGTTACTTTGGAAAAAAATATATTTTTTTAGTTACTTTGGAAAAAAAGTTACTTTTTTAGTTACTTTGGAAAAAAAAATATTTTTTTAGTTACTTTGGAAAAAAAAAAAAAATTTTGTTACTTTGGAAAAAAAAATATTTTTTTAGTTACTTTGGAAAAAAAAAATGTTTTAGTTACTTTGGAAAAAAAAAAAAATTTTTTAGTTACTTTGGAAAAAAATAATTTTTTTTAGTTTCTTTGGAAAAAAAAATATTTTTTAGTTACTTTGGAAAAAAAAAAAAAAATTTTGTTACTTTGGAAAAAAATTTTTTTTTTATAGTTACTTTGGAAAAAAAAATATTTTTTTAGTTTCTTTGGAAAAAAAAATATTTTTTTAGTTACTTTGGAAAAAAAATATTTTTTTAGTTACTTTGGAAAAAAATATATATTTTTTAGTTACTTTGGAAAAAAAAATATTTTTTTAGTTACTTTGGAAAAAAAAATATTTTTTTAGTTACTTTGGAAAAAAAATTATTTTTTTAGTTACTTTGGAAAAAAAGTTACTTTTTTAGTTACTTTGGAAAAAAAATATTTTTTTAGTTACTTTGGAAAAAAAAATAATTTTTTTTGTTACTTTGGAAAAAAAAATTTTTTTAGTTACTTTGGAAAAAAAATATTTTTTTAGTTACTTTGGAAAAAAAAATATTTTTTTAGTTACTTTGGAAAAAAAATATTTTTTTAGTTTCTTTGGGAAAAAAAATATTTTTTTAGTTACTTTGGAAAAAAAAATATTTTTTTAGTTACTTTGGAAAAAAAAATATTTTTTTAGTTACTTTGGAAAAAAAATATTTTTTTAGTTACTTTGGAAAAAAAAATATTTTTTTAG
Organism: Melanostigma gelatinosum; assembly: GCF_949748355.1. Taxonomy (NCBI): domain Eukaryota; kingdom Metazoa; phylum Chordata; class Actinopteri; order Perciformes; family Zoarcidae; genus Melanostigma; species Melanostigma gelatinosum. The sequence goes on along the minus strand of NW_027635299.1, from coordinate 7,162 downwards.
TTACTTTGGAAAAAAAGTTACTTTTTTAGTTACTTTGGAAAAAAAAATATTTTTTTAGTTACTTTGGAAAAAAAATATTTTTTTAGTTACTTTGGAAAAAAAATATTTTTTTAGTTACTTTGGAAAAAAAAATATTTTTTTAGTTACTTTGGAAAAAAAATATTTTTTTAGTTTCTTTGGGAAAAAAAATATTTTTTTAGTTACTTTGGAAAAAAAAATATTTTTTTAGTTACTTTGGAAAAAAAAATATTTTTTTAGTTACTTTGGAAAAAAAATATTTTTTTAGTTACTTTGGAAAAAAAAATATTTTTTTAGTTACTTTGGAAAAAAAGTTACTTTTTTAGTTACTTTGGAAAAAAAAATATTTTTTTAGTTACTTTGGAAAAAAAGTTACTTTTTTAGTTACTTTGGAAAAAAAAATATTTTTTTAGTTACTTTAGAAAAAAAAAAAAAAAATTTGTTACTTTGGAAAAAAAAATATTTTTTTAGTTACTTTGGAAAAAAAAAATGTTTTAGTTACTTTGGAAAAAAAAAAATTTTTTAGTTACTTTGGAAAAAAAAAATTTTTTTTGTTACTTTGGAAAACAAATTTTTTTTTAGTTACTTTGGAAAAAAAAAATATTTTTTTTGTTTCTTTGGAAAAAAAAATATTTTTTTAGTTACTTTGGAAAAAAAATATTTTTTTAGTTACTTTGGAAAAAAAATATTTTTTTAGTTACTTTGGAAAAAAAAATATTTTTTTAGTTACTTTGGAAAAAAAAATATTTTTTTAGTTACTTTGGAAAAAAAAATATTTTTTTAGTTACTTTGGAAAAAAATATATTTTTTTAGTTACTTTGGAAAAAAATATATTTTTTTAGTTACTTTGGAAAAAAAAATATTTGTTTTGTTTCTTTGGAAAAAAAAATATTTTTTTTGTTACTTTGGAAAAAAAAAATATTTTTTTAGTTACTTTGGAAAAAAAAATATTTTTTTAGTTACTTTGGAAAAAAAAAAAATTTTTTAGTTACTTTGGAAAAAAAAATTTTTTTTTTAGTTACTTTGGAAAAAAAGTTACTTTTTTAGTTACTTTGGAAAAAAAAATATTTTTTAGTTACTTTGGAAAAAAAAAAAATTTTTTAGTTTCTTTGGAAAAAAATATATTTTTTTTGTTACTTTGGAAAAAAAATATTTTTTTAGTTACTTTGGAAAAAAAGTTACTTTTTTAGTTACTTTGGAAAAAAAATTTATTTTTTTAGTTACTTTGGAAAAAAAAAAATTTTTTTTGTTACTTTGGAAAAAAAAAAAATTTTTTTGTTACTTTGGAAAAAAAATATTTTTTTAGTTACTTTGGAAAAAAAAAATTTTTTTTAGTTACTTTGGAAAAAAAAATATTTTTTTAGTTTCTTTGGAAAAAAAAATATTTTTTTAGTTACTTTGGAAAAAAAAATATTTTTTTAGTTACTTTCGAAAAAAAAATATTTTTTTAGTTACTTTGGAAAAAAAAATATTTTTTTAGTTACTTTGGAAAAAAAAAATTTTTTTTAGTTACTTTGGAAAAAAAAATATTTTTTTAGTTACTTTGGAAAAAAAAATATTTTTTTAGTTACTTTGGAAAAAAAGTTACTTTTTTAGTTACTTTGGAAAAAAATATATTTTTTTAGTTACTTTGGAAAAAAAGTTACTTTTTTAGTTACTTTGGAAAAAAAAATATTTTTTTAGTTACTTTGGAAAAAAAAAAAAAATTTTGTTACTTTGGAAAAAAAAATATTTTTTTTAGTTACTTTGGAAAAAAAAATGTTTTAGTTACTTTGGAAAAAAAAAAAATTTTTTAGTTACTTTGGAAAAAAATAATTTTTTTTAGTTTCTTTGGAAAAAAAAATATTTTTTAGTTACTTTGGAAAAAAAAAAAAAAATTTTGTTACTTTGGAAAAAAATTTTTTTTTTATAGTTACTTTGGAAAAAAAAATATTTTTTTAGTTTCTTTGGAAAAAAAAATATTTTTTTAGTTACTTTGGAAAAAAAATATTTTTTTAGTTACTTTGGAAAAAAATATATATTTTTTAGTTACTTTGGAAAAAAAAATATTTTTTTAGTTACTTTGGAAAAAAAAATATTTTTTTAGTTACTTTGGAAAAAAAATTATTTTTTTAGTTACTTTGGAAAAAAAGTTACTTTTTTAGTTACTTTGGAAAAAAAATATTTTTTTAGTTACTTTGGAAAAAAAAATAATTTTTTTTGTTACTTTGGAAAAAAAAATTTTTTTAGTTACTTTGGAAAAAAAAATATTTTTTTAGTTACTTTGGAAAAAAAAATATTTTTTTAGTTACTTTGGAAAAAAAAATATTTTTTTAGTTACTTTGGAAAAAAAAATATTTTTTTAGTTACTTTGGAAAAAAAAATATTTTTTTAGTTACTTTGGAAAAAAAGTTACTTTTTTAGTTACTTTGGAAAAAAAAATATTTTTTTAGTTACTTTGGAAAAAAAATATTTTTTTAGTTACTTTGGAAAAAAAATATTTTTTTAGTTACTTTGGAAAAAAAAATATTTTTTTAGTTACTTTGGAAAAAAAATATTTTTTTAGTTTCTTTGGGAAAAAAAATATTTTTTTAGTTACTTTGGAAAAAAAAATATTTTTTTAGTTACTTTGGAAAAAAAAATATTTTTTTAGTTACTTTGGAAAAAAAATATTTTTTTAGTTACTTTGGAAAAAAAAATATTTTTTTAGTTACTTTGGAAAAAAAGTTACTTTTTTAGTTACTTTGGAAAAAAAAATATTTTTTTAGTTACTTTGGAAAAAAAGTTACTTTTTTAGTTACTTTGGAAAAAAAAATATTTTTTTAGTTACTTTAGAAAAAAAAAAAAAAAATTTGTTACTTTGGAAAAAAAAATATTTTTTTAGTTACTTTGGAAAAAAAAAATGTTTTAGTTACTTTGGAAAAAAAAAAAATTTTTAGTTACTTTGGAAAAAAAAAATTTTTTTTGTTACTTTGGAAAACAAATTTTTTTTTAGTTACTTTGGAAAAAAAAATATTTTTTTAGTTTCTTTGGAAAAAAAAATATTTTTTTAGTTACTTTGGAAAAAAAATATTTTTTTAGTTACTTTGGAAAAAAAATATTTTTTTAGTTACTTTGGAAAAAAAAATATTTTTTTAGTTACTTTGGAAAAAAAAATATTTTTTTAGTTACTTTGGAAAAAAAAATATTTTTTTAGTTACTTTGGAAAAAAATATATTTTTTTAGTTACTTTGGAAAAAAATATATTTTTTTAGTTACTTTGGAAAAAAAAATATTTGTTTTGTTTCTTTGGAAAAAAAAAAATTTTTTTTGTTACTTTGGAAAAAAAAAATATTTTTTTAGTTACTTTGGAAAAAAAAATATTTTTTTAGTTACTTTGGAAAAAAAAAAATTTTTTTAGTTACTTTGGAAAAAAAATTTTTTTTTTTAGTTACTTTGGAAAAAAAGTTACTTTTTTAGTTACTTTGGAAAAAAAAAATTTTTTAGTTACTTTGGAAAAAAAAAAAATTTTTTAGTTTCTTTGGAAAAAAATATATTTTTTTAGTTACTTTGGAAAAAAAAAAATTTTTTTAGTTACTTTGGAAAAAAATTTTTTTTTTTAGTTTCTTTGGAAAAAAAATTTTTTTTTTAGTTACTTTGGAAAAAAAAATATTTTTTTAGTTACTTTGGAAAAAAAAATATTTTTTTAGTTACTTTGGAAAAAAAAATTTTTTTTTAGTTACTTTGGAAAAGAAATATTTTTTTAGTTTCTTTGGAAAAAAAGTTACTTTTTTAGTTACTTTGGAAAAAAAAATATTTTTTTAGTTACTTTGGAAAAAAATATATTTTTTTTGTTACTTTGGAAAAAAAAATATTTTTTTAGTTTCTTTGGAAAAAAAAATATTTTTTTAGTTACTTTGGAAAAAAAAATATTTTTTTAGTTACTTTGGAAAAAAACATATTTTTTAAGTTACTTTGGGAAAAAAAATATTTTTTTAGTTACTTTGGAAAAAAAGTTACTTTTTTAGTTACTTTGGAAAAAAAAATATTTTTTTAGTTACTTTGGAAAAAAAAATATTTTTTTTGTTACTTTGGAAAAAAAAATATTTTTTTAGTTACTTTGGAAAAAAAAATATTTTTTTAGTTACTTTGGAAAAAAAGTTACTTTTTTAGTTACTTTGGAAAAAAAATATTTTTTTAGTTACTTTGGAAAAAAAAATATTTTTTTAGTTACTTTGGAAAAAAAATAATTTTTTTTAGTTTCTTTGGAAAAAAAAAAATTTTTTTAGTTACTTTTCAAAAAAAAAAATATTTTTAGTTACTTTGGAAAAAAAAATATTTTTTTAGTTTCTTTGGAAAAAAATATATTTTTTTAGTTACTTTGGAAAAAAAAATATTTTTTTAGTTACTTTGGAAAAAAAATTTTTTTTTTAGTTTCTTTGGAAAAAAAATTTTTTTTTTAGTTACTTTGGAAAAAAAAATATTTTTTTAGTTACTTTGGAAAAAAAAATATTTTTTTAGTTACTTTGGAAAAAAAATATTTTTTTTAGTTACTTTGGAAAAAAAATATTTTTTTAGTTTCTTTGGAAAAAAAAATATTTTTTTAGTTACTTTGGAAAAAAAAATATTTTTTTTGTTACTTTGGAAAAAAAAATATTTTTTTTGTTTCTTTGGAAAAAAAAATATTTTTTTAGTTACTTTGGAAAAAAAAATATTTTTTTAGTTACTTTGGAAAAAAAAATATTTTTTTAGTTACTTTGGAAAAAAAAATATTTTTTTAGTTACTTTGGAAAAAAAGTTACTTTTTTAGTTACTTTGGAAAAAAAAATATTTTTTTAGTTACTTTGGAAAAAAAAATATTTTTTTTGTTACTTTGGAAAAAAAAATATTTTTTTAGTTACTTTGGAAAAAAAAATATTTTTTTAGTTACTTTGGAAAAAAAATATTTTTTTTAGTTTCTTTGGAAATTTTTTTTTTTTTTTAGTTACTTTGGAAAAAAAAATATTTTTTTAGTTACTTTGGAAAAAAAAATATTTTTTTAGTTACTTTGGAAAAAAAAATATTTTTTTAGTTACTTTGGAAAAAAAATATTTTTTTAGTTTCTTTGGAAAAAAAAATATTTTTTTAGTTACTTTGGAAAAAAAAATATTTTTTTAGTTACTTTGGAAAAAAAGTTACTTTTTTAGTTACTTTGGAAAAAAAAATATTTTTTTAGTTACTTTGGAAAAAAAGTTACTTTTTTAGTTACTTTGGAAAAAAAATATTTTTTTAGTTACTTTGGAAAAAAAAAAATTTTTTTTGTTACTTTGGAAAAAAAATTATTTTTTTAGTTACTTTGGAAAAAAAAAATGTTTTAGTTACTTTGGAAAAAAAAATTTTTTTTAGTTACTTTGGAAAAAAATAATTTTTTTTAGTTTCTTTGGAAAGAAATATATTTTTTAGTTACTTTGGAAAAAAAAAAATTTTTTTTGTTACTTTGGAATTTTTTTTTTTTTTTTTAGTTACTTTGGAAAAAAAAATATTTTTTTAGTTTCTTTGGAAAAAAAAATATTTTTTTAGTTACTTTGGAAAAAAAAATATTTTTTTAGTTATTGGAAAAAAAAATATTTTTTTAGTTACTTTGGAAAAAAAAATATTTTTTTAGTTACTTTGGAAAAAAAAATATTTTTTTTGTTACTTTGGAAAAAAAATTATTTTTTTAGTTACTTTGGAAAAAAAAATATTTTTTTAGTTACTTTGGAAAAAAATATATTTTTTTAGTTACTTTGGAAAAAAAGTTACTTTTTTAGTTACTTTGGAAAAAAAAATATTTTTTTAGTTACTTTGGAAAAAAAGTTACTTTTTTAGTTACTTTGGAAAAAAAAATATTTTTTTAGTTACTTTGGAAAAAAAAATATTTTTTTTGTTACTTTGGAAAAAAAAATATTTTTTTTGTTACTTTGGAAAAAAAATATTTTTTTAGTTACTTTGGAAAAAAAAAATTTTTTTTAGTTACTTTGGAAAAAAAAATATTTTTTTAGTTTCTTTGGAAAAAAAAATATTTTTTTAGTTACTTTGGAAAAAAATATATTTTTTTAGTTACTTTGGAAAAAAAAATATTTTTTTAGTTACTTTGGAAAAAAAATATTTTTTTTAGTTACTTTGGAAAAAAAAATATTTTTTTAGTTACTTTGGAAAAAAAAATATTTTTTTAGTTACTTTGGAAAAAAAAATATTTTTTTAGTTACTTTGGAAAAAAAGTTACTTTTTTAGTTACTTTGGAAAAAATATATTTTTTTAGTTACTTTGGAAAAAAAGTTACTTTTTTAGTTACTTTGGAAAAAAAAAATTTTTTTTAGTTACTTTGGAAAAAAAAAAAATTTTTTTGTTACTTTGGAAAAAAAAATATTTTTTTAGTTACTTTGGAAAAAAAAAATGTTTTAGTTACTTTGGAAAAAAAAAAAATTTTTTAGTTACTTTGGAAAAAAATAATTTTTTTTAGTTTCTTTGGAAAAAAAATATTTTTTAGTTACTTTGGAAAAAAAAAATTTTTTTTGTTACTTTGGAAAAAAAATTTTTTTTTTAGTTACTTTGGAAAAAAAAATATTTTTTTAGTTTCTTTGGAAAAAAAAATATTTTTTTAGTTACTTTGGAAAAAAAATATTTTTTTAGTTACTTTGGAAAAAAAAATATTTTTTTAGTTACTTTGGAAAAAAAATATTTTTTTAGTTACTTTGGAAAAAAAAATATTTTTTTAGTTACTTTGGAAAAAAAAATATTTTTTTAGTTACTTTGGAAAAAAAGTTACTTTTTTAGTTACTTTGGAAAAAAAAATATTTTTTTAGTTACTTTGGAAAAAAAAAAAAAATTTTTGTTACTTTGGAAAAAAAAATATTTTTTAGTTACTTTGGAAAAAAAATATTTTTTTAGTTACTTTGGAAAAAAAAATATTTTTTTAGTTACTTTGGAAAAAAAAATATTTTTTTTGTTTCTTTGGAAAAAAAAATATTTTTTTAGTTACTTTGGAAAAAAAAATATTTTTTTAGTTACTTTGGAAAAAAAAATATTTTTTTAGTTACTTTGGAAAAAAAAATATTTTTTTAGTTACTTTGGAAAAAAAATATTTTTTTAGTTACTTTGGAAAAAAAAATATTTTTTTAGTTACTTTGGAAAAAAAAATATTTTTTTAGTTACTTTGGAAAAAAAA